>NC_087076.1:20578827-20964074 GCF_026151205.1 Bolinopsis microptera
CTCTCTCTCTCTCTCTCTCTCTCCCTCTCTCTCTCTCTCTCTCTCTCTCTCTCTCTCTCTCTCTCTCTCTCTCTCTCTCTCTCTCTCTCTCTCTCTCTCTCTCTCTCTCTCTCTCTCTCTCTCTCTCTCTCTCTCTCTCTCTCTCTCTCTCTCTCTCTCTCTCTCTCTCTCTCTCTCTCTCTCTCTCTCTCTCTCTCTCTCTCTCTCTCTCTCTCTCTCTCTCTCTCCATCTCTCTGCCTATCTCGATCCAACCGTTGGATCTAACCGTTGAATCTAACATCTAACCGTTGGATCTAACCGTTCTTTCTAACCGTTGGATCTAACCGTTGGATCTAACCGTACGATCTAACCGTACGATTTAACCGTCCCATCTAACCGTCCGATCTAACCGTTCGATCCAACCGTACGATCCAACCGTTCGATCAAACGGTTTATATCAAAGCAATACTTATATGTATTGCGCGAAAGTCATAGCAGTGTCTAAACATAAGGTTAATATACGTGTCAGCGCTGTGTGACGAGGTTTGGTTTGATCTAAACTGGACGCGCGCAGTTCGATCTAATTAGATCGAACAAATGGTTCGATCTGATTTACATCTTGGTGACAGTTACTCTGCCGCGCCGCGCACTCAACTATGCTTCTCGCAACGACATCGTCAATTAATAATTATTTGTAATATCTGAAATGTTTGTGCAATTCCGACACCAATTACATAAGACTAAGAGTAAGTTATCCAAGCCAAGGGTTGCGTAACTTCTTGGTCTTCCAGTACATAAATACTATCACACGAAAACCGACCAATTACAAATCAATGTCCCCGTTCAGTTAACCGCTGGTTTTGTAGCGCGATGCGTTACTGCGCGATGCGTTACTGGGCTTCTCTGGCTAGATCGGCGAGATGCGCTACTGTGCCGCGCCGAGCTGCCATGAATTGACATCGTCAATTAACCGCTGGTTTAAGTCAAGGCCAAACTATAAACCCTAAACGTTTGTAATTTATAAACCACACCAGGCCTGATGTGGTTCACGAAGCAGTTTGGGACGTATTCCCTGATGACGGTGTTTGGAGTGGAGAAGGTGATGATTGCCTATTTCCGTGACAAAGTCCACTACTCCAAACAGACTGCGTACATTACGAGTGTTCTGGTGTGGTGTCTGGTCGCTGTTATTGTGGCACTTCCCATTGGTGAGCTTTGACCAGGATTTGTATTGCAAATTTATTCCGATTCGAGAATCACGTAATTATTGTCTTCAGCTTCGCTGATATCATGTTTCCATGACGGTGAGTATATTCGTCTTTGATCTTGTAATATCTTCTTTATTCAGTGGCTGGATGTAATTACCAAGGAAGTGAGTCAGGGCTGATAGAGTTCTCAGGAGACTGGTATCTCCTCAACATTCCAGTATCCTACTTCGAGTGGACCTACACCATCCTCCCCATCCTTTACTATCTCCTAGCCTGGGCTACCACCATCAAAATCCTCATCAAGTTCACCCACCAACTAACGGAAAGACAGGAAAATGTTTTGGTTGCCGTACCACTACGAAGAGAAACACGAATACAGCAGAATCACAATCCTCGGGCACTGTTGTACTTGATTAACTTTATCGTGACGTTCACACCTTGGATTGTTCTAGTGGGGTTCAGGATGATAGACTTGTTCGAGTGGAAGCATGCAGTTTTGGCAAGAACAGCGCCAGAGAGCTTGACTTTTACGGCGGGAATACTTTTGTTGACTTTGAATGCTATTTTTAATCCTATCATATATTTCATTGGGCGATAAAATTACGATGGTAATACATTAATACCTCGTTATTATATAGCGCGGACCACGTTGTCAAATTAAATGGGACAGATATCTGGGATAGAGTTCACAACTCAGTAGTCTGTACAGTGTACATAGTAGCTATAGATTAAGAATTGTAAACAAGATTCATTTGTTACAGTGCACAGTGGAGTTCCCACCTACGAGTGAAAACTGAGAGGTGGCGCGCCTGATGATAAGGTATGATAATGTCAGCCTTGCGGCGCGGCTGACATTAGCTTTCATTACGTTTGAATTATCGCATATACTCTGCATACACCGCGCCACCTTTCAGGCGCGCCACCTCTCAGTTTTCACTTGTAGGTGGGAACTCCACTGTAATGACTACTGCTGCAGTGGACACAGCTGACTCGACACAGCATCTTGTTCTGTTCATTACGATGATTTCAGGAAGCATCTATTACTATACTGGTATACTCTATTGCATAGTTTCCTTCAAAGAGTTAAAAATTTTTTGTATTGTTCATTTTAATAATTTAACCTAAACAGTAGACAATGAAATTAGGGTAATCTTTGATGAAAAATTTTGTTATAATATTATGATGATTTGGTCCCTATATGTCACTTTTATTAATCTATGTTGTTTTGTTTTCAATAATTTTCTTAACATTGCAAATGGCAACCCGATACTATTAGCTTATATTATTAGGCCGGCCGGTTTAATCATAAAGTGTCTTAATGAATTTATATATCTGGTATTTCCAATTGTGAAGTTCTACTGCGCTTCTCTTGAAAACGATATATCGTGTATATATACACAATATATGAAACTAGGGAAATCTGAATGAGATAATATCAACTATAAGAAATACACCAGAACATAATAAACACATTTATCTAAGATTTAACTAAAACGTTTGTTCCTCTTGTTGATCATTATTGGCTCCCATAAAATTAAAAGCCGCCTCAAGAATAATTTAAACATTTAATTTTTATTCTGAGAAATTGAAACCATAATTGAGATCATCAGCTTTTTGGGGTTCTTGTAGAAAATGGTTCCAAGTACATAGCTACTTTCATGGTTTGGTGTCCGATCTAAATTGTGATGCCACAAAAATGAACAAATTCGTTCATCTTATATATCGAATTCTTAGATTAGACAAAATACCATAATTGAAATGGAATGCTTTAATTGGATTAGCAAACAAACAGATGAACTTGGGATTAAAATTCAAGAGCAGCTTCAAACTTAAAGAAAATCTAAAATTTAAAAGTGATAGCTTTGAATATCAAATAGTAATCAGGCAATAATTTTGAAAAATGACTCATTCAACGCTCTTAAAAATATATATAATAGTTCTAGATACCGGTGGGGAAGTGAACCATATTTACTTTGGTACGTGACAGTGAATCTGGGTCCTGATTGGACAATGCTGAGAACTAGTTGGGTTACCTCACCACCAACATCCAGATCTGAAGGTCCGGCCAAATCGTCTTTTGTGTGCGATTTTAAAAGATTGATCGCAATTAATTAATATTCACAAATAACAAGCAGATAACAAATCTTTCAACTCATAAAACTTAAATTTCAAAGTGTCTACATAGCTAACGTAGCATGTTCTACAGTCCACGCCCATGTTGCACATCAAGGGCTTATTCGTGGATTAAAAAGTACGTTTCTTAACAATTTTACGATACCGTAGAAACTGAATCTCAATGTTCATGACATTATTACTGATCGTAAAATGAGTATTTCTTAACGATGAAATTTTAGTTATTTGAGAATTGGGCAACTCTCTGCAGTTTTTTATTGAACTCCATGATGTGATGGTTTTCACTGTGTCACGTGACTAAATATTAAACGGTCTTTATTACGTTACAGTCACGTGACACGACAGATCCGATAAGCTTTTTATTAGAACCATAACTTGGAGAGTTGTGTCTGATTTATATCTCTAGACTTGAAATGAGGAATTGTTGAGGGTCGATCCCAAAGATTTGTATCCTCATCACCTGAGATTAAAATATAGTAACTACGTAGGTTTATCTTATAAACAATAAAAACATGAGCAGTAATGCAAAACTACCACATACACATATGTCGAGGATTAAAGATTTCAAGCTAAATTTGTTTATGTATATTGTATGTGCTCCCTCTATGTCCAACGTACGAACCTCTTTGGAGAGAGTGATTTGCGTTTTTTAGGTGTTGAGAGTCTTCCGATAATGTTTTCAACTTGACCCATTCTCCTTATCTTTACTGATATCTGATAAGGCGTCAGACCTGAAATAACCAAATTCATTCAAATAAAGAGTCTGCGAAATCTTGCGAAATATGTATATTATATTATGATGATTATGTTAAAATTTGAAAGGATCTTTACATTTAGGGAAGTTCTTCCTGATTCGATAAAGATTTAACGTCTGAACGATAACACTATTTTTTAAACGACTAAATAAAATGAATAAACTGTACTAAGGACCTCTGTTTGAGTGTTCTGAAGGGACTTGCTGAGGAGAAACCTCTTTGTACTCGATACCAGGCCGTTTTCCTTTGCATACATTCCCATTCTTCTTCGGATAGTTCTTCTTGACCGTGAGAGGAAGTTCAGGAGAGTTTCCCTGTGGTGCATAACACGCATACTTGTTGAACCTGGAAACCACTCCATTGGGTTGCTGCTGTGAGTTCATAAACTTATCAAAACTAGGATCATTGCTGGTCCTAATCTGCTCCATTAAAATGCTGTACGCATCAGAGGACCGCATGGTTCTGACGTTTTCCCCGATGGGCTCGATGTTGGGGAGCGGTTCCACAAGGACAGGACGGTGACGTCTGAAGCGGCCAGGAGCCACCCAGGGCGGAAAGAGAGGAGCTCCCTCTGTCTGGGAGAAGGAGTCTGTGGGTTTCTTGTTGACGATCTGATATCCCTGGAAAGGGACGGACGGCTCAAAGGGGGAGTATAGGGAGTTGTTAGCCGGGTACTGAGTCTGACATGTCCTCTGCTCGATAGTGGGCGCTACCCGAGTGTTATCCTCGTTGCTGAGAGTGCGAGGGGATGGTCTGGATACTTTTCTAGCGCTCAAGAGTGGTTCTACCAGCACTGAACTGAGTGGGGAGTTTGTGTAGTCGAGGAAGGGACTGTAGGGCGGGAACATGTCCGTTTGGATGGCTATATCCACCACGTTGTCTTGTCTCTGCACGATGAAGACTAGGACGGGAGTTGAGACCTCTATAGCAGAACAGTGTTTGCTGTGGTTAGGGAACTGGGTCTGGACCGTGCGTTGCTCCACAGGAATCCTCACAATCTCCTGACCTGACTCGTTACGCTCTACTATCGGGAAGGTGCTCTGCATTGACAGACGTCTACCATCCATCCAGGGAGACAGAGGGTTATTCTCAAAACAGTTCATTCTACTGGAGTCCTTCTGTTGATCTTCAAAAGGAGCAGAGGAGCTGGGAGGCTCCAGATACTGATCGTATATAGAATGCTGGGGACTCCACGAGTTTGACTGCTCGTCAATAGCCCAGGAGGAGCTCTGAAATTGTTCGAAACTCTCGTGCTGGCGTCTCCACTGGTTCCACTCAGGGTTTTCCTTGGGAGTGAGGTCGTCAGGTTTGGAACTGAAGAGGACGGTGGGAGGTTTAAATGTGTCCACAGACTCTGAACTGTCGTGGTAGTTCATCCTAACGTAACTTGGTTTCGGTTTAACAAGGTGTTCGTTCGAACTAAGAGGAGCCTTGATGAAGTCATTCAGCGAGGTGTTCGCAAACAAAGAATCATTCCGTGGAAAGGGTTCCATGTAGGTGGGTTCCTGCGTCGGGAATACAGTTTGTTCATCAGCTAGCATCTCATCAAACAACCTCTCTGCAACCGACATGTCTCCTTTTTGACGGGACGCGGAGGTGGGTCGTCTTTCATCTGACTTGTAACCTCCACTCCCTTTACCACTCTCCTTAAAATCTTCTGAGGTCTCGTCAACTACCCTTATCTTCTCATCGCTTCCTCGACGTGTTTCAGAGAAAGCATCTATGTACAAGGGAGCTCGTCTGTGCTCGAAGTCTGAGGTGGAAGTAGCAGGTAGGTCAGATTGGAAATGGTTGGCTGTGCTAGTCTTCACAATGTTCGGCTTGATGTTAAACCGTTCCAGAGAATTCCGTATCCTTATGGGGCTAATACGACTAAAGTCAGAAGTAGGAGGGACATCCTGTGGGACACTGACACTCTGGCTCGGTTCAATGCTAGCCACGACCTTCTTCATTAGGGTCGCATTTTCAGATACGTTATTTTCAGATACGTTATCAAAACTTTTATCCGTGTTCACAAGCAAATCAGAATTATCAGCCTGCATTCCAGGACTTTTTATCAAAGTATCTGCAATATCGGGTTGTAGTGCTGACTCCGAAGAAAACACTCCATCCTTAGAAACTCCTTCATTTCCTCCTTGTTCTAATTCTTCCACTTTAACGGTGGGAAGTTCAAACTCCTCAGGGGGTTTTGTTTCTCCTACAACAGCAAGTCCTTGATTATATATCTCTTGGTCACTCATTGGAAACAGTGTGCGTAGGACAGACATTTTGGTAGCTTCTTCATCGGGGCTTTCAGCTTGGGGCTTGTTTTTATTGTTTTCTTCAGCTGATTTCAAGGATTTTTCAAAAGCTTTGCTTTCCTTGAACCTTTCCAACACGATATTGAACACATTAGCTTGAGGGTCTGGGATGTCCTTGATTGTGGAGGCAAACAGTTTGTACATGGTCTCAGTATCATCAAGTGTCTGTATGTTTCCTGCCTCGATAAGTCTGTCTATCTGAGCAGTCAGGCCTCGGTTTTCCTCCGCCTCTTCATCTGACTCATCAGCCTTGTTCACAGTCGGTGTGATTTTAGACCAGGCTGATTTAGGAGGGGAGAAAGGTGTGTTCAACTTTGCTGCACTATCGAACTCTGATTCCTCCATGACGTCGAGAGAGGTTCTCCCTCGGGGATGAGATGCAGACATCCGGGCCCGACCTTGCATTCTCCTGCCGTATACGTACTTCAGCGTCTTCTTAGCGTTGGTTTGTTGTACCGAGGTTTTTGGTTTGATGTACAGGAGGGTTCCTTCTACGGGCTCCTCTTTTATCACGGAGATATCCTCAAAATCAACAGGTTCCTCTTTCACTGCCACTAAAGGTTGCACCTCTATCTGCTTTAACTTTTTGACACGTTTTCTGAATATCTCCACCATCAGCATCTGATCAGGCTCTAACTGCTCTTGCTTTATTTTTAATGTTTCTGGCTGGACAATAGTTTCAGGTGCTGTGTCAGATGATTCCTTTAAATCGGGTTTATTGACTTTCGGCGAATCGGTGGCAGGAATAATTGGAGACGAATTGGTTTCAGCATATGTTTCATCGACAGGCTCTGTTTTAATCGCAAATGGAATGCATGGCTTTTTATGTTTTTTCGTCTTTTGCTTCCTCGCCTCTTCCTCAATGTGGGATGTCGGATGAACGATGTCCTCGGTCGCTGTATCAGTATTTTCATCAGATCTACTGACTTTAAATGGTATATTAAGCGATACAGAAGACAAATTGATTTCAGATGATGTCTCATCGACAGGCTCATGTTTTATGGAAAAAGGAATGCACGGCCTTTTATGTTTCTTCTTTTTCCGCTTTCTGGATTCTTCTTCGCTGATGGGCGATGGTTCCTCAGTATTTGGAATATTAGGTGTGATATTTTCACTATTTTGTGAAGGAGGATGGATTGATGTGGATAGCTCAGCTGGACGCGTCAATGCACCCCTCTGTTGAAAGCAAGGAGCTGATGAGTATTGTTCAGAATCAGTGCTTAATATTGGTTCAGGGTGATTTCTGACACAGTCAGATTCGGAGCATTCTACAGGCTCTGATTTAATAAGAGCGTTGTGGTGATCACAATCCATCATTTCTCGTTTCACGGCCAGAAGGGGGTTTGGATTGACTGACATGTCCTCATAATCCATCGGCTCTGGTTTGATCGTCGGAGCCATATAAGGGTTTCTGTTGACTTGATCTTGATTACTAAAAGTAGGATAATTAATCTCTTGCTCAAAGCACCGAGGATTGCTTGTTAAATCCTGAGATATGGAGGTGGATTGCTGCGAAGAACACGAAGACGGAGGTCGAGAGTAAGAGTCGAGTCTGGCCACCCTTTGAGAGACTGAGTATGGTCGTGATTTCCCGTGCGAGGTACCAGACTGAAACTGAGTCATGAATTCTTGGAGCTTCTCCTCCTGCAGGGTAGCATCGGGACTTGTACTTCTACACTTTTTTCTGGCGGCCCATCTGGCAGCTCGATTACTGTCGGGAGGATACCTTTTTCTCAGAAACTCCTGGATGTTGTGACTTATCCGGATCTTCGGCACAAGAACCACAAGACTTTGCATTTTCTTTCTCTTGCGTTGGTACATGGGACGATGTTCTCGCGTTGAACTGGTGCTCTGCTCTCTCATGTGGAACTCATCCATATCCTCACACTGCTCTTGTCTCAAACTTTCAAAATATCTCTTAGCTCGTGCCAGCAGGCCCGGATCCTTCATGTCTGTCTCCCCATAGTGCGGGTCAAAGTGGGGTGCATCAAACTCTCTAGTATCATTCCCCTCTGCAAAGAACGAGTACAGTCCATACTGATAGCTGGTTAGATCGACAGTCTTGTTCAAGTTCCTGGCTACTTTAGAAGGATTGAACCTGCCAACAGGTCGAGATGAGGTCTGGGTCTCAGGGAGAGTGGTTGAGGTAGCAGGGGGGTGAACACGTGAACATTGTTCAGGACTACAAGGTTCAGGCTTTATCACTATCGGAGGAGGAGCGTCAACTATCTCTTCTTTAATGTTTACTCCTGAAAAGAGCAAAATTTCAGTTTCAAATTGAATATCTGAATATCTACAGATATCTGCAATCTCGTACTTAATTCAAAATGAGATAATTGGTTCGCACGGCCGTGACAACACAATCGACAATAGAATGACACACCATTTATTTTTCTCTCGCGATCAGACGGTATCCTCTAATACGAAATAAACTTCGGAACAGGTTTTCCGACGACTTCAGTTCAACTGCAGTATATTATATGACTTCAGTTCAACAGCTGCAGTATATTATATGACTTCAGTTCAACTGCAGTATATTATCATGATTATAATATGACAGCGAAAGTTTCACTTACCAAAGTTTTCAGGGCATGTTTCCATCTTCTGAGTCAAATCTTTCACGCCATATTTCCCTTGCTGAAGTAGGCATGTCAGTGAATCACTAAGTATATTATTATTAATTGAATGACATAATTTCCACCGATACGGTAACATTATTCTATACGATATTGTGATCTAATAGGCAAGGTTAACTTTAACCCTTTCCAAATATACAGAATTATCCGTATGTAACCAAGCCAAATATACAGAATTATCCGTACGTAACCAAGGAGACTTAATCTAACAGGGCACATGCCCGCAGCTTCATATTTATAACTCTGCTTATAATTTACATTATAGTCAGTCACTCCAGTGATTCCGGTGTACAGTTTACTTGACTAAATGATAAAACAAGTGCATGACAGAGAAATCAGCAACCGGATTTGCCATGAAGCAGATTAATAATTGGAGTAGAATTCTAAGACGCGCAATGCGCGCGTCATTTTTTGATCAACAAAGTTCAAGCCGTGGCCTATCTAGCAAGGAAAAATGTTCTTAAAACTAGCAATAGGAGAGAAAATGCGCTTGCAGGAGTTAACTTAATAACATTTCTAGGGCCTTCTGGACAGAATACCACGTTGACCGATGACACATTATACCAATTATACAGAAGTCAGTAACATACACGAACAATCTGCTGAAAAAACCATTATAACAGTAAATGGGATAAATCACTTAAACAAAAGATCATTCAAAGCAGTCCCGCTGCTACGAGCTACGAAAATAAACAAAATAAATCTGAGACATCAATCGAAATAGATTCTACAAACACAACCTCAAAACGTCATTAAAAATCCATAAAAAACGAATAAAATTAAGTTAAAACAACAAACAAGGCCCTACTAAACAACAAACTCGAAAATCTAGAAAATTCTAAAGTGTTAACAGCAGAATGAACAGAGATAAGAAGGTACTCGTTTGATTTGACACGTGACACTTCAACAGAGCAACACATAAACCCGCTAAAGTAGAGCCTGAAGGTAAAAAACACCTCTTATTGATGACTTAATTAAGGAGAGATACACCAAAACCGTTTTTGCTCCGAACATCGATTTTATTTTATATTATTTTTAAATAGACAAAAAGAATAAGATTGTACACCTTCAAAAAAATTTTAAAATATTCCCTCATCGAGAAAAAAAATATTTTTCTTTTTCGAAAATTTTTAAAATTTGGAGAAGTCTGTCACTGTAATACCTATAGTTCGGTCATTTAAAAAGTTTTTTGGCTGATTTTTTTACTGAACATTACTTACACTCCGTACTAGAAGCCATTGAAAGGATTATATAATTGAACAATAAATGACCAAGTTACAGACCGAACAAGGTGAAAAAAGAAAAATTGGGATTTTTGCCTACCACCAAAAATTCTTGTGAGTGTAGTTGATGATCATGGCAAGCTTTTTGGAACCGGATTTCTCTCAATTTTGAGTTTTAAGCTATGCTATGTGGCCTCAAACGACTTGGTGGTGAAATGTACAACTTTGGTGGTAGGCAAAAATCCCAATTTTTCTTTTTTCACCTTGTTCGGTCTGTAACTTGGTCATTTATTGTTCAATTATATAATCCTTTCAATGGCTTCTAGTACGGAGTGTTAGTAATGTTCAGTAAAAAAATCAGCCAAAAAACTTTTTAAATGGCCGAACTATCGGTATTACAGTGACAGACTTCTCCAAATTTTAAAAATTTTCGAAAAAGAAAAATATTTTTTTTTCTCGATGAGGGAATATTTTTAAAAATTTTTGAAGGTGTACAATCTTATTCCTTTTGTCTATTTAAAAATAATATAAAATAAAATCGATGTTCGGAGCAAAAACGGTTTTGGTGTATCTCCCCTTAAGTTGGTTTATTAAAGGATGAGGGGACCTTAGAAAAAGTTTTTTTCTCGTGCAAATCATATTATTACATTAATCGTAAAAACCACTTTAGTGAAATCCGCAAAGTTGTATTTCATTCGCGCGCCGAGATATCCAGCCAAAACAATTTGAACCTGTGACGTCAATTATGTGAGTTGCTCTGATCCGCGCATATAGAAATACAGGTAAAATGAGCGTGCGGGCTGACTAAATTACTAATTAAGAATACATAAACAATTTACAATACTAACAAGCCTATAGCCAATGGAGAGGAGACTTTTTATGACCG
Source organism: Bolinopsis microptera (assembly GCF_026151205.1). Lineage (NCBI taxonomy): Eukaryota > Metazoa > Ctenophora > Tentaculata > Lobata > Bolinopsidae > Bolinopsis > Bolinopsis microptera. The sequence continues at coordinate 20,589,949 of NC_087076.1, forward strand.
GTTGAAAAAAGAATTATCACCCTACGATAACCATGAGCCGAGATACACCTGAAATAAGATTGAAGTCACACAGAAAGGCATGTAAATTATGTATATTTATAGCTCCCAACGTAACACCTAGCAACTCCCTGTATCGTACCACAGTTGATATATCAACATGTCATATCAACACAACACGGTCCTAATAAAAACGGATCGGGTAGGTATGAAATGCATGTCTTCATTCCAGTTGGACAAGCACCAAGCACCAAGCTTTTAAGTTCTAACTCACTATGTGACACTATTTATAACGTAAGCAAGATTTGCAACTATTACACCAAGCAATATTATACCAAGCATAGCAGACGAACACATCCACATTCGTTACGCTTTACACTCAAGTCACAGCAAACTAAAACGGTAAATTATAAATGAGTGTACAACTAAAGGCCGGTACACGCGCAGTGCCAAACCGCACGTGCGCACTCAGATAGGACTAGAGGCGCCAAGGGCCAGCTAGTAAAATGTATTCTACTACATCATACATTCAATCGATTTTTAGATCTTCTGTTGCGGCGCTTTGCTGTCTTAAAAGTTTGTTCATTTGAAAGCTTTTTCACTATAAATATAAAGAGTGTCTTTATACATCATTCTACATACAACATTCTTTGGGATACTGGAGCTGAACGGACTGGGTAAAGGACGGCGCTTCAGACTACCACAGTGTGTGGTGAGAGTTATCCGCAGAATGTACCCCAGCAAGTCAGGCAAATATGTCGGATTTAAATCACTAAACGAACAAGTTTCGGAAAAGCTAAACATATATTAAGTGGGTCGGTCAACATATCTTCTATTTCATATGTAGTGCTCTGCCAATTGCAACACTTGATTTGATTGTGCTCTGCCGATTGCAACACTTGATTTTATATTGTTCGTCGCACATTTCATATGAAAATACATTCCTTTATTCTTGTATAAAGAAATATGCCGATTTTTAATTGTGTCCATATCGGGTTTCAAACAAGTCAAAACAAAATAGCAGTTTGTGGTTTAGTTAGCGGATGCTACTTATCTTAGCTATTTATAAATAGAAATACCTACTACAACTACAAGAAAGCCTTTCTGAGTTACATTTAACTATTAAAGAGAATTATTCGTAACTTAGACTAATTCAGTGCAACCAAAGATACCGCTCTCGCAAACGCCAAAGGTAACACGACGCAAGTAAAACAGAACAGGACAAATGGTTGACACGAGCGAAGGGTGTGCGCGCACGCACGTTGGTCTTACACATAATTGACGTCACAGCCCAAAATTGCTATCAGCCAATAGGAGCGCGGCGTGATATTGCACGAATTATCGATTTCACAGTCCGGCGTATTTTTTGATTCTACACACTTTCACAGGACTTAAACGCGAATATTTGAAAGTAAATTCTAAGGTCCCCTCATCCTTTAACAAGTTTTTAACCTTCAATTTAACACATGTAATGTCACGTGTGATCTTTACAAACCAAGATATTTTCCTATTTGCAAACATTTTTCAATCGCTGTCATAGCTGCTACCATCAGAGTCTGAGTCCGTATCAGCAGCCACTTCGCCCGAGTTGGGTGGAGCAGGCTGGTCAGGATTATCTAGATATATCGGGTCTAAACCTTCCATTCTCATTTTTGAATGCAGAGCCGCGGGAGGTATTCCCATGTGCACCATCTTGAAATATTTTGCATACCGTGGATCTTTGCTGACTGGTGTGTATTCTGAAATGGGAGAGATACTGAAGGTCACTAACTTAAATAAGCGGGAAAATTAAGCAAGTCAGTGATAAAAGGACGTCAAATCCTTTTGATATTTTCCCAGTACAACATAAAGTGTTACGCACATATCTACCATACACGATATAGGGTTAGGGTTATATATACATGGTCCAGTTAGGAACTTCTCAGTCAGATAGCACCAATACCCAATTAGTTACATAGTTAGTTAAATAGTTACAAGAAACAAGTAGACCTGAATAATGTATACCTGGAGCTGGTTCAGAAGCAGCAGCAGCAGTAGCAGCGGGCTGCTCATTCTCTTCCTCTATCTTATCAGCAGGTACAACAGGAGCTGACTGTACCGTCTGTTCAACTGGGACTGCTGTGTTGTTATCCTTGCTAACAGCTTCCTCTAGCTTGACCCCCTCAAGTTCAGGAATGGAGGCTAGTTTAGCCTCTAATAACAGGAGGGTTGTTTGGATTTGTTGGGTACGGCGGTCTACCTCTGCTAGTTTACTCTCAGCTTGACACGCGAATCTGTTCAAATGTCCTGTCATCTGGGGGAGTCTCTAGGTTAATATTTAGTGAATTTAGTGAATTTATGTTTATATTCAGCACAGAATGAAATGGAAAACTTTAGCAATACGACGTATCTATAATACACTGTTTAAAACATGAAACTACAATATCCAACCTGTATAATGAAATGGTTGATATAAGCAAGTGTTCGTTTGTGCTGTAAAGGTTCTAGAAGCTTCAAGTCCAGACTCTGCCCCACAAGTGGGACTCCATCTGCGTCCATTACCTTGGCCACGTGTTCTGGACCACGTGTTTTGAGGAAACTTCACATTCTACCTAGTACCTATAAGTACCGCTCAAGTTATAGTTTTATCCTTATAAAAGCCTGATTGTCATGTGATCCGAGCATTACAAGTTTCACGTCAAGTTTCAATTTAGAATTAATGTACTAGATCAAACTCAAAATATGTTCCTTTTCTTATACTTTGGTGTCTAATTTAATGAATATGCAAACAGTAGCGATATTGACAGTTAGCAGTTGATACTGGGTGATACAGTGAAAATAACAAGTTTTATGAACTCCTCATAATTTTAAACAAGACAACAAAACTATCGATAAACCAAGGACTTCGACTAATCACAGTTTTCATAAATTAATATATCATACAAAGTTGGGTGGGATTGTCCGCTTAAAAACGCTAACTCCATCACTGAGAAGGAGCGAGAAGGGACAGACTAGCGATACACTGGTTGATATTCGCCTCCTCCTGTTCAGCGGAGATACTAGCGATAACCTCCTTCTCCAGCCAAGCCACGATGTGGTTCCTGATGAAGGCCTTCTTGGTGTTCTCTAACTCAACCTGGTAGTCCAAACGCTTCTTTACTTCAGTGTGGACGGTCTTTATTCGGCGTCTGTATTCCGCTTCGATCTCTATTTGGACCAGTTCACGTTTGATGTCGAAGATGTCGCCGGCCAGCTGGAGACTTTCGATAGCAGCCTTTTCTTCGGCAATGGCTTCTTCGTAGGCAGCAATCTGAACCTGTTTACCTGACAAGTTTATCACGTTAGAACTTTAACAGAAAACACTGCAGATATTCATGGAACTCCGGGTAACAATGTGACTGGCAATAAAATTAGATTAATATAATACAATTATAGGCATCATGTAGCCTCCAGGCTCGACAAACCCCGACAAACCCCGACAAACCCCGACATATCCTTCAACAAACCCCGACAGACCCCGACAAACCCCGACAGACCCTGACAAACCCCGACAGACCCCGACAAACCCTGACAAACCCCGACATATCCCGACAAACCCTGACAAACCCCGACAAACCCCGACAAACCCTGACATATCCCGACAAACCCTGACAAACCCCGACAGACCCCGACAAACCCTGACAAACCCCGACAAATCCCGACAAACCCTGACAAACCCCGACAAACCCCGACAAACCCTGACAGACCCTGACAAACCCCGACAGACCCCGACAGACCCCGACTATCCCGACAAACCCTGACAAACCCCGACAAACCCCGACATATCCCGACAAACCCCGACATACCCCGACAAACCCTGACAAACCCCGACAAAACCCCGACGTGTCGAGATGTGTCGTATCATGTCGGGCCCACCGGCTACATGATGCCTAATTATATAATTAATATTTGCAATTTCAAATAGATAATGGATTATTGAAGGTGTGCACTGCAAATATCTCTTCTCCACCCCCGATCCCGACCAACTGATTTATCTCGAATGTTTTAACAAAAGATCTTTTCTTCCTAAAAACATTCCCAGAAAGTTTATTGTCATTATCAGATGACAAGTCGATAATGTAGCGACTTATAACTTGAGAAAATAGCAGTTTAGATAATTACATATTTTGCAGGCATTTTAGCTTTTAAATAAACACTTGTGTTGGCCGTTGGGATCTAATGTTACAAAGTTTAAAACACTGAATACAATTGCATCATTATGTTCAATTATGCTCATGAAGTTATTTATTGTGTAATGTAACATAATGTAAGTTACGATGTTGAACAATCTAACCTGAGAATACCTAATCTCTAAAGGCTTACAATTTGGCAATTTGTTCAGCTTGATTGCGGTGTTTTTTGTCTCCGCATTTTCCGCACATAAAACAATTTAAGCAGGTGTGGAATAACACTATTTGCAAAATAGTGAGTTGCCTCTGATCAATATCCGGTACAATACATCGTGTCGGCATAATTAACATTATTTTTCATGAAAATATAGTTTTATCATAACTGGAATGAAAAACCAATATTGATCCTTAGTAGTGATTACTCAAGGCGCTCGAGTGAAAAAGTCGCTTCGGGTTATATATAATATATAAATAAATAAATAAATAAATTCTAACATTTATTACACGCTTCGACATTAAAATATACCCAACAAAGATGTACATTAAAGTCATTCAAGCGAGACTTAGTGTTGAAATAGCAAGATTATGGACTTTTTAAACAGTTCAGATTTTATGAACAAATATTTGTATGAAGTTACCAAAATTATGCACTTTCATATCAGTTCAGACATTATGGACAAATATTAGAAATATTATCAAAAGCTAGTTGGAAATAAAACGTCTTTAGGGCATTTTTAAAACATTCTACAGATGATAATGATCTCACTGAGTAGGGTAATTCATTCCAAATTTTTGGTCCACAAAACATAAATGCAGCATCTGTTCGTCTGAAATGAGGAGCAGGAGGAACTTTCAACAAATAAAAGTCATCATCTAGTCTGGAACTTTGTCTTCGTACTTCCCTTAGATTGACGTGTCCTTGTAAGTACTGAGGGGCTATGTTATTAAGACACTTGAAGACCAGAAGTGATATTTTGAACTTAATTCTGAACCGAACAGGCAGAAAGTGGAGCTTTTTGAGGTAAGGCATGATAGGTTCACGTATCTTTTTTCCGTAAAGACCAAAGATAAATCTAGCAGCATTGTTCTGTATCTTTTGTAGCTTATGAAGATTCTTTTCTGTTATTCCATAATAGACTGAGTTGCAGTAGTCTATGAAACAGAGGATATTGGAGTGAACTAACTGAACTTTTAGGTCATGGGAAAGCTTCGAACCGATTCTTGCTAAGTCCCTTTGATTCAAATAACATACTTTGGAGACAGCATTTATTTGAGAGTCCAGATTCATTTGGTGATCGAAAAGGAATCCCAGGTTCTTGGCTTTGCTAACAGGGCAGATTGAGAGGTCTCCTAAATCCATTGTCTGGATTGGGCTGACATATGGTCCTATATCAATGAACTCTGTTTTTTCGTCATTCAGTTTTAGGAAGTTAACTGTCATCCATTGCTTTATCTCCAGAAAGCAATTTTTCACAGCTGTTAAATCAGGATTAGAACTGTGAACATCAAAAGTAAAGTACACCTGTGTGTCATCTGCATACAAATGTATCGAGAAACCATATTTTGTGACAATTTCTTCAAGATCTCTGGTATACAATATGAACAGTAGCGGTCCTAAAATGGATCCTTGAGGTACACCAATATCCAGATAGCCTTCAGAAGATGTGGCTTTTTTTACTTTAACCTTGAATGTGCGATTATTAAGGTAACATTGTAACCAGCTGAGTGCTAGTTCTGTAATACCATACGCATTCTTGAGTTTCGTAAGAATGAGGTTATGGTTTATGGTGTCGAAAGCAGCTGATAGATCTAAGAGTAGAAGCACAACATTCGATTTGCTGTCAATCATCATTAGAATATCATTATGTATTTTGGTAACTGCAGTTTCACAACTATGGAATTTTCTATAGCCTGATTGATATGGGGAAAACAGGTTGTTGACATCAGCATATTCATTTAATTGGCAATGAACTACTTTTTCTAGTATTTTGGACAGATAAGTGAGATTGCTAATCGGTCGATAGTTTTTCAGCTCATCAACATCTAAGGTAGGTTTCTTGAGTCCAGGCCTAATAGATGCTTCTTTTAGGGCAGAGGGAAACTTTCCGACTCTTAGTGATTCATTCACGATGTAATGGATGATTGGGAGAAGCTCGGGTAAGCAGTTCTTGAAGAGCCACATTGGTATGACATCGAGTACGCTTGATTTATTGGGAAGACTCTTAATTAAGGTTTCAAGGTCTGATAATGAGACTTCCTTAAACTGATTAAGTCTACACTTTGCATTATCTATCGAAGTAGAGTCCTTGGTACCTTGACCGTTTAGGGAAGTGTTTTGAATTTCCTTCTCAATATTAGAGTAAATGGTCTTTACTTTTTGATCGAAGAAAGTCTTGAGTTTGGCAGCCACTTCGATATCTTCACCATTTGGTAATTTGTTGGAGCCATATTCCTTATCTAAAAGTTTATTTATGACTTTATAGGTCCCTTTCGAGTCTCCTTTGCAAGAACTGAGCTGTTTATCATAGTAGCCATCCCTAGCTCGATTGATAGTGATTTCTGCGTCAACACATTTTTCAAAATGAGTAGTTTTAAACTCATCATTCTCTGGATACTTTTTGGCTTTTCGTTTTGCCCTTCTCCTCTCTCTGACAGCAATTTGACATTTATTATCCCAAAAATCAGACTTTTCAGCAGTAAATCGTTTCGTAATAAGTGGGGCATGTTTGTCTAGCACCTGTTCAAGGACATTTTGATAAAGGTTCACAGCCTCGTCTAAGGATTGATATTCAGAAAGGTTAAGCTCTGAACAAAACAGATCTTCCCTGAACTTATCGATGTCAATTTTGCTTAGCTCTCTGACATCTTTTTCTTCATATGTACGAGCTTTATGAAGATCGAATGTGACTGGGACCTGAAAACTTACTAGATAGTGATCAGAGCTGGTTCCAGTGCTTGTCTCTACCATCATATCTGTTACAGACAATGAGTCACTTACACAGCCTAGAGTAAATAACAAGTCCAGTGTCCCGCCGGAGATGTGAGTAGGAGAGTCGACATGCTGAAGGAAGCCTTTGCTCTCACAAAGAGCAATAAAGTTCTGGGCAACATTATTGTATATGTCTTCAACATGGAAATTAAAGTCACCACAAATAATTGGAGATCCAGTTTTAAGCAGAAGATTGTCCAGGTATCCATCAAAGTCATCCATAAACTTAGATATTTTTGTTTCATCATATTTCACTTTGGCCTGAGTGCTGCGATAAACTACACATAGCCTGATAATCTCACCAGCAGTTTTAATGACACATTCAAGTACTTCAAAAGATGAATATTTAGTAACGTCATTGCGTACAGGCGATATCATTTTGGGGTTGAAGAGAAAACCAACACCACCTCCCCTACCTCTTCGAGGGGCACTGATAATATCGAACCCAAAATCACGGATTTCGGCAAACTTTGCCCGATCATTAGTTTTTAGCCAAGTTTCCGTGATACAACAGATAGAAATCGAGTTATCTTTAAGCATTTCTAGTACGCCACAAGTTTTGTTGCATAGAGACCTTGCGTTGAAACAACCAATAGAAAGCTGTGATTTCTGTCGATTAGCACCTAATTTCACATTACGTTTTTTGAAATAAAGTCAGTGTTAGCAGCAATACGTTTAGTTTCTCTTACCAACACAGGACAATCGAAAGCTGCCGCATTATGTGTTCTTGAATTCTCGGCATCATTAGTGTGTGTTGAAGCCAAACATCGAGCACAGGCATGTTTGTCCTTCTTCTGCTTAAATTGGCATGCTGAAGACCGGTGACTTCCCATACATACATATAAATAGGTTATATTACACGTCTTACACATAACAATCATATTGTATTGATTTGAACTTGTTAACTTCAACAACCTTTTCTTGTCACCAGACCGGTTTAAAAGTAAAGAATATAGGAAATATAGAAGAATATATATATAGAAGAAAATGTCCCGGAAATGAAGGAGCTGATAAAAATGGACTCGACGAACGTTATTTTATCTAAAATATCAACGTGTTACTTAAAACCACAATTAACATGTTGTTTTACATCTCTATATTATATTGTGTAGAATAGATTTTTAACTACATTAAGGCCAATAAATTTGGTTCACAATAAATTTGGTTACTAAAATGTTGGTTACTATCATTTTAGTCACATTTTTCGACTTATCGAGACCATTTTCCATTCCATTTAAATCAAATAAATTAGATTTTTCCATTGTTTAGCTAGTTTTTTCTCGATTTCGCACATAAAGTCATACTTTAAAGTTTAACGTCAGGCATTTTGATTAAATGATTTGTTGCAATTTGCCAGGAAAAGGAAGTAAGAGAATGTGAAAGCATAAAAGCAGTGGATTACACGTGTAATAGTCAAAGTAGTTCAGCAGTAAGAACAGTGATATCATTATATTAATTATAAACAATGTAAGCTCAATAATATTCATGTCATATATGCTCTACTGAAATTTTGGTCTGCGTTTAAATTAGTCGCCGAAAAATTTAGTCTCAATAAATTTGGTTTACAACAATTTTAGTCAAAATGTTGACTAAATTTATGGTAGACTAAATTTGTCGTTCTTAAGGTATTAACCTTTTAGTTAGCTAAGCTGATAAGGAGTTAAATGGTATACTTTTAACGTACACAGGAATACAAAATTGAAGTTGAACTATTTGTGATTGAAAACCACTCAATAAAATCACACAAGAGCTTTGGCTCGGACAAATACCTTTTCAGGGATATCTCGCAGATCTTGATATTATGCTACAATTACCATACTCCCACCCACTTAAACTAGACACTTCTCCTTACCTTCACTCATTGTAGTCTCTATGCTTGCAGTGTATTTGTCGAGTCCATCAATCACCATAGGTCCTATCTTCTTGCCTAAACCGTAGGTGCACGTAAACAGAATTGCTCCAGCCAAGACCTGAGTATATGTTTTAAAGTTAGCATTTGAACGTAAATTCAAATAAATTCGACATTATAATTTGCATTCAATGAAAAGGTTTAGACCAACCACGTGCTTTAAATCTACAAGGTTTTTCCTCTATACCAAGTTAACTAAAGTCGTGTTTAACCAAATTTAAACGAATTAAACGAAGCTTAGTTACACACATCCATGCAAGATTTTACAAGCTATTTCTATGTTACTTACGTCGGCATCAAGAACAATCATTTCCTTGCTGACAGCTGTAGCGAGGAGGGAGCCTCCAAGTACTGCTGCTCCAGTTTGTCCAGTTGAGAGGGGATTCTTACTTGCTTTTACCTCAGCAACATCTGAAACAAAAATAAATGTCAAATATCAGAACATTTAACCGTGAAATACATCTCGTGGTATATGTAATAAAGCGATCACAAAACAAACCATGTTTATTGTTTAAGGTACCAAGATATCCAAAGTATAATATTCAACTGCTAGATCAATAATTGTTGATCTAGCAGTATCAATTTATCAAATAAAATGAAGCAAAAAATGGAAATACATGGCGTATGACTGTTTAAAGGTTTGCAATAATTAATACCGATGTGTTAGTAGAACTAAAGTCTGAGTTAAAAGTTAAAGGGTTAAAAAGTTCAAAAACACATACCTGAAGAAAATCTGTTGGTGATAGAGACCAGAGGGAGCTTGGAGCTCTGACGAGCAAGCAGGCAAGTTCTACTGAGCATCCTAAAAAGCACAAGTTGCATAAAGTGATGTTTAAGTAATACACATTACAAGAGCTGCACCTGTCGTAAGGTATGCTCAACAGAATACAGTGGCACAATAGATGGATTAATATCATGTCTCATGCTAATGTCAGCTTCATCTACAATATCAAAAATAGATCAGAGGACCTACTTTCTTATTACAATAGAGCACATATAATCACACATGCCGTTTTATAATACCCCCTCTTGATCTTGACAAGATAAAGTCTGCCTGCTGACACAGAAAGCTATTCACGTGCAAATATTATTGGAGCAACGCATTTTGATCTGTTCTGTTGTTATTGCATTGAATTATTTGTGGTATATTTTAATCGGCTTTATCTTATTACAGATTTATTAGCCTCCAGTCTCAACCCTGTAACTATAGGCTTTCTAGTCACTTATAAGAATTGAACAACCCTTGGACTGGAGTCTGTGTCTATTAGTACAAAATCTGTTACTATAAAATCAAAGGTTGAAGAAGACTGTTACAGATTCTTTGCCAAAATGACAAAAAATAAAATTGATGGCTAGCTACACACCAACAATAAGCCTGATGACTGAAAGTGAGTATTGAGGAATCTTGGAGTTAGATTCTCAGCCGATTTATTTAATTTTAGTTTTTAAAGGTGACTGATATAACTCATGAACTAAATATTCATCGCAAAGACATGTGATGAACACTATTCTCGTCACGTTCCTTACATTCTGAAACCGTAATTTTTGTGGCAACCAGATTGCTATTGCGCAGGGAATGTACAGCAAATAATCTTAGGTGGCCTAGTGATTAGAGCATCCGCCTTCTGCGCAGAAGGTCCAGGGTTCGAATCCCAGTGTCATCTAGTCTATGGAATAGCTAAGGATTCATTGGATATATGCCATCTCCTTGGTCGACTGATAGGGAACTTGATTGAGGGTTAAATGAGGAGGGGTACCTGTTAAAAGTTAAAGAAAATTCCTAGGATACCCCGGCCCCCTCAGTACATACTGTAAACATAGCACTATTAACTATTAACTTCCTACACGCTTCCTACAAACTCCTAATAAGTAGCCATCCACTTTAACGCCCATACACAAATCTAGATAATGCATTCATAACATTGCATTGAAAAGATAATGCAGTTGGGAGGGCAACTGCGATGATTCCAGGGCAAGCTTGCATCCTCTGAAGATACTTTTACATGTTTTTGCAATAATGAATTGATTCATATGCCGCAAAAAACGACTTCAGGTCTGGAGTTTTAGATTATTATTAAATCTAATATAGCTAATAAATAAAATTATTATTAACCGTCTCCTTCATTTGGGCAAATAACGTACTCTGTAAAATTATATACACAAATTCATGTCTGTGTATATAATTAAATGTCTCGAGTTTTTAAAAGCCTTGGATTGCAAGATCTCATTTTCAAGATATTAAAATGTAGACTAAAAGTAGCAATCGTTTTGTGAACCAGAGGCGGATATTGAGGGCGTCCAGGCGTCCGTGGACGCCCTAGAATTATTATCTGGTTAGTGGTTACTGGTGCTTGAAAATAGAAATAGTAATAGTATTTGGAAATATCTAATTGGGATATAAAGCTTTTTTATTCTACTCAAACGTTTGAATGTGAGCGCACGCATGATCTTTGTGAAATCATGTTGTAGGGTGTCCAATCCTTGTTTTGACGACTCTGCCACACAGTTGTAACACACAGTTAATTGCTAACGGCTACAAAGCACATCATCGCATCAACAAACTGTTAATTTATACAACCAGTGTGTCCAGGACACTGCAATTTTAAATATCTGCTAAGTTTCTGTCTTTGTTTCCTGTCAATGAAACAAGAAATTTTCAATTTCAATGTCGCCTATTACACATTACATACAGGCCCTGTGTGTAACTGTAATGTGTAAAACGTGTGGGCTTGTGCTAGTATATGCATGGTAATTTCTAGCTTCGGTGTAATTATCGTAATCTTGCCTTGTACGTTATAATAATTTAATTAATTAATTAACTTTCTGCCGTGGTATGTTTGCAGTCATCGGCGAATAGCCATCGGCAGTTGGGGGAGAAGGGCCGCCCCCAAGCCCCCTGAATCGATCAGACACCCGACACAACGGCCAGCCAGCTCCCACGAGCCGCCTCTGTTGTAAACAAATTTGATTCTATTCCTAGCAGATTCAAGAATTCGGCCACCAGGTCAGTAGGTAAGCTGAAAGGCTATTCACATGACTGTCTCTAATTTGTCACAATCTTCATTTATCTTTGCCCCGGAACAATGACCTGTTGACATTGTGTTTGTATTATAGTGTAGTATTATAATGTAATATGGTTTTGTTTGGCTTCCACCTTCGATCTTTTTTTTTTCTTAGGTTGCTCAGCTTGTGATTTTTATATTAACGTTAAATTTTCTATCATTTGTAAGAATTACTGTTGTTTCTAACCATGTACCTTTTGTTGTAGGCTAGAGATGTAATTTCATTACGATGACATCACCTACTTGATGCCGTTTCATTGCTTATTCGATTTAACAACAAATTGTAGTACAGTACAGCATAATGCAAGGTGTACTAGTGGTTTAGTTAGAGCTTCCGCCTTCTATGCAGAAGGTCCAGAGTTCGGATCCCAGTCTTAACAGTACACAGTAGCTAAGGATTTATAGGATCCATGCGAGATAACACATTTGTGCAATAGCTTTAAGCTCCTAGGCCTAGTATAGGTAGCCTCAGCCAATATACAAATGGTTATAAACGGGTACAATCGTAATATCCTACGAAGTCAGCATGCTATATTAAGTCGCAAAACTCGTTTAATATCTTGACGATATTTAAAATATATGGTTTTAGGTTTAGGCGCGGCGCACCGCTTATATGTTATTATAGCTTCTTCATTTTCTGTTTTCAGCGCTGTGTTGCTACACGCTGTATAGCATGTGGGTCAAGCGCGGTGCCGCGCCTAAGCAGCAAAAGAGTTATAATTTATTTATTTTAAAATTTATTTTTGTATCGCAAAAATGATGTAAAGTTTTTAATATAACGTAGAATTAAAGCTATTTCCGTACAGCCTAAGTATGCTCGTTAGAAAAACTATGAACATGCAAGCTTTCTTAAAAAATTTTGTTAGTCGGCTGACATCTTGGGTTGTACTGGATGTAACATGTTTATTATCGGATGTCTACGTATATTTATTATGATATAATTATTCATTGTAATGGCAATAAAATTTAAATTTTGTTTTACTAAAAATTTTGTTTTACTAAGATTGCGGGTTATGAATAAAAAGGGGCTCTACTAAAACATCAATAATCCTTTTAAAATACATTATATTAAATCTGAGAAATTTTCCCAATTGAACAATCAAACAAAATGATAAATGTAAATCTTCATAAGGAGAAGGAATACAAAGTTTTAAGGAATACAAGTTTAAATTTTTACGTTTATTACAGATTAAACATATCATAGATAACCATAAAAGCCGCGCGTCGGCTGATTGCCTCATTTTGGAAAAATAATAATTTTAATCGACAGAAGCTGATAAAGATTGAAGAATAAAAGCTTAAAAAGCTTCGCTTGCGCCATTGACAAGATCAAGAACTCGAGTGCCAAGTTATTTTATAGTTGATGGTCATTGGTCATCAGATTATAAATTATAGGTCATATTTCAATTTTCCTTTTAATAATTGATAATATTAATCACGGTGCGACCATTTAGTCAAACTAAAATGTTGAGGCAATCAGCTTTTACAGTTCAATAATTGGTTCAAATCATTTTTAAATCAATATCGGAACGAATAATTATTTCAAAGTTGATTAAAATTAATAAATATGGACCATTTGCAGCAGTTAGCAGCAGTTAGCAGCAGTTTCTTTGTACATTAGTCTCCCTGTGTTCAAAGCGCGCGTCAGTTGTTCTTATTCCAAATCTCAAACCACATATGCGCGACGCGCATGTTTTTACCAAACAGTAGTACAAAAATCGAGCGCTTCATCAATATACGTCAAGTATTTTCTATAATGTTTATAGGATCGTGTCGACTGTGAATATCTCCGAACTACAACTAATGTTACTGGACAGTGTCTAAAAGAAATGGTGTTTAAGTACAAGTCAACAGTGTAGGCCATGTATGAGCAGCATCACGCTGTGTGCCTTGATAAGCGTAGTTTGATATATATAATAGTTTAGAAATAATTCAATCGATATGATAATCAAATGAGTATGACGTAGAAATGTCAATACGAAATGTACCCTCATATAGAATATTATCATATGATAGAATATTATCACCACTTGCACTCTGACTCTTGTTACCACTGTTTCGTTGATTTCATGAGGCTTGAAAAGTAGTAGTGCAGTAAAAATAGCAGAATTAGATATAAATTTGGAGCCAGTTCTTTAAACTGGCTTACTTATACTACTTAAAGGGTGTTTATAAATTTTATTTAGTTTTCTTTGGATACTTTGGATACTTTGGAGAGATTCGTAGATTCCTCTACTGGGTCATCGAATAGTTCGACCGCCCTTGCAGCATCGCTGCTGCCTTATTCATACTCCAGTCCAGCAAAGAATTTCCATTAGGGCAGCTGTAATTGCTCACATTAACTGAGCTTAGTTTAATTGAAAATTAGACATGACAAGTTCATTTTACCCATGTAAATGCAAAATTTGAATAATAATTTTCTTTTTCATGAGGCTTAATAACACTACACGATGTTATCAGATTAGTTTGAATTAGTATCATACAGTTCAGTACTATGACTCACATTATACTTCTATGTAGTTTCATCACTCATGTTTCTCTTAACATTGTGTATATCTAATCAACCCTCTATCACGGTCATCCCAAGATTCTACACAGATGTGTAATGTTGCAATGATGCAATTAAATCCTTAGCTCACTCCATTACAGACAAGATGATACTTAAGCTTCTGTAACTGGACAATGTTTTGTCTTAGAGTATTTGTAGGATTTTGAAGCAAAATCTCGCGTGGGCTCGCTAGTGCTTCCTGGAGCTACACTGAAATCTGAAAATGTTATTTATAAAAACCACATCTATGAAATGGCAATATTGAATACGAATATTTGAATATTTTAACCATTGATACAAAAGCCATAATCTTTCGCCAGCTCTCCAATATCCACCTTGAAGCTGCATTTTATATCCTCTAACTACACAATATTATAAACTTACCCATATTACAGTGTAGACTTTTTGTCAAAGCACGACTGCAACCCATAGTAACAACTATAAACAGAACCCCTAATGTCTGCAAACAATTTTCTTCTGGTTTAGTATTGAAAATATTAACTGGGATTTTAGTTGCTCTAATGATGTTCAGCTTATGTGGGATGAGTTACATGGCAAACTTACGACTGTTGCTGGGATAGTACCGACTAATTTGGTCTATAAAAACAACAGACCTGTGAAGCTGCCATGGGACACATCCTCATTGAAGCGCATGAGAAAGAACAAAGATAAAGCATGGACTGCATTTGATATTGAACCTTCTAGTGTTAATCTTAGTCATGCAAGTAGTAAACAGCTTATCTATGAGAATGAGGAAGTGAAAGCAAAGATAAGATATGAGAAGAAGATAAATTCTAATTTAAAGATCAATTGTAAATCATTTTATTCTTATTTGAGAAATAAGAGAAAGGTTAAAGCTTCGGTACCAAGTTTAGATAAGGAAGACGGTACAAGGACAACTAGTGCAGGGGAGTCTGCAGAGGTACTTGCAAGTGCCTTTAGTTCTGTGTTTGTTAATGAGCCACTCGGCCCATTACCTAGAAGTTATAGTAAGAATACTAAGAGTATATCTGATATTGTTATTACCTTTGATAATGTTAAAAAGGAACTATTAAAGCTTAATATTTTTAAAAGCACTGGCCCAGATGGGCATCATCCAAAGCTGCTTAAGTCCCTAGCTGGAGATGCTAGTTTTGTAACAG
This sequence comes from Bolinopsis microptera, assembly GCF_026151205.1. NCBI lineage: Eukaryota > Metazoa > Ctenophora > Tentaculata > Lobata > Bolinopsidae > Bolinopsis > Bolinopsis microptera. The sequence continues at coordinate 20,605,744 of NC_087076.1, forward strand.
CTCTTACTAAATTATTTAGTGCCTGTAGTGATACTGGAAATCTTCCGGAGGTATGGAAGTCGGCATCTGTAGTTGCACTTTTTAAAAAGGGCTCTAAGTCTGACCCTCTTAACTATAGACCAGTTTCTCTTACTTGTATTCTTTGTAAAGTTTATGAACAGTTTGTTAGATCCCATTTGTTAGAATTTTTAGAAGACCGTATTTCAAAGGACCAACATGGGTTTGTTAAAGGAAAATCTTGTTTGTCAAATCTTTTGGAGACTTTCGACACTATACTTAATTTAATAGATGAAGGTGCTCCTGTGGACTTATTTTATTTTGATTTTAGTAAAGCTTTCGATTCTGTTCCCCATTATCGCTTGATTAACAAGCTAGAGAGTCTAGGGATAACTGGTAAAGTTTTAGATGTAATTACAGATTTTATCTCAAATAGAACTATGAGAGTGTGTGTAGAAGGTGAAACTTCAGAGTGGAAGATTGTATGGTCAGGAGTTCCCCAGGGATCAGTCCTTGGACCATTACTATTTGTGTTATTTATTAATGATTTACCAGATAACATTAAAAGTAAAGTTAAAATATTTGCTGATGATCTTAAGCTTATAGCTAATGCCTCCGAGCATGAAACTATAGCTAATGATCTGAACGAACTAGAGATGTGGGAGAGTAAATGGCTTTTAAAGTTTAATCCTACTAAGTGTTCAGTAATGCATTTAGATGTTAACGATAACCCAAGATCAAGTTATTCTCTAATGGAGTTACATTGGCAGAATCTGTACAGGAAAAAGACTTGGGAGTTATAACCCATAACTCTCTGCTTTGGAATGAACAGATTAAGGCTTCAATATCTAAAGCCAACAGAATGATATGTTGGATTGTTAGAAATCTGATTATCAGGGAAAAATCTGTGATGATATCCATTTACAAAGCTTTAATAAGACCCCATTTAGAGTATTGTGTTCAATTGTGGAGTCCAGTTGCGGCTCATGGAAGTTGGGGGATCATCTTGGAGCTGGAGAGCGTCCAGAGGCGGTTTACCCGTCTGATTGACGAGGTGGGTACTCTTCCATACAGTCGTCGACTGGAAATCCTCAATTTGACAACGCTGGCAGAGCGGCGAATACGTGGGGACCTCATTGAATCTTTTAAAATGATAAGTGGTTTGGCCAATTACGGAGCTGGTTTGTTCAGTATGAGCAGATCTGGTCTTAATGTGGTATCAAACAGTAGATGCAGTAAAAGTAGCAGTAAAATGAAGAAAGTCCACAGTTCTTTTCTTCCGGAGAGGGTGAGACCATATTGGAACAAACTCCCCTCGGATGTCAAGAATTGTGGGACTGTGTTAAGTTTTAAAATAAGATTAGAGGCTTTCAAAAAAGAGACTATTTTAAACGGATCCGTAAATGATATTCATTTTTGGTATGTTTCGGACGAAGTATTAGGAAAGATTGAGGGATTAAATTATGCTACTAATAAAGAGAAGCACAATGAATATCTTGTGTGTCATCCTCATGTTGCTAAGAAACGCTTTATTAACTTATATAGTAGTGGAAAGTATGTAAATTAGATTCATTTTATCTTGGTTGTTTAGGCCAATAGATTTAAGATATTTTTAAAACTTTAGTAGATATATTTTTGATGATGTGTGATGATGTTTGTGTCATTATATTTTGATTTGATTTGATTTTCTGGTCCTAATATGAGCCTTGTCTCTAAAAACTCAACTGACTAGCGTTTCGGTGTGTGCTAAAGCTTACTGGCACTCGCATTCCTTGCCCCATTAGTTACCTGTTCTTTCAAAATAAAACTAGTAGTCAAGGACAAAAAGTCATACATCAAATGGGCATTATATTTTTATGAATTGTTTTACATCTTTTTATTCTGTAAAATGTGCTAAAAATGAAGTTTCTTGTTTCATTGAAAAAATTTCTTGTTTCATTGACTGATTGTGGTTATAAAATAAAACTTTTTTTGTGTGTTTGTTTTTTATTGACTGCTGAATCACAGTAGAAGATTTTTTTCAGAGTCAATTTATCTCTGCATACTGCCTAGATTTGTTATTGTTAAATCATTCATCAGAATTTACATCCCAAAGCATTTGAGATATGGCTGGCTCTGCTCAAGATTTTGCCAGGAGCATACAACAAACAACTGAAAACATCAAAGAATATCGTGAAAACATCAGATCTCCTTGGGTTCCTTTGGCAGCCTCAGTTGCTATTTCTCCTGCTCTGGTTTTACCTTTCTGGCCTATTGATGTTTTAAAGACCCATCTGATGGCTGGTAAAGGTGCTGCACTGGGAATCAAACGACATTACAGTGCAAAAGGACTGGGATTTGGTATGTTGGGAGCAACAGTACTTGGTTTTGACATTACTAGCAGATATATCCAACAGTATGGCCATGAATTCTCTTTTACTAAGAAGGCACTGATTGGTTTAGCTCCACTATCACTTATACCTGTTGCATCTATCTTAGAGTCGTTAAAAATTAATGCTCAGATTTCACAGACTCCAATGAAGCAATGTTTTCACAATGTTATCCAGACTGCTGGCTACAAAGGCCTGCTCAGAGGAATAGTCCCATATTCATCCCTCTTCCTTGTGACATACTGCTCGATCGCTTTGCCAATGTATTACCATCAGAAACCTGATCAGAACGCATTACAAGATATGGAACCAGTTCTATTGAACCCTGCAATCGTTTTATCAGCCTTACTTGTTGCTACTCCCTTAGATGTACTTAAAACAAAAGCTATGCTGGGGGAGAAGATTACAGTTCAGAGTCTGAAAATGTGTCCGAAACAGCTTGCTGGCCTCTTTCTCTTAAGGACAGCTTATGTTTGTGCTTTTGGTTATCTTTCAGAATTCTTTGGTAAGGGTGCTGAAAAAATAGTTTATGATAGAAAAGTCGAACGTTATCAGTTTGAGAAAAGATCCAAGTATTTTGCTAAAGATGATGAGTTTGATGGACTTATATCAGAGAATTTAGAGAACCTTGATTCGGACAGTGAATTTCTTAAAAAGATCCTCATGAAATGAAACATTGTTGATTACTAAAAATGTTTTCATTTAAGAGAGATAAGTGCCAAAGTTGATCATGTGACCCTTATAATGATGGCTATTCCAGATTGTTTACGTAAGTTTCCTTTTGCTACATAATATGATACTGTGCCCTCTTTTGTATGTTAAATCCTTGAGTGGCAAATTGGGAATTTTTGAATTTGTTAATTTATTACTTGAAGTTTTTAGATATATTTGTATTTTGTATCAAAATATAATTGTATAATTCACTGATCCGCCCTCATTATTTCAATATAAAATTCTTCTCTACGTGACGGTACAGAAGTATGTATCCAATATTTGTATTTTAAAAGACCATTGAAACATTGTACTAATATTACCTGATTTATTATTACAACTATGATGAATCTCCAAATCTAATTAATGTTGTACAACCCAAATCATAACCTCAACATCTGTAGGTGTAGCAAAGGTTCAGCTGTTCCCCGGTGAGTATCTATATTTATCTTGAATGTCTTCTTTTGATATCCACGTGGGCTCCTCACACCACATCTCATATCATCTTGATTTTCAATCATCTTTTAACATATTACTATAATTGTAATATGGTTCAGTTTGATGCACCCTGGTACATGATGTGTGTATTAATCCCACCATACCAACCACCCAGATCATATCACCAGTACACAGAATAATTATTACGTGTTAGCATGCCCGATGATGCTACTTCTCTTCCATGTGGTGGTGTAATATTTATTATATTACTGTAAAAATGTGATCATGATATGGTGTAGAAGTGTGATGATATAATATCCGAGGTATGTGTTAATCGCTATCTCTCCCCCAGAGTATTCCAGACATTTGATGTCTCAGAAACTCTCAGACACACACTAAACTTCTCAATTTCTCAAATCGGTCAAAAAAATTGTCTGTCAGTGTTTGCGGGCGGGCTTTTCAGTATGATTCACAGTATGCCTTTTGAGGAAGTGCTGCGCTAAATTACATAGCTTATGATCATGCACCAGGTTCAATTATTCGATAAATTCAGATTTCTTATGTCATGTTTGAAACGTCTTAGTTGACGATGTATCGTCAAATTCAGCTGTGTGCAGTTTCGGCTCAATTCAGTTTTGGCAATGTTTAAAAAAGGGGAAAGTTGTGTAGAGTGGATATTGAGAGAAATGGTTTTGAGTTAAATGAAAAAGTGAAATGATATCGATTCAGCGACTATCTTCCTTCAAGCTAGTGAAGAAATTTCTTCGTCTCGACGTCTCAAGCTTCTCATCCACTAGATTCAACCTTAGGCTCTAACAACGGCATCTTCTGAAAGAATCCTACTCAAGTCAACCTTAATCAACGACAAAGATGAAGCAGACCCCTCAAGATAATATCTCCAGACCTTTCCTACCATTTCCCCGCTCTTCAATCAACCCCTCGTAACATCTGAGTTTCGATTCTGAGTTTTGTTATCAAATTAGAGCCGAGTGTGTGTTAAGAGAGGCAGTAAAATCAATATCAGATGCAAATCAATGGTTATATCAGCTGTCTAAAGAATGTGGCAGTCAAACAGATAATTGATGACGAAAGGTTTAATCTCCGCCAGTATATTATGCTGTTCTGTATGTCGACGTTGCTCTCTCTCTCTCGCTCTCTCTCACTCCCTCTCTCATCCCACACAACGTCTCAACGTTTTCTCACTTCTCATACCTGGGGAAAAGATCAGCAGGAGATCAGTGGCCCTATTGCTTCCTTTGTGTGGCCCAACGTTGGTCCGTGGTCCGCCTTGGTGCCGCGTAGTGTAGGTTCAAGGTGGCACGCGGTCTTTAAAGGTCAGTATTTTAGAATATGAAGATACGATATATTAATGAAGTGCGTAGTTGGGTATTAGTTTAATTTCTTTTAATTCATAGTAAACACAAATTTGAATTTAAGTTACTCACCGGCCTACTGCACCACTAATTCTTATACACTCAATTCCCTGTGACAACTTTCGGCACCTCGAAAATTTGACTTGAGTTTTAATTTTTTTCTATTAAAAGTAGCTAAGTTGGTATTCCATTCTATGGCCGCAATGAAAAACAAGAGCATTGGAATTTTAAACAGACATGTACTCAGTGCTTCAGTTTTGGTACGAAAATTCATACCATCGCAATATTGATACTTACTTATAGCCCCTTCTCTCAAGTTTTGTGGGAAAGTGAGTAAAAACGAATGTTGAGATAATACGTTCTCTCATTAGGTTAATTATAAATTATAGCGTACAAGCTTATGTATCGGTCATTATGATTAATGGGGTCAAAGAGTTGACAAAATAGTCCCGCGCATCTTCAAAGTTTATCTCTAGATTCGCATTTATGCTTCACAAGGATTTTCCAAGACACTAAGGGGCCATCGATGAATTACGTCCATCGGATATTAGGAGAAGGGGGTTTACGATTTTGATTTTGCGACTTGAGTGGACGATGGGGCAGCGCAGGGGGGTTTGGTGGACGTCCAAAGTTGGGGAGGGTGAGGGGCCGAGGGGAGGAGGTTTGAAAATCGATCAAATTGGTGGACATAATACATGGATGGCCCCTAATGCGTTTATGTAGTTAGATTGTACACAATACCAGAGATGCATTAACCAGATGATGCATTATTACCAGGTGGTATCGTAAGAAAGTTTTAAGAGTAAGGAAAGCCTGCTTAACCTCAGCTGCTTTACAATGTTGTCATATTAGTTTGGCATGTTAGATAGATGTCTGAAAATTAGAACATCTTCTCATTTTTTAAGTAATCAGCTGATGTCGATCTCAGAGGCCTTTCTATAAAAAAATATTCCTGAAAATTTTAACACGATCACGATCCAGATACGGTATTAAAAAAGTATACAGAATTTTATAAAATCCTTAAAAACTATCTGCATTCACGTAACTTACTAGCTTATAACCTAATGTTAATTTGTTGACCGAACTATGAGCATCCAAAAATGACAATTCAAAAGTTTCACAAACGGGCGTATAATTAATTATCTGCCATCTTTGCCGAAGTCCTTAGAGTTATAACGCTTAAAACGAATACGGTACACATTTATTATCCATGCAACCAGTGCAATAACTTAAAACATGTTGAATTTTGCCACATTTGACTTGGTAAATTTTAGTTAACAAGACCATTAGTTCTAACCAGTTTAGTGAAACAAAACTGTCCCATCTTTGTCCCACATGCTCGATGATTTGGAAGTCCTTTGGAATATAGATGAGAAACTAACAGGAAACAGATTTGGGTGGTGCGCTAAAAGTACTAGCAAGAAATTACGTTATACCTGTACAAAGCAGAGCTTTTTTCGCGCAAAAAGCTGTATGCGCGCACCACTGCGCGTAATTTAATGTAGCGTAGACGTTTAAATTTGATTTTCCCTAAATTTGGCCTACTTGCCCCATTGAAACCCTCATGGCAACATCACGGGTTGTTGCTTGCCTCGACCATCAGTTGTTAAATGTTATGTTTCAGGAAAACGATGAAACGGTATTCTCACAGAGGCGACAGCTCACCTACCTATAAGAGATACAGAAGCGATGTAAGTGTACACTGAAACTTAAAATTGCCACGTTAACAGAAATTGAATCACTTTCCGTTGTACGATATCCTGTTTTTTGTCCACCTAAGTTTCTACGTTTCGCTTCGTTTCAGGACAGCAGCTACAACAACCGTGGTAGGCCCCAATACGATGATGATTATAATGACGACTACAAAAGAAGGAATAGCAGCGGAGGGGAAGTCTCAAATCGCGGCTACAGAGGCAGAGGTCGTGGATTTGGGAGCTTCAACCACGGTCCTTCTCGATCAAGAGGTGGTCCAGGGGCAGGTGCAGACAGCGGCAGGAACAGCCATACCTACATTCCTAAAAGCAAGTACGAGGATCAGTTTTGTTATGAGTTGGCCGGCTACAATCTGGCAATAGGTGTAGACGATGACACCGTTTCTAGTCATCTGTTTAATATCTTTCAAGAGTTTGGAAAATGCAAAGTAGGGATAGAGGGAGAGGGAAAGGATAGGCTTGCTGTTATCAGTTTTAAAAATGTTGAGGATGCTAAAGAGGCTCGCCGCGTTCTCCAAGGTACGATAGTTTTTGATCGCAAGTTATTCATCAAGCCATACCACGTTTTCCGGGAGGAGCAAGAGATTTTTGGAGATAGTGAGACTCGAGCATTCAATAAGTACAACAACAGAGACTCTGCTCCGACGTTTCCTGAGAACAATAGAGAGACCCGGGGTGGCGGTTTCAGTGGCAAGGCAGACCGATCAAAACAGTTCTCCGATCACAAACCTCCGGAAGACGATCCGAAAGCTACTCGAACATTGTTCGTCGGAAATGTCGATCTAGATTACTCTGCCAACCGACTCAAAGCTTTATTTGATAAATACGGAAAGGTTTCAGATGTTGATCTCAAGAAACACAAAGATGGCTATTGTTCATATGCGTTCATCAAATTCACTGACATCCAAGATGCTGCACGAGCAAAAGAAGAACTCAATGGATATCAGATGGGTAAAAATGTATTAAAGATTGGTTATGGTAAAGGTGTTATGAGCCACAGAATTTGGGTTGGAGGTTTAGGTTCCTGGACGAAGGCTTCCGAGCTTGAAAAAGAATTCGATAGATTTGGCAAGATCACGAAACTTGACTTCAACGAGGGAGATTACCATGCTTACGTCATGTTTGAATCATTAGACGCTGCATCATCTGCATTATCAGGAATGAAGGGCTACCCGTTGGGGGGACCCGATCACAGGATTACTGTAGATTTTGCTGACCCGGGTTCTCCCGAGCACTCTAATTCTCGGCGGAAATATGATTCAGAACCCATGAGATCAGATACTGAATGTTCAGAGGAAGGCGCAAAGCGTAAAAGCAGCGTTTCCAAATCCAGTCCCAAGAAAAGATCTGCATCGAAATCTAAAAATCAGAAAGTTGAGTCATTGTCAGAACTCTGCAACCGCTATCCTATTGCCTGGAAGGGGTCCATAGTTCTGAAAACGAACGCATTTTCAGTAAAACTGTATCTTGTTGGTGGTGACCCTGCAGTGGCTGAAAAACTTCTTGTAAATAGCTCCATCGGCTCCATCATCCGAGTGACTCAACGTTTGAAACTCGAAAAACAGAAGCTGGACCAGTTGAACCAGAAACTAGTATCAGCAGGTGTTAGTGGGCACTGTATCCTAGTTGCCATGACATCCACACAAACTTCAGAACTCCCCGAAGACATCCAGCACAGACCGTTGAAACATTTGTTACAATATTTCATCCAGAAACAGGCAGCCGGGATTAGTACTTTGGAGGCGAACGATTTGCAGGGCGTCCTTCACACTTTTCCTCCTTGTGACTTCTCCCAGAGTAAGCTCCTCAAGGCTGCTCCGAGCTTGAACCCTGAGCCGAGTAAGGAGGATTACCTTGTCATGATCCTTGTTAAGGAATAGTTACGCAAAGGGCAAGACGGAGCATTTATTTTTTATGAACATTATTAAGTATGGAATGTTTGATGTCAACCATATTTTCATGGCAGCATTAGATTGTTCAATATTATCATATCAGTTTGCATGTTTGAATTCTTGAGCATTGCAAGAGTTAAAGTAATAATATTTATTTCTTCGGTGTGAAAAATTCTCTTCATAATCATATGTTAAACTGGCTTTTGATTAAGTTCATTGATTAAGATATAAGCATTAAACAAATGCCCTACAAAAATTCAGAAAAATACTTGCTTTTTGAACCTTTTGGATATTTGCTTAAATTAAGTTTACTTGTAGTCTCAGCTTGGGTACGGTGAAAGTTTCAACATTCACAGTTTAACACCACGTGTACAGTTCATGTATTTGAGTCGCTACCATTAACCCGCCTTTTTTAATTTATTGTCTCTGCAAAAAATTGTTAATTGTATTGGAAGCTGACTTGTCGTATCTCACGAAAAATTTACGGAATTTAAGAGTATTTTGCTTGCTTGATGTCTTAATATCAATCATTTTACCTCTTGAGCTGTTTTAATATCTTCAGTGTATCATTGCTTCGTACATTTCAAAACCTCACATTATGCTTGTCATCATGGGACCACATATCAATCATCTCGATTATTCCTGCATTCTTTCCATTTTTGAGATTATTATCCACCACTATAATATATCCACGACATTTACAAAGAAAAATGTCTCGCAATTTACATAATATTATTTGTTATATGCGTTACATTAGCGTGCAGTGCTGTGCTCATACTTGGTCGATAAATACATTTTCACGAGCACACTCCATTTACTGTTTGCTATTGTGCATCATTTTCAGCTTATTTTAGGGTTTCATGGCTTACAGCGAGAGATTGTCCGCAGGGTTGGTGAGTCAGATTTTTATCGCTTCCGATCAAATTTTATGGAATGATGTTGGTTTGTGGTTTTGCCGTGACCATGAGTCACAATTTGGAGACATTTTTGGGAACTTTATTGAATTTATTCTTCAAAGAACCCTCCAAAAAGTGACTCTTGGCGTGAAGGACATTATTCTATCATGTCCCTGCATGTTTTAACTGATATCAGGACGGGTTGAGGGTAAAAATCACACACCAAGCAACAGTAAGATGTTTTGGAACTGCATGCTTTGATGCATGTTTTGTTGCACGTTTTATTGCATGTTTTGACTGGGATTACGCAATGTTTACTTGTTTCTCTAGGTATGTTTTCCCCGTCTTTCTTAATTAATTTTAACACGAACGTTACGGGCAGATACCGGTCCCTCCAAAATGCTATTGATATAGTTGAACCTGATATAGTTCTTATTTTTTACCACACTTGATACTGATAACGGATCTATGGTTGTGTAGGGGGGGGGGGGGGGGGGGGGGGACATGACCTCCCCTTGTGTAGACTAGACGTGACTTTTAAACTCCCCCAAAACTCAAAAGGCCAAAATTAGATTTCGAATGTACTCCATAATCTCATTATATGTAATGTGAGATTTCATCTCCAAACTGTGGGTGTGTTATTGCATCACTGATTATACCTCTGGCTCATACTTTCAATAATAATACCGATTTAAATCGATTAGAAGATAGTTGTACGTGGTATGGTATAATAGTTAACATCTTCTATCGCCATATCGTGTTTGACTAAAAGAGTGAAATATATCAGATTCGACCTCATTCGACGGAATCCATTTGGACGGGACCGGTAGCATGCCTGTTACGACACATAACAATTCTCTGCGCGTATGCACATGGTTCAATAGCATTATCTTTCGCAATCTTTTGTCTATATGAGTGTATCCCTATTTCCTGTAACCCATTAAACCCTGTTGTTACGCTGCAGCGAAAAACTTAACATAGTTGCATCTTATTGGGTTAACCTATTATTCCTACTTACTAGCTGTCGCATTTAAAATAGAGACCTTTAGTTCCAGCAAAACTTCTTTACTCGTATTTACACAAAAAAGCGCTCAATTTCGCTATCTTCGGTCTCTACTTTGATATACAATGCATATATCTCCACAAGTGCAAGTTTTGCTTTGAGACTTTTGGTGTACATCTGCTGTACACTGACTTCCTGCCTTGCATTGTTTCTTGTGTACTTCTTATACCCGGACCTTTTACTTGCGGTGTATCTTTTGTACACACCACCAACTATTGTATCATTTCTTTTTAAAACTTTCTTATTAATCCATTATATTGGCCGTTTGCTCTGCTCGTTGACATTGTACAGTCTTTGTTAAATGTTGCTTAATATGTCTGCTTTTTCCGTTGTTTTAGTGTTTTCTTTTAGGCTTATGTTGACTTCCGAGAATCTCACGGGTTTTATCTCCTCCTTCCACTCCGTGTATTGTGTGTGTCGTTAGCTGTTGTTTGTATAGAGTCTAGTTTATATATCTGCAGTAGCACTAGTATAGCTGTCTTAGCTACACTTCAAGTGTAAAGTAAAAGTAATAACTAATAACTGTATTTATACAGTTGTTTGTTTGGTAGCCTTCCTGTAGTAGTGACACTTTAGAATTTAGAATTCAGCAGGACTAGAACAGCATTTTTAACACCTTAATAAACATTGAAGCTAGAATTAGTATCTAAGATCAATTCAACGAAGCTCCTTTGTAATCTTGTGAAATGTTCAGTGCGAGACTGAACAGGTGAAGTTGTTAGTGATCGGATGAGAGCATATCGCGTGACTTATCTCCAAGCTTGTTATTGGACGTTGTTCCCGCTTATATTCTATCCAAGTGTCTGCTTTTGTTTGCATTTGATAGCTGTAGAGTGTAGCTCCCTGCACTTTTCTCATCGGAGCCTCTTAAGTCTATGTTTTGTTTTAACTACTTGCTCTTTTTAAAAGTTGCTCTTATCTACAGAGTTTGCCTTCATATCTGCTTTAGTCAGATAGATAAGCAGATCTGTTCAGTCGCACAGTTGCACAGTAATCGTACAGTTTTACATTTTTACACTGTACAATTGTACAGTTAGTCGGATCTAGATAAATGAGACTGCCGCAAGTTAGTCTGGCTAATTAATAGTGATCTATAGATAGCTTTAAATACTGTGGTTATATTTTGTGCAGAACACATTTGTCGGGTGGTTTATTATCATACTTGGATGTCTATGATTAATGAGTTGCTCGCCGTCTACTAGCTATATACCCATATAATAACCCAGTACATAGTTATCGTATACACGTCTTCATAGATGTTCATAAAGAATTTCCGCGTGTAAAGTTATACCCATCAAATACATTTTCTTTTAGATTTCTCTTCTCCTTTTTTGCGACAAGTGTTCTTGACTCGTAATCACGTGGCTCCCAGTTATACGAAATGCTCTACTCAAACAGTTGTATAAACTACAAAATGTACTATATGTAATGTATGTTATACATAATACATGGTATAATGTACCTAGCTACTCATACAAAGATTTCCACAGTTACAAAGCTCTCTCCCGCTCTCCAATAATGTACATGTTCCTGTCTAATGCTGCAGTGATCTTACTGACCTGCTTGCTGCTTTCTTTACCCGATATAATACATGAACTAATAATGGTTAAGTTGTTTGACACCCCTCTGGTAAATCACCATACACGTAAATACTGTTACTGTATTGGTTGTCTAGCAGTCCCATTGGCTTTGTTGGGTTTTGACTTAACTTGGAGCTAATCTTCTTGCTTCTATCCTGTTCGCTAAACTTCACAGTCGAGCATAGCTCTCAGTAAAGTTTCCTGTGTATTACTGTGCCAGCTGCACTTTAATAGAATGTCTCTAATTGAGACATCAGACATGTAGAGCAGGAGTCTGCCGGTCTTACATTTAGTTTCACAGAGTTCTTTAGAATTTACTCCGCATGACAACACAATACCTAACAGTAACACAATGTAGTCTGTAACTGTAGTTTAAAAGTACAGATAATATGTTACACTGATCAAATAACAGTGATGTAGCATAACTTGTAATTGTATCTGAACATTACACGGAACATCAGATGGGGTCACCGTGACTACCACTCTCATTCCTGTTTTAACAACACGTGTACAGTCACTGTTCACCTTTGTTACTAGACTGTTTCTTGTGAAATGACTTGTTGAAGCGCGACATTCTACCTGAATAATATATCAGTGACCAGTGTGCCCGGAGCGAGTTTAAACTCCCAAAAGTAGGTAGTTTACAAGTTAGGCTGTTTTTCCTCTTCTAAACGGTCCAGGCTAATCATGATATCCAATACGTGCCTCACTGAGTCCTACTCTTCAAAGGAGCTGTCCGTTTAATTTATCCCGCACATGATACCCTGACTTTAGGAACTGTCCTAGAAACAGACCTTGTAAACTGTAAGTGACTACTCGCTACAATGTCTAGCGAACACGCTTGGTGCTGACTACAGACTATTACTACTACTGACTACATTAACTACACCCCTTGCCGAGCTGGAGGTGTACTCTGTACCCTCCCCCCGCGGTGTACCCTCCCCTCCCCCGCGGTGCACCTCTCTAACACCACAGCTGACCACAGCTGACCCACACGCCTGTTTTGCCGTATACAGCTCTCAAATTTCCAATAACAAAGAAGAGACTTTTTACATGTGAATGTGTTGTGTTGCTGGTAACTGGACTCCTCAGTCCGCAGCTAGATATTTGTATCGTTACCCTCTCTGTTTTAGTTTGGTTGAGTTTCAATTGTTTAAACTTTTTTGGTTTTATTTTCTTGAACGGTTTTTTGGCGTGACAATTCAAAGCATAAACGCTGCATATTTATTTCGCATTCAAATCATTTAATTGTAACTATTTAATAATTACATATCTTTACAAAAATCTCAAGGAGAATCCATGCGAAATTTGTAAAAAGTTCAATTTTTTTGGGATTTTGCAAATATGCAGAACTATAAGTATATATCTCAAAAAATCTCGCATGGACCCTCCCTCTTATTCACAAGATTTATATCATTGTCACTGCATGCAGTGATGATAGCATATAATATTGTTTGTCTGTACATTTGTCTGTATGTATGTTTATCAAAGTTTAACCTCTTTACCTCGCACAGGGTAACCTGAACATGGACGATTTAGGACAATCGCTGAGAGAAGGTCTGGGCACATTGGGCTCCATGTCAGTAAAAGGGTTCGACAGAGCTAAACAGTTCTCCCAAGAGAAGATGGGAAACGCTGTCAAGACCGAGTTCGACCTGGTTAGTGGAAGAGCCCCTTCCTCCCGATCCCCTACCCATCTTCTCTCCTCCATCCCTTCCCTCTCTCTCTCCCGCTCTATCCCTTTTTCGGTCATATTACCTGCATTCTGTATTACCTTTTGGAACACAAAGTGTAACCACTAACGTTGTCGCCCCCAGATTAATTTAAGAGCCTGAAACTATCTAGCCATTTCACCAGGAGTATATCCAGCTGTCTAGCCGTGTTGAGGCTACCCAGACCAACATCAACAAGTCAGCTAACGCCGCCAGGAACTTCCTCCAACCCAACGCTGCAGCCCGTCTCGAGGACATGTTCAACGAGAAGGTCACTGGTAGGTACACAGGACGGACGGACGGACGGACGGACGGACGGACTGACTGGAGTGTCTTGTTGTTTTACCCGTGGTTTTGTTTGTGTAGCATTGTCTGATTATTTACGTGTCGCACAATGTGTAGATTGTATGCTATGCTATGATTACAATCAGTGTGGTATTCGTAATTGGATTCAGCTTAAGAACCACTGATAGATCCTGTCAAACGATTTCAGAAATGAAAATTGAGCGATGATATGAACTTGCTCTTTTGAACTATTTTCTGCAAATAAATTAAACTCTTATACAGTGTTGTCAGATAAAATTGGTGTTACTATCGCTGACGCCCTTTTAAAACTTTAACTCTATTGTTTAAATCAAACTACTTCCACTGCTTAATCCCATTTTATCTGACTCCAATTTTATCTGACTTCACTAAAAAGTGATCTCTCTGTTACAATCTTTAAATCTGACATTCCGCTACCTTGCGCCTCCTTTTCAGCCGCTGAAACTAGTACTAACGCTAACCTCAGAGACATCGCTGGCAAAATACCCATAAGTATGTAACTCTATCTATGTGCTCTTAGTATGTAACCTTATATATGAGCAATTAGTATGTACTCTTAGTATGTACTCTTAGTATGTACTCTTAGTTACATGTACTATGTACTCTACTCTTAACTCTATCTCTCACCCAGCTGACTCACAAAATGTTCTTGTCTTTTGTACAGTACGATTATCATGTGTCTGACAAATGTCTGGAGCCTAATGTTTTATCTGCTAGATACCTACCGCTACAGGGTATTAAAGCTAGTCTGTTTGCACAAATTAGAAGTTTAATCCTGCAGGGTTAGGAGCTTGGCCCTGGTCTGGCAGAGAAAAGACTGCAACTGGCTATAACTTTGAAAATGGTACCGGATTTGAGCGAGACCCGTGTTGCATCCCATATATCACAGAAATCATACACTTTTTGCCAAATAAATGATATTGAAATGCTCTCGGGAAAGGAATTTGAATAATTTAGAGATGAAACGGTTCAGTGCAGTGTGTGTTGCATGAGCATTGAGCAGGGATGGAAATTATGCATCAAAAACTACAGATTACGTTGACTTGTAGCAATGAAAGTTGAATTTTAACCGACCAAAAACTATTGTCACTTTATTCTACTCAAAATATGTTTGAATTAAATGTTGATTTGAAGCCGGTTTTACATGTTTCTCAATTTTATTTAATTGCTGCACATTTTTGACTGAGCATTTAAAACGAGTAGTCTGAAGAATTGTAAATTGTTGTGCGTGTGTGTGTTCCTACTTCAACTTGTTATGACACACAATATCTTAGCACATTTTAAATGTAATATACTCGTTCAATGTCCTCTTATGTTGACACATCACAAAAAGACTCAAAGCCATCATTTGAATGTTAAAACGCTGACCTGTTGTTGGTGGAGAAACTCTAGACATAGAAGGGATTGTGAAGAAGTGTCGTGTAATTGTTTTCTCGTAGGGAGAGGCAATGCTCTGGAGACCAGGAGCACTTACTCTGAAATTCTTGGCACTCATATGAAGTCTGGAGGTAGGTCCAATAACAATACTTGTTTTTAATTTCGTAGTTTCATGCACCACCGTATTACCATTATATTGAGATATGATTCTCTCCTTTTAGACCCGAAACCCCCCTCCGGCTCAAGATCGCAAAACAGCGGCGGTTGAAATTGTGGGGGTGTTCTTTAGACTGGTTGGGTGTTCCAACCACACCTCTTCCCCCGCAATCCCACCTTTTGTGTATGGTCTCTAAACTGATCGTGTTCAGGGACTGAGATCGGAGATAACACTCAGATCGGAGGGTCCCTGGTGGAGGTGGGAGACACCTTTATCAGGATGGGAAAGATGGAGAAGGAGTACCTGAAGGACGTTTATGATAACTTCTTCAAACCCTTCTCAAACCACCTCCAGGTTTGTCATTCTGAAAATCTGAAAATGGAAGAGATTCTTGAGATTGCTAAGTAGACTTAGTTCTAGATTGGAGACCATAAAAAGAGTTTTGCACAGCTTGTTTATTTTCTGGGTAAAATAATTTGAGTTAAATTTATGGCACAAATTATCTTTATTTTTGTTTTAAATATGTAAATTATTGATCGTGTCCTCTTGCTCTCTATCACACGAACACTTGTAAAACACGTGTACATAATCCACACACAATTCTCTGCCAAACTATAGTGGACAAAAAAAAACTTCTAACACAAAATAGTTTTGATCAGTATAAAAAATAAAACAGAAATAAAGATATTTATCCGTCATTCTAGTTAAAAATATCTATTCTACAATCGTTAGTAGTCTTGCCTCATGGAGTTACTGGGGTGTTAAAAGGAATAATGTAATGTTGTCACTAAATCCACTCCTGTCCCCTAAATTATACAGTTAAATTAACAATTCCCATATAGATAGCCTGTGGATTGTTCAAATCAAAGATTTACCAAAAATCTAAGCAAATATACAGTATTAGTATGACCAGGTGTGCTGATGATAATGGCCGGGGAGCTTGAAGTATTGATTTATATTGAATACATTTAAATGTTTCATTTCAGGTTGAGTGGACGAACATCAACACAGAGAAGCGCAGACTAGATCTTGCGAGGCTTGATTTAGACGCTGCCAAAAGTAAAGTTAGGGGCGCTAGGACGCCTGAAGCTATGCAGCAAAATGAACAGAAGGTAGGAGAACTAATGTTGTTTTCTCTGTCCTTAATCGTCACACTATTTTGTCACATTCTTTTTAAAGAATGTAACAAAGAAACTGCTAATTAAATCAATACAATATTTTCGTTGTGAAGTTATTGTGATGACGTCATCCGCTTTTGATGACGTCATCTGTTTTTGTGTACCTGTGATTCTCACCAGGCGATTCCCATACCCGAGTATCTGTGCACCCAGGTCCGGGAGTCCCAGGCTGCGTTTGATCGCCAGTACGAGCAGACCAAGATACTCCTTACTGACGCTGACAGAAAGTCTGCTGAGTTTACCAACCACTTAGAGGAACTGGTCAGGAGTCAGGTGAGCCTGCTATTTTTTAAACGTTATTTTGATGATGTCATCTCTTTTTGATGAGGTTATCTTTTTGATGATTGATGTCATCATATTTAGATAATGTCACCATGACCAAAATTACAGTATTTGTGAGTAAGAACTAATAAACAATAAAGTAAGGACGTAGCAGACAGGGTGATAAATAAAATCATAGCTTACGGGTTAGTCGATTATGTTGTACACCATTCATATAACACCATGTATAATAAACTGTAATTATTTGATAATAACATTCTGTAATCTTGGGGTATCAACTTCAAGCCAACTAGAAATATTTTCAATCACACTTTCGCAGATAAACTTCCATGAAAATGCAAAGAAACTGTTGGAGGAGACTTATGCCAAGATGAAGAAATAAGTTGAGAGCCTCCACTACTCAAACTGTTCCCTGTTTTAAAGATAACCCCTTTCGTTGGTCTTACTGGACAATCGATTCACCTGGAGTTCCCAAATTTTGCATGGTAAAAGTAGGAAAGAAAATGGTTTTATTAATTCACACAGTTATTACTTGGGAAAATTTTAGTAGAGTTGAAAGTTTTGTACGATATCCAACTTTCAAATTTGATTTCGGTCGCAAAAGTCACTTGTAGTTTTGATAATTTCCTTGGTTTTTCTTGCTGAATATCCTACTGTTTTAGATTTTGTTGAACTCCATGCAGTTGATGTCTAAAATTTAGATTTGTACTTGATATTAATTGTTTCAATGCTTTTGACAGTTTATATTGAGGCGTTCAGTGCCAAAAATATTGAGGTCCACAATTACGATGAGTTTCATGTTTTAAATAATTATTAACTCTGCTTGATGCTGTAAAATGTAACTTAATTAATCATAGTGTCTTGCGATTGATGTGATTTAAATTGTGAAGAAAATTTTATTGAATTAACTTTTATGTAAAATAAGGAGATATTCATGAATTCGTAAGGGAGTATATTGACAATAATTTTCCCGTAATACATTGGTGCTGGCATCTGTGATTGTTAACTTTATTGGAAGTAAGTGTTATTTACATCCTTTCAATACGATATAACATGTTTTATTGCGTTCTGTGATTCTGCGAACTTATTGGGCAATAAATGTACATCCGGATCCCGATGACACTCTCGAGGCACTCTCGTAGCACTCATAATCATATATATGTCGTGGCACTATGGCGGCACAGTGCCTACTTTCAATCATTTTCATTCAAAAGCTTAATACGATCATTATACCTTCATTATTATCTTTTCACATTAACCACGGTGTCGTAAAAGCATTACTTAATTTACTAGCCTTGTCAGAGATGCTGAAGACTGAGAAGCTGTATATTTTATATACAGGGTGGGCTTGTAGCGCGATGCACTACTGGGTCGCGCGCGCATCAAATAATGCTTCTCGCATTCGGTAGATCGGCGAGATGCACCACTGTGCCTCACCGAGCTGCGAAGGATTGACATCGTGAATCAAAGGGTGGGCCAAAAGTCAGTACCCATACGTTGGCCTTTATATATAGCTCAGTCACTGAGTGCCCATTTGAAATAATTCTTTTTGGTATGACTGGTTCTTTAATATTTACCGATAGTTCAAGTTGAAATTCGACATCTAGCGTCAGATGACGATTGACGTTAGATAGCGCTAGATATAGTAGGTAGTGCACCATCGACAGTGAGCCGCGCGTGCCGACTGTAGCTGTAGGATGGGTTTTTTTGCGAGCGTGCTAAATCACTTTACAGTCGATCTTTGAGATTGTTCTTGACGGATGTTACTCGTCTAAATTTCTTCGAAGTAGCGCGCGCCGCTTTCTTCTCGAAATGTTAGCGCGCGCCGGGCCAGACCATTAACAATGGTCAAGATTGTTCTAAAAGGGCCCCCGACAGTTGAAACCAACTTGAATCGATGTATTTTCGGACGCTGATTCCAAATCAACCCCATGACATAGGGTTAAAATAATAAAATGCTCCCCTGACGAGATATTGGCGAAAAAACTGTCTCGATCATATGATATAATATGACCGTATAAGGAAGTTAGTCTAATTTCTCGTTAGGGTTAGGGTTTCAGTGTATGCTTTTGTTAAAGATTGGGTTGGGTTAGGGTTGGGATCAGATTAGAGGACTAGGATTTCGAAAAGTCGTTCAGGACCAGCTAGAGAACGGGTTGAAAAAGTCACGTGACAGTCGATTGTAGGTTTATAACCTACCTTACTGGGCCGCGCTCAGCCTGTCATTCCGCCTAATCTCTATTGAACATAATAGCCTGGGGTCCCCAGGTAAAACCTACCAGGACGCTCGTCGACGGTTTGTAGCGCGATGCACTACTGGGTCGCGCGCGCATCAAATAATGCTTCTCGCAACCACATAGATCGGTAGATCGGCGAGATGCACCACTGTGCCTCACCGAGCTGCGAAGGATTGACATCGTGAATCAAGTCGACGGTCGGTCCTAATATTTGGAACAAATATTTTACGAGTATCACCCGTTAAGACAGTCGACTGTAGAGTGCTTAATCATCACTCTTTTTTGTATCACGTCGTGACCTCCATGCCATGTAACGGTCGTTTCACTATGGTGTAGAGTTTCTACGATACAGGTGACAGGGGGAGCCGCGCACTCGTGCGCGGCGCGCGGGTCATACAACTGACAACGTTCATGTATCACGTTGCGACCCCCACGGTCGTTTCACTATGGTCCCTTTTTCGTGCGCGGCGGGTCATACAACGTATGACAAATACAACGTACAACGTATGACAAATACAACGTATGAAAAAGTTTTTTAGCGCTAATTTCGGCCATCACGAAATTCTTGAAACAAATACGAATTGAGTAACCTTCCCTTGATCCAATTTTAACAAAAATTGGTTAGCTTACTCATTACATAGACTTACAAGGAAACTGTCCGAAACATTAACCGCAACCATCAGAGTCTCAGACATTATGTTATTGTTAACTTACAGCTAAAAGCATCGTATTTTGCCCCATTTTTATTACTATATTAACTCGGCCGATATCCACCAAATTTTTCGGACAGTTGTGAAAGCCTTATTGGAAGGTCCTCACAAATTTTCAGAATATGATCTCATGCAAAGAACGCGACGGAAGATATTACATAATAATGCAACAAAAATCAATGAATTTCGTCATATTACGCAACTTTTACACCTACTTTTGCTCCAAAAGCCGCGCACCATCAAATATGCAATGGCACCTAGCTGTGAAACTCACTAATCATTCCAAAAAGGTATGACAAATTTGGTACTGTGAAAATTTTTACAGTTTCTAGGAAACGCAACGATGGTACAAAAATTTTTAGAATCCAAGCAAATTTATTATTATCGTGCATGCACAGTCAACAGTGCACCCCTTACATGTTACTGGGCCGCGGTCAGCCTGTCATTCCGCCTAATCTCTATTCGCGCTCCTACTAAATCGCTCGCCCAAATTTTAAGAAAATTCTTGTGAAAAGGCCCTTTGGGCATGAAAGTGATCTAGATCGGTGTATTTTTGGACGCTGATTCCGAATCACCCCCCATGACGTAGGGTTAAAATGCTTCCCTGGAGAGTTATGGGCAAAAAACCGTTTTGGTCACGTGACAGGCTAGTAAAATACGAATTCGATTGTTTAGGGCCCGGGTTAGGGTTAGGGTTGTGGTAAAGGTTATGGTTAGCTTCGGGATTATGGTTAGGATTAGGGTTGGGATTAGAGTTTATGTAAAACCGTTTTGTACGGCTGCAAAACCATAAAAACCAAAGTCACGTGAAATTTTTGGGCGAGCGAATTAGTAAAAGCCCTCTATTCGGTTTGTAAACATGATCATAGCCTGATAGTAGAGGCTCTTACGGGCATTGTCTGCTCGATACGCTAGGGACCCCAGATACACCTTTCTAGACGTATTTTTGACCGTAGAATCGATTAAAAGTGGTTTCGAGATGATTGGACTGAGTTTACGCGGGTAAAATCGCAAAAAACCGATTTTTGGGCAAAAAATAGGCCAAAAAACCATGTTTTTTGATATTTTGAACAAGTTCATTTTGTTGGCATGTCGGCAAAACTTGCATGGAAATAGCTAAAACACAGCCGCACAAGATGGTTTAAAAATTTTAAAAATCCCTCTGTTTTTACGCGGGTAAAAATCCAAAAAAGTGGTAAAAATGTTGACTTTTTTGCTTGAAGTTTGAATAATTTTTTGCAGTTGTATTAAATCAACCCAAAAATAGTCACATCGTGTTTGCCTAAATTTTTCCTTTCCGAGAAGTACCCACTTCATATACTTTATCGAAGTTTGAATATTGTCACTTCGCAAGCGTTTTTGCCAAATTTTCGACGCGCACTACGCGCAAAAGCATTTATGATTTAGTTGTTATCAATTGGCACCCGCGCGTTCATCATAAATTTCAAACAGCTATAACTCAGACAAAATATGAATATAATTACTCTATTTGCCTTAGAGTAATAGACTGTCAAAGTTTAAAACGCGCATTGGTATAGCACGTGACTAATAAGGCCAAATTTATACTTCTTAACATATTATCGATCCTTAGACATCATACTATTGTGTCCAATTAGCGGTTAGGTTTCTAAACTCGTAGCAGAAAACACGTCTTTTTGCCCGTAAGAGCCTCTACTATGAGGTCCCCAGGCCAGGTAACCTATATCATACATGCAGCTAAATAGTATTTTAATAACTTTCGACAATGCAAGGCTATAGTGAAGTAAATAAAAAGTAATATTAATTATACCGGCCATGCCACCGCATGTTTATTCTGACAAGATAAGGATGAAGGTACGATGACTGATTGATTGTAGCGCGATGATATGCGTTACGCGCACTCATGACTCAATTATTACTCATTAATTGTTGTCAATACAAATATAATACGTTGTATGACCCGCCGCGCACGAGTGCGCGGCTCCCCCTTTACCTGGGGACCTCAGGCTATCATTCGGGGGAATGACAGGCTGAGCGCGGCCCAGTAACTCCCCCTATATCGCCATAGTATCACGCATAGTATCATGATCACCTTGCTCTAACCAGAGCCCTCTCGCTTGCAGTAGCGCGCGACCGCCGAAGCGCGAAGGCGTCACGCAGTCTAGTACGCGTATTCACCCAACCACAAACTATGTGCTTTCGCGCCACTTCAGGCGCGCTTGTTTCATATTTTCACAAGTCAAGACGCCGTGAGGCTTACTGGGCCGCGCTCAGCCTGTCATTCCGCCTAATCTCTATTCGGCGGAATGTTGTTTACCAACATTAAAGCCTGGGGTCCTCAGGTAACGTGAGGCGGGCGCGCGCTACTGCAAGCGCAAGGGCTCTGGATAGAGCAAGTACGCGTATACATATGGCTATGTGAAACATGATCACCATAGTGAAACGACCGTGGCGGCCACGACGTCATGATACAATTACTCAATTATGCTTCTCGCAACGACTAGATCGGCGAGATGCGCTACTGGTATGTAGTACTGGGCCTCGCCGAGCTGCGATGAATTGACATCGTCAATTAAGTATGATGATTGTCTTAGGCCTATTGAACGAACATGGTTAAAACTAAAAGTGGACAATATGCCACCAGAGTGCTACGAGAGTGTCGTGACAGTGTCGCCATGGCGCCATCGGGATTTGGATTTACTATGTATGACCGCTGAAAGTAATACATAATAAAATGCCTTGTTTTCATCTGCACAAATTTTGACATACTCCTACTCAAAGTCAAATATTCATGCATTTTTCTCATTCATTTCAAATATCGAATAATCGCTTTTTAATCATGCTTCATTTGATATGAAAAGTTTTAAACTTTATCCCATTTCGCTCCACCATACTATAATGATATATGGTTTCCGTTTAGGTGTTAAGAAAATGAGAAAATTTAAAAATGTGAAATGGGAAAAAATGTCTGTTTCCTACTAAAATAATTCTAAGTCAATGCTATTAGTATTGATCTGAAGTATTACTAAGATAATACTGAAATACTAAAATGATCTGACAGATTCGCTTGATTAATATGTTGTATCTTAAAACGTTGCGGATGCACGCTTTGCCTTGCCATTTTACAAACTTCCATCAGTTTTTTAACGTTTTTATTGCCTTTTGCCCAGTATGAAGAGATAAGTTAGCCAAGGAATAATAACTTTAGGTCCCGAAATTGGGACCTCAACTGTCCGTTACAGCAAAGCTCATAACAGCGTCCATACACAGCTCAAAAAATTAAAAAATCTCATTGTCAATTTCTGCCAAGTAGCGAATACGTTTACTCCTTGAAATCTCACACTTATCAATACCAGGGCTTATCAAAGATGTTTCCCACTTCCAAATCTACTACTGAACCTCTGTCATGGAGAGTACCAAGAGAATCTTGAGTGCACTGAATACGATTAAAGTAACGAGCACATAAGACATCGGTGTGAACGCGATCATGACTGTTCCAAGCCATCCACCAACTATGCTAATAGCATTCACAACTCCACAACCCACTGCAAATCTCTCCGTTCCGAAGTACTCAATATCGCAAACGATAAACTCGAAGGCCATTGATGCGACACCAAACAAGAATTTTACAATGAAATTGGTCACAAAAACGACAGCGAGATTTTCTTTTGCCATCATTCCTGTAAAAGCCAGCACAGTTAGTAATGCGACAATCGCCTGCAACTTGCGGAAACTGATCTTTTCTCTGGTGAAGTGCATGAATACCTTTCCTAACAAGGAAGCTGAGGTAACAGTCCCCAATAACAAAAAGTCTGCTCCTTGAGTCACGGTAACCGAGCAGTCACTGTTTGGTTCAGCCTCTTTCATTTTGAGCATCTTGATCAAGGCGGGAACGAGAAGGATTAAAATCCAGCCTTGGAAGATGCTTAATGCATCAAACAAACCTAGTTTAATGACTCTGGCTACAAAATTTGGAACGGTTAATGTTCCTTTTGGTATAAGTTGGTCTTGCTGTTCTTGTATTTGTTTTCCTGCCGTTCCTTTGAAGCAAAAGTGAAGCATGAAAATGGGTGGTGCAAATAAGGGTAATGAAGAGACAAGTATAAAGATCCTCCAACCGATTAGATCTAACAGGAGATATCCTAAAACAGCTTGCCAGACTCCACCGATAACCAACATTGCAGCCGTGATGACCACAATATTCTGTAAAACCACCTTATTGGAAGCCGCCTCAGTTATCATGACATAAACAGTAGACAAGTTCAGTCCTATACAAATACCGATGAGGGCTCTAGACAGAACTAGTGTATAGTATTCAGCAACTATTAGTCAGTGTAATAAGCGCCAAGCGCGAGCACAGAACTTTTTTTCTCCGATTTCGATAAATTTGGTACCAAAATTTGTCTAAAAATGTGAATAAAATAAATCCACCGTGTAGCAATTTTCGCTAAAAATGCTACACGGCGTTTGTTCGCCGCGCGTGCTTTTTTCGCGCAAATTTTTAGATTTTGGCCTATAACTTTCACATTTTCAGTTATTATCACATAATTATTATGGCATCATAATCAGCTCATCGAGACGAAACTTTTAGTAATAATATTTTAAGATTTAAAAGAAAATTATTTTCCAAATTTTTCAATCTGAACACAAGGGTCCCTTGTGTGAAAAATTTTGAACAAATTTTTGAAAAATTTGGTGCTTCAAATATTATAATTTTGGTACCAAAAGTTGCGTCTGACTAAGATCATTACGATACTGTAATAATTATTTCAAAATATTCAATATTTTAGGAGTTATAGGCATTTTAAGCAATAAATTACCCATTTTTCGTCCTTTATACATTCTTGTAATGCACAGGAGGCCCACATATAGCTCGACGTTATTTTGCTACACGGTGAATTTGCATTATTCACACTTAGAGGCAACTTTTGGTACCAATTTTATCAAAATCAGAGACAAAAAATTCTGTGCCAACTCATGGCGCTTATTACATAGACTATATAGCACAGACCACTGTACTTGGAATGCTTATATAAAGGGAAAACAGGACCAACTCTCGTCTTCCAAACCAGTCTGAAAGTGGTCCGGAAATGACAAGAGCCACAGCTAATGTGAGGTAAAGTGTGCAATCCAATGCTCCTTCCTGCCACGGTGACAGTTCCATGTCACACGATATTTGTTGATATATCACTCCGGGCAAATTAATTTCCACTCCTTGTCCGAGGCTTATCAAAATACCAAATACTGCTAAAAATTTATCCATCCGTGTCCAAACCGGCTTTCGTTCAACCAAAGAAGTTATCTCGATATAATTATCATCTCTTCCATGTAGGGCGTCAGAGTTCGCCATTTTGTTTGATGTACCTATTAAATCCACAGGGTGTTAGCTAATGTAGAATTATTGTCAATGGAAGAAAAACAAACACATTAATCAAAGATTTTTCTTTTAAAGCTTTAAGTGACTTTCTGGGCCGCGGCGCTCAGCCTGTCATTTCGGACTCCGAGCGCTCCGATCCCACTAAATCGCTCGCCCAAATTTTAAGAAAATTCTTGTGGAAAGGCCCTGAACGTATAAAATTAGTACCTTAGTTTTATTTAATTTTATCTAGTAGTATAATATACGTCCCAATTCCATTTCATATTTTCCATACTGATCTCATATAGCTAGAATGAAAGGTAAATATTAAAAATAAAATTAGCAATGCCAATTATAGCCCTAGCACTTAGCAACATCCTGAATGAGTTTCTAACACAAAACGCCGGCACGCTTAAAATTATATTAAATTTAAATTAACACCTCGTGCTAAAGCACATCGGCGTTATTGTCATAATAATCCCTCGTGCTTCGTTTTCGATACTTTTGTATCGTCGATACTTTTGTCGATACAAAAGCTTTTCTCGTTGATAAGGACTAGGAGTCGTTCACATATTACGTAATCATTTTTTGGGGCATTTTTACCCCCCCGCCCCCCCCCTCCGTAATCAGTTTTATACATAGCTATTGACATTGTGTCATAATTACACTAGCTCTAGGCCTATCGTAATCATTCGGAAACCCCCACCCCCTTGCAACTGATTACGTAATATGTTAACTACCCCTAAGATAAACACCCTAGATTAATTTACAACCTTCTACGATGTTTACAACTAAAAATATTCGACAAAAAAGAAAGGTGGTAAAAAGTGGCAAAAGTGGAAAAAACAGCAAAAGTGGCCTTAAGACACGTGTGCAGTGTTTATGGTTTAAAATGTTGCAGGACTATCTCAAGAAGTTGTAAGTTTATAAAGAAGCTTAACTTCTTTATAATACAATTACATCATTAGAATGTGTGGCCGGTGGATAACTCTCCACGCCGGTCACCAATCACTATTTAATTGTAATTGTATACAAATACAATAAATTGTCTGTATGAGATCTCCACATGATCCGATGATGTGCGATTTGATAAACTGAACCAGAGAAGTGTGTCTAGAGAAAGGTTATCAGAATGGTTAGAAACAATGTGCTGGATACTGAACAATTATTGTGGACCATTGTTACAATCCGCCTCAGAAACAGCTGGCGACAACCGAATGTTCAGGAAAGAAAAAATAGCAGATGCGACCAAAATCATAGAACTGCAAGAGAAGTTACTCACTAAGCAAGAAGAAGATATGGCAAAAATCAATGATTTGCAGGAGAAGTTAGCTTTGAAGAAGGATGACGAGATTGGAACTGTGAAAAGTGCAGCTCAGAAAGAGATCAAAACCTTTTCGTCTCTGTTGAAAAACACGTGCAAAAACGCCTTTGCACAGAAGAAGATCCAAGCTGCAGTGAAAAGGGTTGCCCTAGAAGATGATCGAAGTAAAAGTCTGATTATCCTTGGGCTTCCAGAGACGGAGGAAAACCTGGATGCTAAGGTATCTGGTATTTTGTTGGACCATCTCAACGAAAAAACCGAAAATTTTGAGATGTAAACGAGTTGGAAAGGACACAAGTGAACGAGTCAGGCCAGTGAAATTCATTTTGTCAAGCTCAGATCAAGCTCGTACCATCTTGAGCAAGACTAAGCTACTAAGACATGTAGACGGGTTTAGTTCAGTTAACATCACTCCTGATAGATCAGCTGCAGACAGGATGGCCTACAAGAAAGTTCAAAGTTGTCGACCAGCTACTCAATAAAAGGACAGCAGAGCCTGACAAAGTTCATGTTATCAGGAACTTTAGAGTCATTAGCTCGGAGAAGGAGCCTTTAGAGTGATATATCACTCTAAAGGCTCCTTCTCCGAGCTAATGACTCTAATATATATATTTTCTATAAGTACCATATTACATGTTTTAATTCATTGATAAATTAATTTTTTGCTAGGGCCCAATGTTATTGCGGGTGTGGTATTTCTTACTGCACACTACTGTGTTTTGGTTACCCCTCTTTCAATACATAATTTGGGTTTCATACTGGGATAGTGGAATTTAGGGCTATATCGGTTTTCTCCTTGTATAACTGGGTTTATTTAGAAGCATTCAATCCTGTATAATTATGTATTGTTTGAAAAGTTTAAGATTTAAAAAAAAAGTACGGATGTTTTAAGTTATAACTTCAATTGCTTGATGAAATAATGAACGGGATGATACAACTATAAGTTTGATTGAGAGTTAACAGTAACTAGACTGTGAATCTTTTTCATGGGTAAAAGAAGAAATTGAGCTCATTAGCTTTGGTTAGTAGTAGTACCCCGGCGCTAGATATCACTTGAACATCATGTGTTACGAGCGCGTGCTTAATCACTCTACAGTCGATCTTCGAGATTGTTCTAAAAGGGCCCCGACAGTTAAAACCAACTTGAGACGATGTATTTTCGGACGCTGATTCCGAATCACCTCCATGACATAGGGTTAAAACTTAAAATGCTCCCCTGGCGAGATATTGGCGAAAAACTATCTCGATCACGTGATATGACCATTGACCGTATGGCGTATAAGGAAGTTAGTCTAACTTCTCGTTAGGGTTAAGGTTTCAGCAAAAGCTTTTGTGGAGGATTGGGTTAGGGTTAGGTTTGGGATCAGATTAGAGGGTTAGGGTCTTGAATAGACGTTCAGGGCCAGCTAGAGAACGGGTTGAAGAAGTCACGTGACAGTCGAGTGTAGTGATTAATCATCATCCCATGAGTTATGTGTATTGAATGTGTATTAAATACCAATTGTTTTCCAAGAAATGCTAAAAAATTTAACTAACGAAAAAACTTATTCCAAACAGGGGTCGACCGGGATCAGAATTTTGTCACGGCTAAGTAAATATGACATATTTCAAGTGCAAATTGATACAGTTATCGCACGAAAACAACTATTTCAAACCGGGTTATACAAGAAGTGTATTGATGGGCTCTTACTAATTCGCTCGCCCAAAAATTTCACTTGACTTTGGTTTTTATGGTTTTGCAGCCGTACAAAACGGTTTTACATAAACCCTAATCCCAACCCTAACCCTAACCATAACCCCGAAGCTAACCATAACCCTTACCACAACCCTAACCCTAACCATGAGCCCTAAACAATCGAATTCATGTTTTACTAGCCTGTCACGTGACCAAAACGGTTTTTTGCCCATAAATCTCCGCGGAAGCATTTTTACCCTATGTCATGTGGGGTGATTCGGAATCAGCGTCCTAAAATACACCGATTCAGATCAATTTCACACCCGAAGGGCCTTTTCACAAGAATTTTCTTAAAATTTGGGCGAGCGATTTAGTAGGAGCGGTATTGATGACCCACGCCAAGAAGGAGGGATAGTGATACAAAGACCAATGGAATTTTACTAGCAATATCAACGTCCAAGAACGTGAGTATGATTCAAGACTACTAGAGATCATTTTCAAACACAGTTTCAAGAACGATTCAAATAATACGATTTTGAATGTGTAAATGGTCGCCGCTGGACAGGGCATTCACAGATGTAAGGGTACTTCACCCACAAGCTTCCAACAGTGACAAGAGCATCTCGCAGATGTATCAATCTCACGAGAAAAACAAAAACGTGAGTACAATGACAGAGTCCTCAATGTAGAAAAAGCTACCTTCACGCCACTGGTGTTCAGTACTACAGGAGGCTTCATAGTTCCTAAAAGTAAAACATCTCGCTGTAAAGATCAGCTTTAAGAAGGCCAACGGTATTGTGATGTAATGTGATTTGTCAGACGTAGACTGCTTTTTGATTTACTCAGAACATGTATAATCTCTATCAGGGGTTACAGAGGTACCAGAACTCTTCCACCCACGGCGGCACGGCAATAAGTGATTTGTACCGTAACCTGATCAACACTCCTAAACCTTAAAAGGTCATAGAGTGCTTGTTGGGTGGGGATCTAAACTGCTTTTTGTTGTGATGTGAATTTGTGGATTTTATTCCTAGTTGACCAATGACCATTTACATATTACAAAGTGTTTTATTTTTACCCCAGTTTTTAAAATGTGTACCATTTTTATAACATTTAATTCATTGTATTGGTTTATTCATTTTTCGAGGGTGCCTATCCTTATAGGTAGACAATTACCATTGCTGAAATTATCTGTATATTGTTCGAAACATTTTATCACTTTAAAATGTACATATATAAGGGCCTACAATAGCAGCCCTAATAGCTCAAAAAAAATGCATATTGTATTCTCTCAAAAAAATTTCAGAAAAATTGCTTCCACTTTCAGAACTGCAAAATCTAACGATGAGAAATGATAAATCCAACATTTTCTCTAAGTAAATACGAGTGCAATAACTGGTGTAATCGTATTATACATGCAGTTAAATTAGCGTATAACTCCACGCTTTTGGTGTTATGATCAGTGCAATTAGTTTGTAATCGCACTACCTGTCAACTGTCAAGTCACAAGTTTCAAAACTTACTAAAAACTGTCACTTATGATTTACACCCCTAAAACAGTATTAATATTCTTGATACCAATTATAGTATCATAGTCACAACCTATAATGATATTTACGTCATCGACATAAACAACTTCAACTTCAAGTTACAGATCAAATAAACTTAATCGTAATATTTTATATGAGTTTTACGGCATTGTCTTATCTTAAAAATACATAACTACTATTAGTAATAGTATGTATTAGCTCTCATCAATTGCTGTGAAACGCTCAGTCATCTATTATCAGGTCGATTTGATTTTTGGGACGATATTTCCATGCAACACAACATGGCAACAAACAATCAGCTGCCATACCGGCCCCTTAACAAAAGCAAATAAGCGGTTGGTCACACTAAGCCTCATGGCTCAACATTTCAACGGATAACCGTTACCCCGCCCTCGTAGCCTCAGCGTGTGGCTCTTTATTTACACTACACTATAGATTAAGATGTGGATACTGGCGGGGAGGTGATAATTGTTTTTTTACGTTTTAGGTGGCGCCTCTATTCAGCAGGTTGAAGAGGTGATGCAAATTTTATATCATAGAACGCTTGTAACACTTGTAACTCCTTCCTGTTACCCCCTTCGAAGGTCCTTAATTATTTTCTGAACGAAAGCTTAAAAATAACCGAGAAATCGACCTTCTTATTAACTCATGATGATGACTGTTTCTGACCTAAAATTGCACGAAAAATCGACTTAACTTGGTTTCAGAACCTATAAACACTTCCTCATCCCTCAAAATTGATGTTTTATATAGTTAATACGAGCAACAAGCAACATATATTTTGATCATTCGGTTCTACTCATGACCTAGGGCCTAGGGAGTTAAGCTGAAACCGAAAGATCGAGGCAATCCTCACCTTAACTGCTCGGACAGGTACTAACACAATTTTCAGATAGAAATGTTCGTTGCAATATGATTAATGATTATTGCAGCTTTGCAACTTGAGTGAAGAGCAGAGTACGAAAACACACAGCAGGTTAGCAACTCATTTTGGTGACTGTTTCTCACCTACCATTGTACGAGACATCGATTTAAGTTGGTTTCGCAGCCCAACAACACTCAAAATTCATGCTTTACTCAAGCAAAGAACATTTTGATTCTGCAACGAAAGAACAAGGATATCGTCTCGTTAACAACCCGAACAGGTACTATTACAATTTTCAGAACAGAGCTCGATAGCTAAGTCGAAAGAAACACAATGAAGGTAGGTAACCAATACCGTGATATAACAATCATAATAACAACTGAATTAAATTTTTTTCCATGCACTCCGTGATCCTGACCGAGCATCAATTGTAATAGAGGACTTAGAGGTGTTATGTCAAGTGACGCCGAACTGTCCACTCACAAACAGGAAGAGTGAGCAGACGGATATTATATCGTTTGTTTACTTTTCTTATCGTTCAGAAAAAAATTTAATTCAGTTGTTATTATAATTGTTATATCATGGTGTTGGTTACCTACCTTCATTGTGTTTCTTTTGACTTAGCTATCGTGCTTTGCTCTGAAAATTGTGATAATACCTGTTCGAGTTGTTAACGAGACGATATTCTTGTTCTTTCGTTGCAGAATAAAAATGTTCTTTGTTTGAGTAAAACATGAATTTTAAGTGTTGTTGGGCTGTGAAACCAACTTAAATCGATGTCTCGCACAATGGTAAGTGAGAAACAGTCACCAAAATGAGTTGCTAACCTGCTGTGTGTTTTCGTACTCTGATCTTCACTCAAGTTGCTAAGCTGCAATAAACATATTGCAACGAACATTTCTATCTGAAAATTGTGTTAAGGATAAAAATATATGTTGCTTGTTGCTCGTATTAACTATATAAAACATCAATTTTGAGGGATGAGGAAGTGTTTATAGGTTCTGAAACCAAGTTAAGTCGATTTTTCGTGCAATTTTAGGTCAGAAACAGTCATCATCATGAGTTAATAAGAAGGTCGATTTCTCGGTTATTTTTAAGCTTTTGTTCAGAAAATGATTTAATTCGGGACCTTCAAAGGGGGGTTACAAGAAGGAGTAACAAGTGTTACAAGCGTTCCATAATACAAAATTTGCATCACATCTTCAGCCTGCTGAATAGAGGCGCCACTCAAAAGTAAACAAACAATTATCACCTCCCCGCCAGTATCCACATCTATTAGGATTTCAAAGGATTTCAAGGATTTCAAGGATTTCAAGGATTTCAAAATAAAATGATCATTACAATAAACATTGTGTCGGATCTAAATTTAAAAAAATAAAGATAAAATGAAAGTCAAAAACGAAAAAAACCGAAACCTGTCCTGAAAAATGCACGGTTGACGGTTATAGTCTAAAGAGTTTAAATACCGAGCTATTCTAAAAAGGAATGTTCATGACGCGAACAACCAGTCCTTTGTGTCCATGCCTAAGATCCACACATAAATTCCACACTAAATCAAAAGTGTGAAACGCACACGAAAAATAACACACTGTCAGATCCACGTTTCGCATGTTGAGTCCGTGAGTCATGTTGTAGGTCCTTCCTTTTCTTTTCTGTCACTCGGGGGGAACCTCCGCTTGTTCACTTTACTCAAGAATCTGGCAGTTTCTCTGATCAATAGGATATCCTTGAAGAGGTCGGCAAAGGTCTCCGCTCCAGAGGTGATCATGGTTCTCGCCTGCTGACCTATGTTTCGCCTCAGGTCGTCGTAAAGCGAACAATCCGTAAGAACGTGTTTCTCATCTTCAATGATCGGCTCAAACATTGGTAGTTCGGCCAGTATACCGACAGCTTCAAGGTCTGATGAAGAACAGTGCTTACAAATGCGACTGAGCGGATTTTCACGGTTGATGGCGTATCTACCGGTCTCGATGTTGAACTTATGAGCACTCATTCTGAACTGCGCCAGCCGCTTCACCTCTTCTCCACTGAGCTGCAGGTTCAGGTACGCTTCAGCTGTAAATTCACTTTTGATAGTGTTGTAGAAACTGAGCTTCCGGTTGTTTTGCCGCTCATCGTTCCAACAGTTAATAAAAGTACTACGTAGTGCTGTTTTGAATTGGTTGGGGTAGGTCAACCTGCGAGATGATACTGACTGAAGGCTTTGTCGGAGATCTTCTATACCTTTGTACCATGGCAGATTGAGTGTGCGTTGTTCTATGAACGCCTGTCTGGCTAGACTTGTGCAACCAGCTCTGTCCATTTGCTCAAGTCGGTTGAAATACCCAAATACTTGCTTTGATGCCTTTATCACTAGGGGGCAGCGGCCTGTATCACCCCATACACTCGCATTTGAGGTTTTTCTGCCCACTCCTAAGGTCCACTTGAGGAATGAGAGATGAAGCTTTTCGAGAGGATCTCTTGCAGTCTCCTTCAGGAGAGATTTGGTGTTGATATTATCTTGATAGTTTCTGACAAAGAGAGTCTCTGGGAGCCACACCTGACATCCGTATGTCACAATCGGTACCACAAGCGCGTCGAATAGCTTGAATACGATTGTTCGCCTGAAGTGTCTTAAGTCAATACTGCTTTTTAGCGCGAAGTAGCTTCTGAGACCTTTTTGCTTCAGTTTGTTCTGTGCTACTGCTGAAGAACCGTTGAGGGTAAAGGTTATCCCGAGGTAGCAATATTCTCGAACTGATGTGATGTTGGTTTCGCCGAGTTGGAATGTCAGACTCTCTTTAAGGAGCCTCCCGGAACGGTTGAACACCATCACTGCCGTTTTTCCGATGTTAACGGTTAGTCCCCATTCGATACAGTAACTGTGTAAAACGTTTAGAAGTTTCTGTAGTCCAGTATGGTCAAGGGCAAGAAGTATAAGATCATCAGCCCAGAGGAGATGAGTGATATTAACATTATTCAGTTCAGGGACGTTGACTTCCTCAGCGTTATCCAGATCTAGGGAGAGTTGGTGGATGAAACACTTGAACAGCTCAGGAGACATCGGGTGACCTTGCTCAGTCCCACAGTGAACGTCGATTGTCTCTGACAATCTGTTCAACAGTTTGATTTTTGCTGAGGAATGTGAATACATCTGCTCGATACATTGAAAGTATCGACCTCTTACTCCTAGCTCCCAGAGTTTATAGAGCATGGCATCTCGGCACACAGAGTCGAACGCCTTCGCGTAGTCGACGAAGCATCCATATAGCCTCTTTTTCCGTTGCGTTACATACTTTTGGATGCAAGTTGAGAGTGTTAGTATGTGGTCACTCGTCTGTGCTTTTTTACAGAACCCTAGCTGGTTTATGGTGTCTGGACAATTCAGTGACCGGAATGTGAGTAGGCGCTGTAATAAGATAGTTGAAAACAGCTTCCCAACATTGCTCGCCACGGCTATCGCCCGGTAGTTGTTCGGATCGTATACACTCCCCTTTTTGTGCAAGGGGGTAACTAGAGAGGTCGTCCATGGATACTCCCCGAGTTTCAAACAGTGGTTGAACAGGTTGAGAACAGCTGACAGCATTGGTTCATCTGACGAGATGAGGAACTCATTCAGGATTTTATCTTCGGCGATGGCTTTCCCTTTCTTAAGGCCTTTGATGGCGGTCCGAAGTTCCTCTATTTCGATATCTTTGTCCAGAACTTCCACGAGTTCATGAACACGAAGTTCAGTCTTTCTGCGTTCCGTGAAGTCAGCAGTTTCTTCATTCGGGATGGAAGGTTTTGAGTACAGCTCTTTGAAGAATTTACAGAAGTTCATCATATCGAAAACGTCCAGCTTTGAGCCATTTGAGGAGAAGCTTTTAAGTTTCTTAAAGCGACTCCAGTTTATGTCGCGCCCCTCGTCAACATCACGACAAAGAGATTCCACGAACTTGGCCTTCTTCTGTCTCACGAGCTTTCGGTATTCGCGGCGTTTGTTGTAGTAGCTGTCTCTCAGTTCTTTATCAAGAGGACTTTTACCGTATGTTTTAGCTAATCGATTTAGTTCACGTTTTTCGATGATGCAGGCAATATCAAACCATGGAGACTTCGGTTTTGCCCTTTTGTATCCCCGAGTTTTCCTATTGAGGGGTTTTTGTTTATGTTTTCTAGGTCTTGGTAGGGCCTGATCAGCCATATCACGATAAATGCCGACGATGTTTTCATTGAGCTTAATGACATCCTCCTTTTTTACGCAAACAGCTTCAACCAGTTCCGCGATTCTGCTTGCAAACTGGGGTTCTTTTTGGACATCTAGGAACTGCTGTTTATTCTCTGAAGCATTCTCGTCCCATTTGTGTTTTATTGGGGCTGGCTGGAGTGAGGATAGAATTTCGTCCGGATCAATTATATAATTATGACTCAGTTTCAGTGTGCATAAGCATGGGCGGTGGTCTGAGAATTTCGTAAGATCTAAGACCTTAAGACTTTGCACCGATTCCCTTAGCATGGGGGATGCTGTTACGTAGTCTACAACGCTGTGTCCATTGTAATTAATTGAGGTGGGTTCCCCAAAGATGTCTCCTAGTGTATCACCATTAAGAATGCTAAGGTTCAGACTGGATATGAAGTCCAGAAAGAGTTTTCCCCTTGTGTTTATCACAGAGTCTTTGCTTGATCTTGTTGATTTTTCTGGAAAGCTTGCGATTGTTGAGAAAGCCTCGATGTCAGCTGGAGGTTCATCATCAAAGTTAAAGTTGAGGTCCCCTGTTCTTGCATTGAAGTCTCCTAGAACCAGTTTCTCGCCAAGATCTGTGTTTTCAGCAACAAAGTCAATAATGGATTCGAGTGTTGACTGGGATGGTCCACCATTGCTGTTTTTCAGTCTCTTTTTGTAGGATGACTGCTCTGGGGAGTCGTATACGTTGATTATTGTGAACTTAAGAGTATCATCAGTGGCGGGGCAAAAAGTCACCGCTTGAATATCTGGATGGGAGCTTTTTACGGGCTTGAAGTCTCCTGACAGGGATCGATGGACCCCCACACATAGCCCACCGGAGCGCGAGCCGGTTCTAAGGCTATTGTAGCATTTGAAGTTTGGAAGGTGGAACTCAGCCTTCGTTTCCTGCAGGCAGAATATGTTACACCCAATGAGAAGTTTGACGAAGTCCTCATCATCGGCCTTGGGGCCCTCTTTGAAGGACATTGAGTCATGAATGTTCCACGACAAGATCCTCATAAGGTCTTGTTGGTGGCTCGTAGTCCTATCAGGTATAGAATTAATCATTGCGCTTCCTTTTCGGTTTGTATCCAGTTTCGTCCTCGTAATTCCCGTGACTGGTCTCCATGTCTACAGTTCTATAAAGAGAATCACGAAACTTCAGCCAGGTTTTCCGTTGGCCTCTTTCTGAGAGGAACAGTTCTACGCCATTTTTTCCTGTCCCTTTGTTTATGAATCCACCGAGATTACGATTACACGATGTAAAGACACGGTTTCGGTATTTTTGTCCTGATCTGAGGTTGCTCACAAAAGTTGACAGCAAGCCATTAAAGGATTCAATCTCCTCGGTCAGACGAGGGTAGCCAGGGATTGGGATGATCGCTGATAGGCAGAGTTTAGCCGTTGTCGATTCGAGGATGTTGTAGACCATCTGTTTATATTTACCGAAAAGATCGTCAGCAGAAAGTTTGAGCCAGAATAGGTCTTGAAATCCTGTATGCACGAACACGACATCTGGTTTTGTGTTTCGCACTTTTGATACGAGGCCTCCTTTCGAAATGATGTCGTCGACCGAGAAGGCTCGATATGTGCTGATCTCAAAACGACTGCTAAATTTGGTCCCGTCAAATTTGTTGAAAAAATCATCGTGAACAAGGAGACATTTTCGGTTCGACCGCTGGGTCGGATGTGATCTTCCTCTTGGTGTTTCTGGGCTGGTCTGGGCATTCTCCTTTGGTGATTTTTGTGCTGGCTCCTTGTGGCTTAGGTTGTTAGCAGATACGGTTTCTCCATGAGTGCTATTTACTGTTGCCACATGGCTAGTTGGGATAGAATCTCCTGTATTTTCAGTTTGATCTATTCCTGGAGTCTTATCCTTATCAAGATCGGTTTTCTCGGAGGGGGGCTGTGATCGACTACTTCCTTCTGGTTCATGTTGTCGGCATTGGCCATTGGTATCGTTGGCTGTTGAAGTTGTGGCTTCTTCCCGGTCCTCCTTCTTGTTTGATGGTTTCCTAGGTCGTTTAGTACCCAGTGGTGATGGGGCTGTCTCACATGAAAGCCTCGTGTCATGGCTTCCTAGAACCTTGATATTCTGTTGTTTTTTTGTTCTGTCACTGCAGTGATTGCTTGAGG
Organism: Bolinopsis microptera; assembly: GCF_026151205.1. Classification (NCBI taxonomy): domain Eukaryota; kingdom Metazoa; phylum Ctenophora; class Tentaculata; order Lobata; family Bolinopsidae; genus Bolinopsis; species Bolinopsis microptera. The sequence goes on from NC_087076.1 coordinate 20,642,820, forward strand.
TCTGGTTATGATCTCTTGTCGAGTTGTCATGTTTAGGTGGACCTCCTGACTTGCCTCTAGTAGGAGCTTGATGAGCACTAAGGCGCCGAGGGGAGTACAGCTGGTTGTTTTCAAATCTAGCGGAGGAACCAGGGATACTAGGAATAGGTATACTCTGCACTTCAACCTCATCCTCAGGAGGGATCATGTACGCAGACTCCTCGATGACTTCACTTTTAGATCCTATTCCCTCGATAACAAATTGTTCTTCCTCGATGAAAACCTGCTTGCTTCCTTTTGTTGTTGTTCGGCGGTTGTCAATCAAACATTTCATATCATTATTAAAGTGTTTAATTGAGTAATTCAGATAGTCGTAGCCATGGGTTTGTTTCAGCATTGTTGCGCAAATATCGGCATCAGTGACCCTCTCCAATTCGTGAAGAAGACGGTCATAGTTTTTCACTAAGGCATCCACATCCGCCTGTCGTCTGAGATCCGTATATCCAAGGTGGATAAAGATCGCCTCAGGTTTCGTATCCATAATAGTGTTGCAGATGTTGTTAAGGTTTTTTCGGGAGGAAATTGTTCTGAGCGAATTGACCTGAATGCATTCTATGTCGAAGAATGGGGTCAACTTCTTTTCATTGACTATGATGTTTGGGCAATCGTGCAAAATGATACACTTGTTTTTCTTGGGACGAGTAGAATTAACTCTACTTCTTAACGGGAGAGCAGTTAGCGTCGAAGTCTTGATGATTGGTATGGCACGAGATAAAAGCTCCGGCGATTTGTTTTCGTCAAAGATTTCAGTCATCTCGCTGACTTCGATTTCTTCCTCGTTGAAAATGACTTCGGTGGTTTCGAGATTCACTTCGGCTTCTCCGATAACGGTTTCGCCTGGGTTGTCGTCGATTTCTTCATCAACTACTTTAACCAACTTCTTTTTTGGCTTTTCATGCCGAGGCTTACAGTAGGCATGGTCATGTTTGATGGAACTTTCCTGAAGGTGTGTCTGCCAGCTGTTTTTCCTTAACGTCTTAGTTTGTTGCCAAAGAACAGCGAGAAAGCAAAAGATCTGGGCGAATTTGCTATCGCAGTCTTTACATCTGAAACCCTCAACATTCTCTGAGTCTGGAGTAGGAAATCTCAATTCGAGGTTGGTATGTGAAGCTGTTGGCTCTATTACCATCTGTTCAGTGCACGCCTGGTCCTGAGGGGATGGCAGCTCAACTGGTTGGTTCCTATGCTCAACGAGTTCATTGAGTGTTTCTTGCTGGATCTTGAGTGCCTCTAAAAGAGAGTTTACCTTCTGTTTTAGTTCGCGGATTTCTTGCTTTACATCCGGGCTTGTATTAAGGTCGGACTCTTGCCTCTGGCGAAGAGTTTTCAAAAGAACTTCGTGGCTGGTTGCTGATTCCTGGAGCTTGAGGAGTCCGTCTTCAAGTGTCTTTAGTGGCTTTTCAAACCCGCTTACGGGTGTTGCGGTAGATGCAGAGACGTTTTTAGCTGCAGCTGGCCCTGGGTTACTTACAGCAGTATTCTTCTTTTCCTTTTTAGGTTTCTTTTGGGCTGGATCTACGGGCGTCTTGTCACTGGAATCGGGTTCGTTCGTGGTTTTGGGGATGTTCCTGATCTCGTCGCTGAGGTCATTGGTACCGTCTTTTGTCTATTATAACATATTATCACGCTAGTGCAACAAATATAATGTAAACTTATGTTAGCGTATGGGCAGGAAATTGCGGAACACGATATTATACAGTATCTTTCAAAAAATCAGTGCGATTAGTTTTGTAATCGCACTGAATATGTTTTCGATTTCTCTCAAAACAGTGCGATTAGTTTTGTAATCGCACTCCCTAAAAAACCCTGTGCAATTACGAAAATAATAAGTGACCGTCAAATAGGTGAAAAGTGGAGTTATAATGTTAATTGTCCCTAACTATATACTTAAATTTAATGTAAGTTATAATAAGTGAATTGTAAATTCAACAACGTATAATTTAGAAGGCGCAATATTTCGCCGGTCTTGGCAATTACATTATAAAAAATGCAGCATCAGGTGGTTGTCCTTGAAGCTTTGAAGGTGTCCATTAGAACTAATGATATCCGAGGAATTCCAATGTAGCTGCTTTTGTGCTCCGTGTTCGAGAGCTTCATGCTCGTCATTCTCCGAAGGATATAATATGTCTGTTGTAAATCAATACAAGATATCTAAGGGATAAAGGTGTTGGTAATTAGTCAAACTGAAGTAAGAGTACTATGTTAAGTCACAAAGTTTAAAAGAAAATAAGATATCGACCGATAAAAAGATCGGGAAGCCGGAAGAGCAAATTACAAATTAAAGTTCATTTGGTATTCGATTTCATCATCGAGTATTTAATATTGATTACCTTACTGCATCATCCGTAAATTCTGTTAATCTGGATTTTCCATGGTTGGATAACCGTTATCTTTTGCTGAGCGTTTTAAAACAATTTTATTGTTACCAACGGAATAAATTCTTATCGAATTATAACAGCTTAGAATTCTAAGAATTGTCGCTTAAGATCCAGGACTTAAATATTGACTTTATCGTCATGTACGTTATCAGAATACACGTTGTATGGAATTTTTAGACCTGCATTTTTAGACCTGCAGAAAACGTAATTAAGTCAGGATTGATAAATCTAAAGATATAATAACGCAGTGTCTATCCGGCTGGAATAAAATATAGAATTTATCATTCTCCGTCTGTTAAGAAAATAAAGGATTCATTGTGTTTATTATTTTCATTTCTTAAATTCTGATTACTTTTTTCTTAATGATTTTCTTATTATTCTTTTTCTTATTTTCTTCTTAAATCCATGGGCAAGGGGCAAAAAGGGGCCAACTTTTTTGGTCTCATTTGGCATATCCTGTCTAGTGTCTAACTGCACGATAGTCCGCCCTTGTAGCCCAAATTTACATTCCTCATTGCTAGAATTCATTCTTTGAAACAAATTTTCCAAAAATTTGCCCAGATCTTGTATCTTTTGTGTTGGATATTTTTCAGGATTTGCAGAACTTTATCATTTGACCCTTAAATTGGCACAACAAAATCTTGCTGGATTTCTCATTTCACATTGTTAGATTTCTCATTCTGCTAAGATTGTTTTCAATACTTCTATATTTGATATAAGCATTAAGAAGTGAGGAAAGTCGTGCGATTAATTTATCAGCGAATTTAATCCCAATTTTATTTTTAAGTGGATAAAAATACTATTGCATTGTCATGAAGTGTGGGAATTTATTTATAACTGATAAACTTATTTAATTAAAGTTGGTCTTGAAATATGTCATATTTACTTAGAGAAAATGTTGGATTTATCATTTCTCATCGGTAAATTTCAGTTCTGGAAGTGGAAGCAATTTTTCTGAGAGAGCTGCTTGTAGGCCCTTATATACATTTAAAAGTGATAAAATGTTTCGAACAATATACAGATAATTTCAGTAAGGGTAATTGTCTACCTATAAGGATAGACACCCTCGAAAAATGAATAAACTAATACAATAAATTAAATGTTATAAAAATGGCACAAATTTTTAAAACTGGGTTAAAAATAAAACCCTTTGTAATATATAAATGGTCAACTAAAAATAAAATCCACAAATTCACATCACAACAAAAAGCAGTTTAGAACCCCACCTAACAAGCACTCCATGACCTTTTAAGGTTTAGGAGTGTTGATCAGGTTACGGTACAAATCACTTATTGCCGTGCCGCCGTGGGTGGAAGAGTTCTGGTACCTCTATAACCCCTGATAGAGATTATACATGTTCTGAGTAAATCAAAAAGCAGTCTACGTCTGACAAATCACATCACATCACAATACCGTTGGCCTTCTTAAAGCTGATCTTTGCAGCGAGATGTTTTAGGAACTGTGATTGTGAATCCTCAAACGCCATTCCTCCTCTAGTACTGAACACCAGTGGCGTGAAGGTAGCCTTTTCTACATTGAGGACTCTGTCATTGTACTCACGTTTTTGTTTTTCTCGTGAGATTGATACATCTGCGAGATGCTCTTGTCACTGTTGGAAGCTTGTGGGTGAAGTACCCTTACATCTGTGAATGCCCTGTCCAGCGGCGACCATTTACACATTCAAAATCGTATTATTTGAATCGTTCTTGAAACTGTGTTTGAAAATGATCTCTAGTAATCTTGAATCATACTCACGTTCTTGGACGTCGATGTTGCTAGTGAAAATTCCATTGGTCTTTGTATCCCTCTTGGCGTGGGTCATCAATACACTTCCTGTATAACCCGGTTTGAAATATTTGTTGTAACTAACGAAAAAACATATTCCAAATTAGTCGAATCAGACAAAATATGTGAGAAAATTCCCTTTAAAAAAGATACATAGTACATATTAGGACGCAATGAAACTACCGGACCACGATGTATGGGGACTTGCCACCCCATGGCAACATTCAAATATATCGAATCTGTTACATCGTTTCCTGTTAATATAAAACTCGGCCGGGATTTCACTGCCGCAGTTTAAAAGGGTAGGAGTAATTACCCGCTGAGTCAAAACACCGGCTGAAATGAGCTTACAGTTCTGTTGGTGAATCGGGAGATTTGCTGCAGCACATTGTGGGACATTCTCATTCTGCTAAGATGATGTAATATTTTCAATACTTCTATATTTGATATAAGTATTAAAAAGTGAGTAAAGTCGTGCGATTAGTTTATCAGCGAATATAATCCCAATTTTATTTTTAGGTGGATAAAAAATATACTATTGCATTATCATGAAGTGTGGGAATTTATTGATAAGCTTACTTAATTAAAGTTGGTCTTGAAATATGTCATCTTTACTTAGAGAAAATGCTGGATTTATCATTTCTCATCGCTAGATTTCAGTTCTGGAAGCAAATTTCCTGAATTTTTTTTCGAGAGAATACAATATGCATCCCTTTTTCGAACTACACTTATTTCGCAAGAGATGCTTGCAGGCCCTAATAGTAATATGCATTTAAAATCGTATCATTTGAATTGTTCTCGAAACTGTGTTCGAAAATGATCTCTATTACCAAATTGCTCAGCTAGGCCTTTTGCACGTGCAAAATCATCAAAAAAATTTCACCATTAGTATCCATCTGCCAAAAGAATTTGGACAAGATACAACCTTCACTTAAAGGCCATCCTGCCATAAACTTAAAACGTTTTACAGGCATGGTTGACACTGAACGTTTTGCTGTTAATTTTGAAATTCAGGATGTGGCCAAAGCGCATGCTAAATTTGAAAAACTCTGAGATTTTGGCCCCCTCATGAAAAAATCATTCCTACACCCCTGTCTTCACTCAATCAATGCCCTGATTGGTTGGAGACTGCTTATAGGACAGCAACCGAAGCGCTATAACGCGAATTTCTTCGGTTTTAAGGAACGTCACTATCAGTATTCACTCAAATTGATCAGATCGTCATCCACCAACATGCTCGTTACCGCCTAATGGGGCTCATTGTTGCTCGCTAGCGAATAGCTCCCGATGAGATTACTGATTGGGTGACAAAATCACTGATTAAGTGCCGAGATCACGTATCTGCAATGTATTTTAAAAATGTCATAACTCGGTTAAATTGTAAACAACTAACTTGAAATTTTGGGAAAGCACTTCAATTATCAAACCAAATATGTCTAGAAACTTTGAAGTTCCTAGCTGAAAGCGTTTTCACTTTATGGTGACAATAGCGAAAAAGAAAGATTGGTGTGTCACACCCACTGTAATATTTAACTTAATTTGACGAAACTTTCAGGAAATCTAAGTTTGATTCATATCTATAATCTCTGAAATTTTTGTTCAATTCTAAGACGAATTACGTGAGTTATTAATTAAGGGTTGCGTGTGGGCAGTTACTTCTGGGCCACCCTGTATATTCTTATATTGTAAAGAACAATTTTGAAATGTTATGTAGACAGAACACTCGGTTAATTATGTAAAGTTTAAATAATGATTTATGGGAAAATTTTGATTTTTGAGACATTTATTATACTGATTCCAATCATTATCTTTAATTCTTGAGTTTTCGACACGACAAGTTTCTCTAACTAGCTCTTTGTTTAAAAGGGGGTTTTTTGTACGTTTTTTTTTTCAGTGTTTGTAGTACAGATAAGGTGCGGAGGTTTGTAGCACAGATAATTAGGTGCACGGCGTTCTCTTTTAAACTTTTAAATACTAGAGATAAACCTTGCCTGATGCCGTATGATGTCGCATTCTTTATAATGTAATTACCTTCTAACGCATACGATGTTGATTTTATAATTCACTTCTTATAACTTACATTAAATTTAGGTATTATATGATGAGCACGTAAAAGTTCTATCCTTGTTATTTTCCCCGATCGTTCATTAATAAATAGTCGTTTGGCCTCAGGGTGCCGTTAAGGTCCCTTTATGAGTGTATAAACTGTACATCATAGCTCCGTTTTGATCACCGGGTTTAAAGTAATTAGTGATATTAAGATTCCAGCCACTTGACCTTCTTTTCATTGTAAGATTTGATTATAAACATATTTACCAGGTCTCCATTTAATTTTAAGGCTTAGGTTATGTGGAGTTTGTTTTTATAAGTTCATCGGTTCGTGGTTTCTTATTTTGAAATTCGCGGCGAGTCAAAAATTGTCTGTTGTTATGAAATGTTTACTCTGATCCAAAATTATTTAACTGCCACGACGCTGACAGTCTACAGGCACAGCATTTGTTTTATCACGAGATTACGAAATGAGCTTTATCAACTATTATTTTTAGATAAAAAAGATCATATTACTTTATGTACCGTTAAGATCCGTTCATAAATCCGTTTTGACCACCGGGTTTAAAGTAATTAATGATATTAAAATTCCAGCCACTTGACCTTCTTTTCATTGTTATATTTGATTGAAAACATATTACCCAGGTCTTCATTTAATTTTAAGGCTTAGAATATGTGGAGTCTGTTTTTATAAGTTCATCGGTTCGTAGTTTCTTTATTTTATGAATTCACTACGCTATAAACATCACCATATACATCAAAATTGTCAGTGATTATTAAAACTGGTATTTCTAACAATGTATTTACAGTAGCCTAAAGTAACGAAGCTAAAATGAGGATAACTGTAGCCATTGTAATAGTGGTACTGGTGGCGCGAGCTCAGGGGATTGGTTGTTACAAGTGCGCTGACATAGTAGTAGGAGGAGTGAACAAGAACAAGGACGAACAAGCGCCCAAGTGTACATCAGAAACCATCTCTGAGTGTGAGGCGGAGATGGATGCCTGCATGAGCCTTTTCATGACCTGGACTACCATTGTGAATGGCACGACCATGGAGGACCGTATATACGCTCATGCTTGTGAAGTTCTAGCCAATAAGGACATGCTATTAGCATATTGTACGGGCAGAACACAAAATGATTTGAACTCGACTTACTTTGACCAGGGATTTGACAATTTTGCCTGTCGAGTAGAAATGTGCCAGGTTGATGAGTGTAACTCATCGGACACTCGAGTGGAGGCATCGATCTTTCTCGTCGGAGTTTTCTTATTCTTTATTTAGAAACAAGAAAATCGTTACTTTGTTGAATTCATAACAGTAAAACATTTATAGATGTGATTGACCGTTAAAAGCAAACGCAAAATTGAACGGGGATTTTTAAAGATTAACTTTTTTAGTAAAACGTAAAAGATTCTCTAGCGTGTAAAAATAATTGTGGTATAAAATTCTTAATTCTGTCGTTTAATGATCATATTCATGTGATGTAAAAGAATTTTGTTCATTGTTTATATTTCTCGATTTGTTCACATTTTTGTGGACAAAACTTATAAGATAATGAAAGATGATAAAATCAAAGTCTTATTTGACTATCTTGCATTTATCTAATTGGCTCTGCTAGCGCTATCGAAGTAAAAAGGTGTAAAATAATTTCGAAAGAACTAAACAAATTTGGCGGCCAAATTCTGAAAAATGCCCGGCAAATTTCAGAATTTTAACGACCAATTTTTTAAAAGGCCTAACTCAAAATTCCATATCAAAACTTAAGGTTGAAATGCGATTCTACGTTGATTCTGAAAATTTCATGTAAAAATATTGAAACCCTATTGAGTTCTATTGTTTTGAGCGAAATCAGTTTTTGCAAATATCGCGAACTGAGATATAATATGGGCGATTTTGTTCATTTTTGCGATTATTTGAACACACAATCCACAGCAGGGACAAAAGGAAATCGCGGCATGTACGGAATCGCGATTTTCCCATTATTTGCGACAAATTTTATGTGTAGTTTAATATACCGCGAAATGTAATTCGCGGTATCGCGATTTTTGGCCAAAATAACCGCGAAATCCTTTTGTCCCTGAATTCCACAGTTACATAGATACTGAGCTGATAATCACAGAGAATGTGTAGTATAAGCTAACCTTTCATATAAAGTTAGTTTCATTCACAAATATTGATATTTTACCAATTTATGGGCCAAAATCAATTAAATTTGGTGCGTATGCCCAAATATGGTCATATGATTTTTGGCTCATAACTCAGTCATTTTTTGTCCAATCTTGATGAAAATTCATATACGAGTTCAAGGGACCACTAGCTACAAGTAAAGCACCTAATACCTGGGTTTTGGGCATGTTCAGGGTATTTGGATTAATTGGACCTAATTTGGACCAAATATGGGCGTGGCTGCCCCGCAGGTACCGTTTGGCGGTTGGGGTCCGGGACCCCCTCAAAAGTTCGGTCACCGGCCCTAGTTTGTTGGTCAACTGCTATCTCGAAACCAAGTTTCACAAAAAAATCAGGGTGAAACCCCCCCCCCTTAAATAGCTTTGTAATTAACTTTTTAAACTTATACAAAAATGAGACTTTTAGGAATAAAGGAATTAAATAGCACGATCTTTAATGTGAAAATTATAATCAGCCTCACAACTTTGAAACTGATTTTCTTACAACTGCCGAGACCTTATACGGTAATAATAATAATAATAATTGTAACTATTTGTTTATTCGTAAATATTTATTCTGTAGACCGCTTTTAAAATGAAAGGTTATTGGTTGTACAATGTACGCGACCATCGCGTTATCGGCTGCAGTTTAGTAGTTAGTCTGACTTGAGATTGCTGAAGGTTTTGCATACAATTGAGGGACCACATTCTAAATTGGTATATCTGTTTAGAATGTGGTCCCTCCATTTTATTATGAAAAACACCAGCTGCATTTGCAAATTGTGGTTACATAAAATGGTGAATGTTTAACGGCCAGTGAGTCGTGACTGGGTATGATTGTAGTAATACGTTTTTATAGCCTAAAGATTGAATTGCTTGTCCCCACTGTACTCACCATTATAGTATTCATGACTTTAGCAGTCTAGGAAGTTTCTGATCCCTCACTGTAGAAGACCATTTGAATATTAAACTACCATCCATCTCGGAGATAACTAGATAGTGTGACTATGAGAGTTTGATATAATCATGCAAACCATTTTGTAGTGTTTATAAATCAGAAAACGTCAGGGTTATTTGCAACATTTAAGGACCTAGCTGCTGATATAAATATATATCTATATTATATAGTATACCTTACGACATAATCCCGGTGACCTAATTTATTTGGGAACGAAAATATGGGAATTTTTCCCGAAAACCGCCACATTTCGTACGCCAAATTAAATCATGCTACTTGGGGATTTTTTCATCTCCTTATTTTACAAAAATGAAACCCAATAATTGAGAAAACTAAATACAAAGATCTTCTCTGATCAGCTGTTTCATCTTGTAAACAATTTCTCCGGAGCTTTTGAAAGTTAGCCTCAACTTAACTTATAATCCTCCAGAGGGTATAGGAGACCGACAGTTTTTGTTTATTGTTATTTTCCGCTACTCCCGAAATTTCACCGCCTTGGCCAAAGAAGTAGTACCAGAGCTTGCTTATTTTTGATGGAACGTGTCCAAAATTATTTTTTTTGTAATTCATGATCAAAATTCGAATACTAGTGTTCATTAATTGTTTGATGAATCATATTAATAACTTATTATATTGATAAGTTGATAGTAAATCGATAAAGTCATAATTAAGGAAAATATGTGAAAAATAATTTGGGGAAAATAATGATGGTGACCTAAATGTTGGCAGTCCGAAAATATGTTTTTTTGTTGAAAAACCACCGACTTTCGTACCATTTAAATATGTCTCGTAAGGTATATACTAATATATTTATATTCATAACCTATAATGTGAGATATTAAAATGTTATAACAAGACCACGTCTCTATCCACCGTCATTATCCACTCACCATGCTAAAAGTAATATTGAATATATTCCCTTAGAAAATGTATAAAGTACTGGGGGTCTGACTATACCTACAGAGAGATATGCTGCATATGCTATATTTGATGCGTTTAAGAACACAGCTATGAAGGGCATTATATCGTTATGGTGCATTGCTGCACACATGACATAAGTAATGGGTGCTGGAGAGCAAAAGTAGCGCCAGGTGTACGTGTTTTAGGGGGAGTGGTTAACCTCTTGTTGGTGTGTTATAGTTCTGTAGTTGTAGTGAGTTCCTTAGTGTTATAGTTCTGTAGTTGTAGTGAGTTCCTTAGTGTTATAGTTCTGTAGTTGTAGTGAGTTCCTTAGTGTTATAGTTCTGTAGTTGTAGTGAGTTCCTTAGTGTTATAGTTCTATAGTTGTAGTGAGAACCTTAGTGTTATAGTTCTGTAGTTGTAGTGAGTTCCTTAGTGTTATAGTTCTGTAGTTGTAGTGAGTTCCTTAGTGTTATAGTTCTGTAGTTGTAGTGAGTTCCTTAGTGTTATAGTTCTGTAGTTGTAGTGAGTTCCTTAGTGTTATAGTTCTGTAGTTGTAGTGAGATTCCTTAGTGTTATAGTTCTGTAGTTGTAGTGAGTTCCTTAGTGTTATAGTTCTGTAGTTGTAGTGAGTTCCTTAGTGTTATAGTTCTGTAGTTGTAGTGAGTTCCTTAGTGTTATAGTTCTGTAGTTGTAGTGAGTTCCTTAGTGTTATAGTTCTGTAGTTGTAGTGAGTTCCTTAGTGTTATAGTTCTGTAGTTGTAGTGAGTTCCTTAGTGTTATAGTTCTGTAGTTGTAGTGAGTTTCTTAGTGTTATAGTTCTGTAGTTGTAGTGAGTTCCTTAGTGTTATAGTTCTGTAGTTGTAGTGAGTTCCTTAGTGTTATAGTTCTGTAGTTGTAGTGAGTTCCTTAGTGTTATAGTTCTGTAGTTGTAGTGAGTTCCTTAGTGTTATAGTTCTGTAGTTGTAGTGAGAATCTTAGTGTTATAGTTCTGTAGTTGTAGTGAGTTCCTTAGTGTTATAGTTCTGTAGTTGTAGTGAGTTCCTTAGTGTTATAGTTCTGTAGTTGTAGTGAGTTCCTTAGTGTTATAGTTCTGTAGTTGTAGTGAGTTCCTTAGTGTTATAGTTCTGTAGTTGTAGTGAGAATCTTAGTGTTATAGTTCTGTAGTTGTAGTGAGAATCTTAGTGTTATAGTTCTGTAGTTGTAGTGAGAATCTTAGTGTTATAGTTCTGTAGTTGTAGTGAGAATCTTAGTGTTATAGTTCTGTAGTTGTAGTGAGAATCTTAGTGTTATAGTTCTGTAGTTGTAGTGAGAATCTTATTGTTATAGTTCTGTAGTTGTAGTGAGTTCTTAGTGTTATAGTTCTGTAGTTGTAGTGAGTTCTTAGTGTTATAGTTCTGTAGTTGTAGTGAGTTCCTTAGTGTTATAGTTCTGTAGTTGTAGTGAGTTCCTTAGTGTTATAGTTCTGTAGTTGTAGTGAGTTCCTTAGTGTTATAGTTCTGTAGTTGTAGTGAGAATCTTAGTGTTATAGTTCTGTAGTTGTAGTGAGTTCCTTAGTGTTATAGTTCTGTAGTTGTAGTGAGTTCCTTAGTGTTATAGTTCTGTAGTTGTAGTGAGTTCCTTAGTGTTATAGTTCTGTAGTTGTAGTGAGTTCCTTAGTGTTATAGTTCTGTAGTTGTAGTGAGAATCTTAGTGTTATAGTTCTGTAGTTGTAGTGAGAATCTTAGTGTTATAGTTCTGTAGTTGTAGTGAGAATCTTAGTGTTATAGTTCTGTAGTTGTAGTGAGAATCTTAGTGTTATAGTTCTGTAGTTGTAGTGAGAATCTTAGTGTTATAGTTCTGTAGTTGTAGTGAGAATCTTAGTGTTATAGTTCTGTAGTTGTAGTGAGTTCCTTATTGTTATAGTTCTGTAGTTGTAGTGAGAATCTTAGTGTTATAGTTCTGTAGTTGTAGTGAGAATCTTAGTGTTATAGTTCTGTAGTTGTAGTGAGAATCTTAGTGTTATAGTTCTGTAGTTGTAGTGAGAATCTTAGTGTTATAGTTCTGTAGTTGTAGTGAGTTCCTTAGTGTTATAGTTCTGTAGTTGTAGTGAGAATCTTAGTGTTATAGTTCTGTAGTTGTAGTGAGAATCTTAGTGTTATAGTTCTGTAGTTGTAGTGAGAATCTTAGTGTTATAGTTCTGTAGTTGTAGTGAGAATCTTAGTGTTATAGTTCTGTAGTTGTAGTGAGAATCTTAGTGTTATAGTTCTGTAGTTGTAGTGAGAATCTTAGTGTTATAGTTCTGTAGTTGTAGTGAGTTCCTTAGTGTTATAGTTCTGTAGTTGTAGTGAGAATCTTAGTGTTATAGTTCTGTAGTTGTAGTGAGTTCCTTAGTGTTATAGTTCTGTAGTTGTAGTGAGTTCCTTAGTGTTATAGTTCTGTAGTTGTAGTGAGTTCCTTAGTGTTATAGTTCTGTAGTTGTAGTGAGAATCTTAGTGTTATAGTTCTGTAGTTGTAGTGAGAATCTTAGTGTTATAGTTCTGTAGTTGTAGTGAGAATCTTAGTGTTATAGTTCTGTAGTTGTAGTGAGAATCTTATTGTTATAGTTCTGTAGTTGTAGTGAGAATCTTAGTGTTATAGTTCTGTAGTTGTAGTGAGAATCTTAGTGTTATAGTTCTGTAGTTGTAGTGAGAATCTTAGTGTTATAGTTCTGTAGTTGTAGTGAGTTCCTTAGTGTTATAGTTCTGTAGTTGTAGTGAGTTCCTTAGTGTTATAGTTCTGTAGTTGTAGTGAGTTCCTTAGTGTTATAGTTCTGTAGTTGTAGTGAGAATCTTAGTGTTATAGTTCTGTAGTTGTAGTGAGTTCCTTAGTGTTATAGTTCTGTAGTTGTAGTGAGTTCCTTAGTGTTATAGTTCTGTAGTTGTAGTGAGAATCTTATTGTTATAGTTCTGTAGTTGTAGTGAGAATCTTAGTGTTATAGTTCTGTAGTTGTAGTGAGAATCTTAGTGTTATAGTTCTGTAGTTGTAGTGAGAATCTTAGTGTTATAGTTCTGTAGTTGTAGTGAGTTCCTTAGTGTTATAGTTCTGTAGTTGTAGTGAGAATCTTATTGTTATAGTTCTGTAGTTGTAGTGAGTTCCTTAGTGTTATAGTTCTGTAGTTGTAGTGAGAATCTTAGTGTTATAGTTCTGTAGTTGTAGTGAGTTCCTTAGTGTTATAGTTCTGTAGTTGTAGTGAGAATCTTAGTGTTATAGTTCTGTAGTTGTAGTGAGTTCCTTAGTGTTATAGTTCTGTAGTTGTAGTGAGTTCCTTAGTGTTATAGTTCTGTAGTTGTAGTGAGAATCTTAGTGTTATAGTTCTGTAGTTGTAGTGAGTTCCTTAGTGTTATAGTTCTGTAGTTGTAGTGAGAATCTTATTGTTATAGTTCTGTAGTTGTAGTGAGAATCTTAGTGTTATAGTTCTGTAGTTGTAGTGAGAATCTTAGTGTTATAGTTCTGTAGTTGTAGTGAGAATCTTAGTGTTATAGTTCTGTAGTTGTAGTGAGTTCCTTAGTGTTATAGTTCTGTAGTTGTAGTGAGTTCCTTAGTGTTATAGTTCTGTAGTTGTAGTGAGTTCCTTATTGTTATAGTTCTGTAGTTGTAGTGAGAATCTTAGTGTTATAGTTCTGTAGTTGTAGTGAGAATCTTAGTGTTATAGTTCTGTAGTTGTAGTGAGTTCCTTATTGTTATAGTTCTGTAGTTGTAGTGAGTTCCTTAGTGTTATAGTTCTGTAGTTGTAGTGAGAATCTTAGTGTTATAGTTCTGTAGTTGTAGTGAGTTCCTTAGTGTTATAGTTCTGTAGTTGTAGTGAGAATCTTAGTGTTATAGTTCTGTAGTTGTAGTGAGTTCCTTAGTGTTATAGTTCTGTAGTTGTAGTGAGAATCTTAGTGTTATAGTTCTGTAGTTGTAGTGAGTTCCTTAGTGTTATAGTTCTGTAGTTGTAGTGAGAATCTTAGTGTTATAGTTCTGTAGTTGTAGTGAGTTCCTTAGTGTTATAGTTCTGTAGTTGTAGTGAGAATCTTAGTGTTATAGTTCTGTAGTTGTAGTGAGAATCTTAGTGTTATAGTTCTGTAGTTGTAGTGAGTTCCTTAGTGTTATAGTTCTGTAGTTGTAGTGAGTTCCTTAGTGTTATAGTTCTGTAGTTGTAGTGAGAATCTTAGTGTTATAGTTCTGTAGTTGTAGTGAGTTCCTTAGTGTTATAGTTCTGTAGTTGTAGTGAGAATCTTAGTGTTATAGTTCTGTAGTTGTAGTGAGAATCTTAGTGTTATAGTTCTGTAGTTGTAGTGAGAATCTTAGTGTTATAGTTCTGTAGTTGTAGTGAGTTCCTTAGTGTTATAGTTCTGTAGTTGTAGTGAGAATCTTAGTGTTATAGTTCTGTAGTTGTAGTGAGTTCCTTAGTGTTATAGTTCTGTAGTTGTAGTGAGTTCCTTAGTGTTATAGTTCTGTAGTTGTAGTGAGTTCCTTAGTGTTATAGTTCTGTAGTTGTAGTGAGAATCTTAGTGTTATAGTTCTGTAGTTGTAGTGAGAATCTTAGTGTTATAGTTCTGTAGTTGTAGTGAGTTCCTTAGTGTTATAGTTCTGTAGTTGTAGTGAGAATCTTAGTGTTATAGTTCTGTAGTTGTAGTGAGTTCCTTAGTGTTATAGTTCTGTAGTTGTAGTGAGTTCCTTAGTGTTATAGTTCTGTAGTTGTAGTGAGTTCCTTAGTGTTATAGTTCTGTAGTTGTAGTGAGTTCCTTAGTGTTATAGTTCTGTAGTTGTAGTGAGAATCTTATTGTTATAGTTCTGTAGTTGTAGTGAGTTCCTTAGTGTTATAGTTCTGTAGTTGTAGTGAGTTCTTAGTGTTATAGTTCTGTAGTTGTAGTGAGTTCCTTATTGTTATAGTTCTGTAGTTGTAGTGAGTTCCTTAGTGTTATAGTTCTGTAGTTGTAGTGAGAATCTTAGTGTTATAGTTCTGTAGTTGTAGTGAGTTCCTTAGTGTTATAGTTCTGTAGTTGTAGTGAGTTTCTTAGTGTTATAGTTCTGTAGTTGTAGTGAGAATCTTAGTGTTATAGTTCTGTAGTTGTAGTGAGTTCCTTAGTGTTATAGTTCTGTAGTTGTAGTGAGTTCCTTAGTGTTATAGTTCTGTAGTTGTAGTGAGAATCTTAGTGTTATAGTTCTGTAGTTGTAGTGAGTTCCTTAGTGTTATAGTTCTGTAGTTGTAGTGAGTTCCTTAGTGTTATAGTTCTGTAGTTGTAGTTAGTTCCCTCATGTTATAGTTCTGTAGTTGTAGTGGAGAATCTTAGTGTTATAGTTTCTGTAGTTGTATGAGTTCCTTAGTGTATAGTTCTGTAGTTGTAGTGAGTTCCTTAGTGTTATAGTTCTGTAGTTGTAGTGAGTTCCTTATTGTTATAGTTCGTAGTTGTAGTGAGAATCCTCAGTGTTATAGTTCTGTAGTTGTAGTGAGTTTCTTAGTGTTATAGTTCTGTAGTTGTAGTGAGAATCTTAGTGTTATAGTTCTGTAGTTGTAGTGAGTTCCTTATTGTTTATAGTTCTGTAGTGTAGTGAGTTCCTTAGTGTTATAGTTCTGTAGTTGTAGTGAGTTCCTTATGTTATAGTTCTGTAGTTGTAGTGAGAATCTTAGTGTTATAGTTCTATATAGTTGTAGTGAGTTCCTTAGTGTTTAGTTCTGTAGTTGTAGTGAGTTCCTTAGTGTTATAGTTCTGTAGTTGTAGTGAGTTCTTATTGGTTATAAGTTCTGTAGTTGTAGTGAGTTCCCTAGTGTTATAGTTCTGTAGTTGTAGTGAGTTCCTTATTGTTATAGTTCTGGTAGTTGTAGTGAGAATCTTAGTGTTATAGTTCTATAGTTGTAGTGAGTTCCGTAGTGTTATAGATCTGTAGTTGTAGTGAGTTCCTTATTGTTATAGTTCTGTAGTTGTATGAGTTCCTTAGTGTTATAGTTCTGTAGTTGTAGTGAGAATCTTAGTGTTTATAGTTCATGGTAGTTTGTAGTGAGATCTTAGTGTTATAGTTCTGGTTAGTTGTAGTGAGGTCCTTAGTGTTATAGTTCTGTAGTTGTAGTGAGAATCTTAGTGTTATAGTTCTTGTAGTTGTAGTGAGAATCGTATTGTTATAGTTCTGTAGTTGTAGTGAAATCTTAGTGTTATAGTTCTGTAGTTTAGTGAGTTCCTTAGTGTTAATAGTTCTGTAGTTTGTAGTGAGTTCCTTAGTGTTATAGTTCTGTAGTTGTAGTGAGTTCTTAGTGTTATAGTTCTGTAGTTGTAGTGAGAATCTATTGTTATATGTTCTGTAGTTGTAGTGAGAATCTTAGTGTAAAGTTCTGTAGTTGTATGAGTTCCTTAGGTTGTTATAGTTCTGTAGTTGTAGTGAGATCATTAGTGTTATAGTTCTGTAGTTGTAGTGAGAATCTTAGTGTTATAGTTCTGTAGTGTAGTGAGAATCTTAGTGTTATAGTTCTGTAGTTGTAGTGAGAATCTTAGTGTTATAGTTTCTGTAGTTGTAGTGAGTTCCTTAGTGTTATAGTTCTGTAGTTGTAGTGAGAATCTTAGTGTTATAGTTCTGTAGTTGTAGTGAGAATCTTATTGTTATAGGTTCTGTAGTTGTAGTGAGAATCTTAGTGTTATAGTTCTGTAGTTGTAGTGAGTTCCTTAGTGTTATAGTTCTGTAGTTGTAGTGAGAATCTTAGTGTTATAGTTCTGTAGTTGTAGTGAGTTCCTTATTGTTATAGTTCTGTAGTTGTAGTGAGAATCTTAGTGTTATAGTTCTGTAGTTGTAGTGAGGTTCCTTAGTGTTATAGTTCTGTAGTTGTAGTGAGAATCTTAGTGTTATAGTTCTGTAGTTGTAGTGAGAATCTTAGTGTTATAGTTCTGTAGTTGTAGTGAGTTCCTTATTGTTATAGTTCTGTAGTTGTAGTGAGAATCTTAGTGTTAGAGTTCTGTAGTTGTAGTGAGGAATCTTAGTGTTATAGTTCTGTAGTTGTAGTGAGTTCCTTAGTGTTATAGTTCGGTAGTTGTAGTGAGTTACTTAGTGTTATAGTTCTGTAGTTGTAGTGAGAATCTTAGTGTTATAGTTCTGTAGTTGTAGTGAGAATCTTAGTGTTATAGTTCTGTAGTTGTAGTGAGTTCCTTAGTGTTATAGTTCTGTAGTTGTAGTGAGAATCTTAGTGTTATAGTTCTGTAGTTGTAGTGAGATTCTTATTGGTTATAGTTCTGTAGTGTGTAGTGGAATCTTAGTGTTATAGTTCTGTAGTTGTAGTGAGAATCTTAGTGTTATAGTTCTGTAGTTGTTGTGAGAATCTTAGTGTTTATAGTTCTGTAGTTGTAGTGAGAATCTTAGTGTTATAGTTCGGTAGTTGTAGTGAGTTCCTTAGTGTTATAGTTCTGTAGTTGTAGTGAGTTCCTTATGTATAGTTCCTGTAGTGTAGTGAGTTCCTTATGTTAAAGTTCTGTAGTTGTAGTGAGTCCTTAGTGTTATAGTTCTGTAGTTGTAGTGAGTTCCTTTAGTGTTATAGTTCTGTAGTTGTAGTGAGTTCCTTAGTGTTATAGTTCTATAGTTTGTAGTGAGTTCCTTAGTGTTATAGTTCTGTAGTTGTAGTGAGAATCTTAGTGTTATAGTTCTGTAGTTGTAGTGAGAATCTTAGTGTTATAGTTCTGTAGTTGTAGTGAGAATCTTAGTGTTATAGTTCTGTAGTTGTAGTGAGAATCTTAGTGTTATAGTTCTGTAGTTGTAGTGAGTTCCTTAGTGTTATAGTTCTGTAGTTGTAGTGAGAATCTTAGTGTTATAGTTCTGTAGTTGTAGTGAGAATCTTAGTGTTATAGTTCTGTAGTTGTAGTGAGTTCCTTAGTGTTATAGTTCTGTAGTTGTAGTGAGAATCTTATTGTTATAGTTCTGTAGTTGTAGTGAGAATCTTAGTGTTATAGTTCTGTAGTTGTAGTGAGTTCCTTAGTGTTATAGTTCTGTAGTTGTAGTGAGAATCTTAGTGTTATAGTTCTGTAGTTGTAGTGAGTTCCTTAGTGTTATAGTTCTGTAGTTGTAGTGAGTTCCTTAGTGTTATAGTTCTGTAGTTGTAGTGAGAATCTTATTGTTATAGTTCTGTAGTTGTAGTGAGTTCCTTAGTGTTATAGTTCTGTAGTTGTAGTGAGTTCCTTAGTGTTATAGTTCTGTAGTTGTAGTGAGTTCCTCAGTGTTTATAGTTCTGTAGTTGTAGTGAGATTCTTAGTGTTATAGTTCTGTAGTTGTAGTGAGAATCTTATTGTTATAGTTCTGTAGTTGTAGTGAGTTCCTCAGTGTTATAGTTCTGTAGTTGTAGTGAGAATCTTAGTGTTATAGTTCTGTAGTTGTAGTGAGTTCCTTAGTGTTATAGTTCTGTAGTTGTAGTGAGTTCCTTAGTGTTATAGTTCTGTAGTTGTAGTGAGTTCCTTAGTGTTATAGTTCTGTAGTTGTAGTGAGTTCCTCAGTGTTATAGTTCTGTAGTTGTAGTGAGTTTCTTAGTGTTATAGTTCTGTAGTTGTAGTGAGTTCCTTAGTGTTATAGTTCTGTAGTTGTAGTGAGAATCTTAGTGTTATAGTTCTGTAGTTGTAGTGAGTTCCTTAGTGTTATAGTTCTGTAGTTGTAGTGAGTCCTTAGTGTTATAGTTCTGTAGTTGTAGTGAGAATCTTAGTGTTTATAGTTCTGTAGTTGTAGTGAGTTCCTTAGTGTTATAGTTCTGTAGTTGTAGTGAGTTCCTTAGTGTTATAGTTCTGTAGTTGTAGTGAGTTCCTTAGTGTTATAGTTCTGTAGTTGTAGTGAGAATCTTAGTGTTATAGTTCTGTAGTTGTAGTGAGAATCTTAGTGTTATAGTTCTGTAGTTGTAGTGAGTTCCTTAGTGTTATAGTTCTGTAGTTGTAGTGAGAACCTTAGTGTTATAGTTCTGTAGTTGTAGTGAGTTCCTTAGTGTTATAGTTCTGTAGTTGTAGTGAGAACCTTAGTGTTATAGTTCTGTAGTTGTAGTGAGAATCTTAGTGTTATAGTTCTGTAGTTGTAGTGAGAATCTTAGTGTTATAGTTCTGTAGTTGTAGTGAGTTCCTTAGTGTTATAGTTCTGTAGTTGTAGTGAGAATCTTATTGTTATAGTTCTGTAGTTGTAGTGAGATCTTAGTGTTATAGTTCTGTAGTTGTAGGTAGAATCTTAGTGTTTATAGTTCTGTAGTTGTAGTGAGAATCTTAGTGTTATAGTTCTGTAGTTGTAGTGATTCCTTAGTGTTATAGTTCTGTAGTTGTAGTGAGAATCTTAGTGTTATAGTTCTATAGTTGTAGTGAGAATCTTAGTGTTATAGTTCTGTAGTGTTAGTGAGATCTTATTGTTATAGTTCTGTAGTTGTAGTGAGAATCTTATTGTTATAGTTCTGTAGTTTGTAGTGAGAATCTTATTGTTATAGTTCTGTAGTTGTATGTGAGTTCCTTAGTGTTATAGGTCTGTAGTTGTAGTGAGAAATCTTATTGTTATAGTTCTGAAGTTGTAGTGAGAATCTTAGTGTTATAGTTCTGTAGTTGTAGTGAGTTCCTTAGTGTTATAGTTCTGTGAGTTTTGTAGTGAGTTCCTTATGTTATAGTTCTGTAGTTGTAGTGAGAACCTTAGTGTTTATAGTTCTGTAGTTGTAGTGAGAGATCTTAGGTGTTATAGTTCTGTATTGTAGTGAGTTCCTTAGTGTTATAGTTCTGTAGTTGTAGTGAGAATCTTAGTGTTATAGTTCTGTAGTTGTAGTGAGAATCTTAGTGTTATAGTTCTGTAGTTGTAGTGAGAACCTTAGTGTTATAGTTCTGTAGTTGTAGTGAGTTCCTTATGTTATAGTTCTGTAGTTGTAGTGATTTCCTTAGTGTTAGTAGTTCTGTTAGTTGTAGTGAGTTCCTTAGTGTTATAGTTCTGTAGTTGTAGTGAGAATCTTAGTGTTATAGTCTGTAGATTGTAGTGAGTTCCTAGTGTTATAGTTCTGTAGTTGTAGTGAGAATCTTAGTGTTATAGTTCTGTAGTTGTAGTGAGAATCTTAGTGTTATAGTTCTGTAGTTGTAGTGAGTTCCTTAGTGTTATAGTTCTGTAGTTGTAGTGAGTTCCTTATTGTTATAGTTCTGTAGTTGTAGTGAGTTCCTTAGTGTTATAGTTCTGTAGTTGTAGTGAGTTCCTTAGTGATATAGTTCTGTAGTTGTAGTGAGAATCTTAGTGTTATAGTTGCTGTAGTTGTAGTGAGTTCCCTTAGTGTTATAGTTCTGTAGTTGTAGTGAGAAATCTTAGTGTTATAGTTCTGTAGATGTAGTGAGAATCTTTTGTTTTTATTCTTAGTTTATGAGAATCTATTTTTTTTCTGTATTTATGAGTTCCTTGTTATAGTTCTGTAGTTTAGTGAGAATCTTAGTGTTATAATTTTTTGTGTTTTAGTGAGAATCTTAGTTTATATTCTTAGTTGTATGAGAATCTTATGTTTTAAATTCTGTAGTTTAGTATTCCCTTTGTTTAGTTTCTTTGTTGTAGTGAAACCTTAGTGTTATAGTTCGTATTGTATGAGAACTTAGTGTTATAGTTCGTATTGATGGTTTTTCCCTTTGGTTATAGTTCTAAGTTTTTAGGATTCCTTAGGTTTTAGTCTGTAGTTGTAGTAAATCTTTGTTTTTAAATTTTTGTAGTTGTAGTGAGGTCCAAATGTAAAATCGAGTTGTAGTGAGAACTTAAATGTTATAGTTTTTTGTAGTTTGAGAGAATCTATGTTATAGTTTTTAGTTGTAGTGAGTTTTCCCTTATGTTAAGTTTTTATAGTTTAGTGAGTTCCTTAGTGTTATAGTTCTGTAGTTGTAGTGAGAATCTTAGTGTTTATAGTTCTGTAGTTTGTATGAGTTCCTTAGTGTTATAGTTCTGTAGTTGTAGTGGAATCTTAGTGTTATAGTTCTGTATTGTAGTGAGTTCCTTAGTGTTATAGTTTCTGTAGTTGTAGTGAGTTCCTTATTGTTATAGGTTCTGTAGTTGTAGTGAGAATCTTAGTGTTATAGTTCTGTAGTTGTAGTGATTCCTTAGTGTTATAGTTCTGTAGTTGTAGTGAAATCTTAGTGTTATATTCTGTAGTTGTAGTGAGAATCTTATTGTTAAGTTCTGTAGTTGTAGTGATTCCTTAGTTTATAGTTCTGTAGTTGTAGTGAGTTCCTTAGTTGTATAGTTCTGTAGTTGTAGTGAGAATCTTAGTGTTATAGTTTCTGTCGTTTGGTAGTGAGTTCCTTAGTGTATAGTTCTGTAGTTGTAGTGAGTTCCTTAGTGTTATAGTTCTGTAGTTGTAGTGAGTTCCTTAGTGTTATAGTTCTGTAGTTGTAGTGAAACCTTAGTGTTATAGTTCTGTAGTTGTAGTGAGTTCCTTAGTGTTATAGTTCTGTAGGTTGTAGTGAGTTCCTTAGTGATATAGTTCTGTGTTGTAGTGAGAATCTTAGTGTTATAGTTCTGTAGTTTAGTGAGTTCCTTAGTGTTATAGGTTCTGTAGTTGTAGTGAGATCTTAGTGTTATAGTTCTGTAGTTGTAGTGAGAATCTTATTGTTATAGTTCTGTAGTTGTAGTGAGAATCTTAGTGTTATAGTTCTGTAGTTGTAGTGAGAATCTTAGTGTTATAGTTCTGTAGTTGTAGTGAGTTCCTTAGTGGTTATAGTTCTGTAGTTGTAGTGAGTTCCTTAGTGTTATAGTTCTGTAGTTGTAGTGAGAATCTTAGTGTATAGTTCTGTAGTTGTAGTGAGAATCTTAGTGTTATAGTTCTGTAGTTGTAGTGAGTTCCTTAGTGTTATAGTTCTGTAGTTGTAGTGAGATCCTTAGTGTTATTGTTCTGTAGTTGTAGTGAGAATCTTAGTGTTATAGTTCTGTAGTTGTAGTGAGTTCCTTAGTGTTTTAGTTCTGTAGTTGATGGGTTCCTTAGTGTTTTAGTTCTGTATTTAGGGCCTTATGTTATAGTTCGTAGTTTTTAGTGGTTCCTTATGTTTTTAGTTTTTGTAGTTTTAGTGAGAACTTTGGTTAAATTCTTAGTTTTAGGAGTTCCCTTTGTTTATAGTTCTGTAGTTGGAGTAGTTCCTTTGGTTAAAATTCTGTATTGTAGTGAAAAACTTATTTATAGTTCGGGATTTTTATGGGAACTAGTGTTTTTATTCGAGTTGATGATTCCTTATTGTTATAGTTTCTGTATTTAGTGAAACTTAGTGTTATAGTTTTTATTGTAGTGAGAATCTTAGTGTTATAGTTCTTGTTGTAGTGAGAATCTTATGTTATAGTTCTGTATTGTGTGATTCCTTATTGTAATTCTGTAGTTTTTGTGAGAAACCTTTTGTTTTAGTTCGGGGTTGTAGTTGGGAACTTAGTGTTTTAGTTTTGTTTGAGTGAGTTCCTTGTTTATAGTTCTGTAGTTGTAGTGAGTTCCTTATTGTTATAGTTCTGTAGTTTTAGTGAGTTCCTTAGTGTTATAGTTCTGTAGTTGTAGTGAGTTCCTTAGTGTTATAGTTCTGTAGTTGTAGTGAGTTCTTAGTGTTATAGTTCTGTAGTTGTAGTGAGTTCCTTAGTGTTATGTTCTGTAGTTTGTAGTGAGTTCCTTAGTGTTATAGTTCTGTAGTTGTAGTGATCTTATATCTGTAGTTGTATAGTCTTAGTGTTAGTTGTATTGAGTGATCCTTATTGTTATAGGTTCTGTAGTTGTAGTGAGAATCTTAGTGTTATAGTTCTGTAGTTGTAGTGAGAATCTTAGTGTTATAGTTCTGTAGTTGTAGTGAGTTCCTTAGTGTTATAGTTCTGTAGTTGTAGGAGAATCTTATTGTTATAGTTCTGTAGTTGTAGTGAGAATCTTAGTGTTATAGTTCTGTAGTTGTAGTGAGTTCCTAGTGTTATAGTTCTGTAGTTGCAGTGAGTTCCTTAGTGTTATAGTTCTGTAGTTGTAGTGAGTTCCTTAGTGTTATAGTTCTGTAGTTGTAGTGAGTTCCTTAGTGTTATAGTTCTGTAGTTGTAGTGAGAATCTTATTGTTATAGTTCTGTAGTTGTAGTGAGAATCTTAGTGTTATAGTTCTGTAGTTGTAGTGAGTTCCTTAGTGTTATAGTTCTGTAGTTGTAGTGAGAATCTTAGTGTTATAGTTCTGTAGTTGTAGTGAGTTCCTTAGTGTTATAGTTCTGTAGTTGTAGTGAGTTCCTTAGTGATATAGTTCTGTAGTTGTAAGTGAGAATCTTAGTGTTATAGTTCTGTAGTTGTAGTGAGTTCCTTAGTGTTATAGTTCTGTAGTTGTAGTGAGTTCCTTAGTGTTATAGTTCTGTAGTTGTAGTGAGTTCCTTAGTGTTATAGTTCTGTAGTTGTAGTGAGTTCCTTAGTGTTATAGTTCTGTAGTTGTAGTGAGTTCCTTAGTGTTATAGTTCTATAGTTGTAGTGAGTTCCTTAGTGTTATAGTTCTGTAGTTGTAGTGAGTTCCTTAGTGTTATAGTTCTGTAGTTGTAGTGAGTTCCTTAGTGTTTTAGTTCTGTAGTTGTAGTGAGTTCCTTAGTGTTATAGTTTCTGTAGTTGTAGTGAGTTCCTTAGTGTTATAGTTCTATAGTTGTAGTGAGTTCCTTAGTGTTATAGTTCTGTAGTTGTAGTGAGTTTCTTAGTGTTATAGTTCTGTAGTTGTAGTGAGTTTCTTAGTGTTATAGTTCTGTAGTTGTAGTGAGTTCCTTAGTGTTATAGTTCTGTAGTTGTAGTGAGTTCCTTATTGAGTTCCTTATTGAGTTCCTTAGTGAGTTATCTGAGCTAGATAGCTAGATGTACGGGGTATCTGATAATCTGCGTACTGTTTATGTAGATTTCAGCTTTTTTATTGTCAGTTATTGATTTACTGTTTCCATTTTTGGACTCATTTCAGCAGTTTGGTCAGTTACAGCAATTTTGTATAATTTTAGCTAAATGGGAAAACTGATAAACAAGGTATATAATTCCGTGCATTGTTTTTATCATATAAATCAATTACATTAAATCAAAGTTAAGGTCTACACATTTTTACTCTATAAATAATACAAGTTGTCAAGATTCGAACAATTCCAAATTCTAAAGAAAAGTATCATTATCATATACTTGTCACTCTCCAAGATATGAGCCCAAAGTTGGTCAAATTATTTTCTGTTATAAAGTTGCTCCGATCTTCTCGGAGTTTTTTCTGATATTGAAAGTACCTCTTTCGTTCGTGGTCAATCTTCATTCACCAGCGTCTTCTTCCCTCTTTTCAAATCGTGATTGTTGAATATCTTTTATCAGTTTGCAGTTGCCGTCCTGCCTCATTGTTGATTTAAAACGAACACCTGAGTTGTGTCTTGTTGGTTTAAAACGAACACCTGGGTTGTGCCTTGTTGGTTTAAAACGAACACCTGAGTTGTGCCTTGTTGGTTTAAAACGAACACCTGAGTTGTGCCTTGTTGGTTTAAAACGAACACCTGAGTTGTGCCTTGTTGGTTTAAAACGAACACCTGAGTTGTGCCTTGTTGATTTAAAACGAACACCTGAGTTGTGCCTTGTTGGTTTAAAACGAACACCTGAGTTGTGCCTTGTTGGTTTAAAACGAACACCTGAGTTGTGCCTTGTTGGTTTTGAATTCCACTGTGAACCTGTATGAAGTGGTCTATTGAAATGAAAGCATCATAAAATACGTGTAAAAATGGAAAAGGATGTTGTTTATTTCTCAACCGTATATTAATAATACGCTTCTCTTTCGGGTTTATACTGCAGGCGATGACGGTGTTCGGTCTACAAAAATGTTGATGGTAAATTCCTGTATTTAATTGAGTGGACAATATTAAAATGCCATGACCTTGTTTGACTAAATACTTAAATATTTTGCGGGCACCACTTACTCTCAACGTTGTCTAAAAGCATCTTGGATCTTGGATTTAAGACATCACTAATATGATCTGTAAGTATTGTGCATCGATACAAATTTCTTTTAGTTTTTACATGGTTTCTTCAAAGTTAAGTTAAAAGTTCGTTCAATTATTGATGTCAAAGAATTTAAATGAAAACTCGTGGCGACATTTTTAAAGTAGTTTGAGAGGGTCTTGTAAATTGTGTTAATTGTTTATGAATCGTTAAATCTTAGAATTTAAGGATTAATAACACTCAATGATCATTGTAAAGTAACCAAAGTAAGTAATATGTGATAATTTGCACTATATAAACTCAATTAGAATTAGTTGTAAAACGCGCAATCAAGTATTTTTGATTTCTTTTGAGGTTGTGAATGTTAATGATTGACAGTTTATTCAATGGGTGTAATTTTATTTATACTATCCTTAGTTGAGTGTTAGCGTGTTATCATAGGACGGCCTATATGGAACACGTGATCATTGTCACTCTTACATCCGACCCTTGTAGGATCCTCTTTTTTATCCTGATCTATGCTTATGAACTTTCCAATTCAAGTTTCATAGAGATTATCATTAAATCTGAGGATGACTATGAGCCGCAGGGACAAAAGGATTTCGCGGCATGTACGAAATCGCGAAATTTCCCATTCTCCGCGACAAATTTTATGTATAGTTTAATGTATAGCCTGTTCAATTTCGCGATATCGCGAAATTTGGCCAAAATAATCGCGAAATCCTTTTGTCCCTGCTATGAGGTATAAACTGTTTGTACGATTGCTATGTTTTTATTTCATCTTCTCGGATAAGTAGTTTGTTGAACAGAAATGAGCTCTCTAATTGTGAAATGTAACAAACATTTTAAGAATCAGCTTTGTTTTGATTGTGATCGTGATTTACCGCATCATTTGTAATATTTAACATGTAAATACAATTTTTATCTAACTGCCTGATAATTCCCCATGCATGACAAACACCACTTTCCGTAAATCTTGCTCTGTATTTCCACTTTCCTAGCTTATTGCCTGAGCTCTGACTCTTGCACAATATACCACCTCCCTATGCATAATTCACGATGATCTCCTGAATTATTTTACGAATCATAAGCCGTAGTTCTGCTTTTAATTAAATTAATTTAAAACGGCCTTTTACTTTTTTCGACCCTATTTGCTCGATCTCATGACTAAAATGGAAACTGCAACGCCCAGAAACTGTACAATTTTTCGCCACAACTGCAGGTCACAAATATTCAAGTCGACTGACGATCGAATCATTGTAACGATTTATGTTACATAGTTTTAATAGCGGTTTATGTTAAATAGGTTCAATATTAAGGTTAGGCCACAATTTGTGGCATCACATTAGATTTTCTGGTCTTAATCTCGTAAATCCATTCATTTTATGACCAACAAGCAATTTATAAATCCCTCCCCCCACTACCTCTTGGTCGGTTTCCTCCTCACTAAAGTCCCAGGAGGAAGTTCTGTGAAAGGAGGAGCTGGCTTCAGTAAGAGGCAAACTATCTAGAGATCCTGTCCTCTCCCTACCATTATAGTGGTCCTCTGTGTCGTAGTGACAGTAGTGTCGGTGTCTGAGTGCTGTGGTTTGCTGGTCTTCTTCTAGCGTACTTCTGTAGGTCTGAAATACGGTGCTTCAGGTAGAAATGGAATTAATGGTAGTTCATCAATTACTGTAGTTAACTGAATTTGATATGATGCCAAACAGCATTGGTTGATATAATATGACAACTCTTGTTCAATAAGTCTATACTTTAGATAATGATAATTGAGATGTATTGGAATTTGAATCCAGCAAAACGTGTCTAACATGCACTGAACAATAAGTATGCAATGAATGATATGTTGTAGGTCTACCTACTCAAAGTAGGGTTTCTACGACTTCAATTAATATATTTGCTAGATTTGATAATTTACAAGCACATGGCTGAGTACAGACTTTTGCTTAGCGATTTGGATTGATTGTTAATTTGTTGATACAACTAGCTATGAGCTAAGTCCGATCTGTGTGGTTTGTTTCACTATGAAGCATAGAAAGCCATATTATATCAACTATAGGTATGACGTTTATGATGATCTGACTGAATATTTGTGACGAGGAAAAGAATTTAGATTGAATTATGATCGGATCAGAGTGGGCATGTGTGCCAACTAATTAGATTCCAGCAGATTCCCAACTTTGTCCAGGCATATTGCACCGCACTTCTTGTTCGCACACAATTTTCAATCCCTGACTATACGGATCTACACATATACATATTAAATCTATATTATACGTATAATATGAGCATATATGACATTTTATGGACGTTTTTGTTGATTCTCTGCAGTCTGCCCTTATTTTGTGTTTCATCGAACTCAATTGTTCCTCCTTCAGCATTGTGATGTTTCTCCAGTAACATAACTACAGATCAATCAACTACCCTCCTACTGTGTATACAGAAACATTTGTTTGCTCTCGTTATTGTTGACATTTTCCAGTTTTTTTTATTCTATTCTAGTCTTAAATGTTCTTTCATTAGATGATCATATTTATAATAACTAGACCTTTATAGTTATACATCGCTTTATAGCCGAAAAGAACTCAAAACCTAAAGATTCAGTTCAAGCCATCTAATGCGACCCATAAATATGCAGAACTTAGGATTTTATGAACCATGAATTTATATGAGAAAGTTATTATAGTTATGTGTAGCTATTATTATATAGTCCGTACCAGAACGGATCATTTTACTAAATAACTTGAATTTTACCAAATAACCGTTAGTTCGTCATTGATAAACGACTCTATCGTCAACTCAACTGTTATAGTAAAACGATTTAGAATTGACGGTTGAGATCTCTGATAATGATAATAAATCCTGCGTGGCGATCGTGCGACAACTACGAAGTACTGGCTAGTCGAGACATTCAAAGCCACCCAAATGCGTCATACTTAACTTTGTAAACTTCAATGTCATTCTACGGTCTAAGTTCTACAATCTACATTAAAGTTAATACTGTTTTAGTTAGCATAGATATCCAGCCTTTATTACACCAATTTCTTAATCTTGCAGTGTGTTATTGTTGTTTGTGGCTCCTGTAACCTGTTTACAGATTATAGAAAGTCTGCTTTAAGCCTGGCAAACATTTAAAATGTTTAGCTAATTCTTTTTTTCTGTCTTTTCTACTCAGAAGATCTCTGGCGAAGTGTCGGGGCTAAGACTAGCTAGTGTTCATATTTACGGCAGAATTTAAGGTAAACCGATCAAAATACACACGAAAATTAATCCAAGCATTACCGGACCACTTTTAATCGATTTTACGGTTAACAAGAATTTCGCCGTGGTTACACCACGCACGAATAATTTTCGCCACTCGTATGCAGCACCATTTCTAAATCGTTGTACTATGCTATCTGGTTCACAAAACACTTCAGTCTTCACCTACACTACCATCACTCCAATTGATCTGGTCCACAAAACACTTCACCCACACTACCATCACTCCAATTGGTGTGGTCCAGAAAACACTTCACCTACACTACCATCACTCCAATTGGTGTGGTCCACAAAACACTTCACCCACTACCATCACTCCAATTGATCTGAGTCACACTACCATCACTCCAATTGGTGTGGTCCACAAAACACTTCACCTACACTACCATCACTCCAATTGATCTGGTCCACAAAACACTTCACCCACACTACCATCACTCCAATTGATCTGGTCCACAAAACACTTCACCCACACTACCATCACTCCAATTGGTGTGGTACGGCTAACTAACCAGCTGTTTAGAGTCAGTTTGTTCGCAACAAACCAATTCCACTGTGCTTCACTCCATGACATTCCTGTGCTTAGTCAAGCTGTCATTACAAATTGTAATGTTTCTCCCTGTTTTTATATATATATAAAGAATTTGATACCGTGATATTTTTAATCGAAGTTTAAACTCGGGCCACCCACCACCCGTTTTGTTGAAAGACAATTGGCAGTATAACTTCCAATTTTGGGTCTTTGTAACTTCTTGTAAATTGTACCTCTTGAATGTAAGTTGCAGCAAAGAGCAAATTTACAAAATTTAGTCGATCCTGCTGTAATAATTGTGTAAATTATCAGGGGCTTACAGTTCTGAAGTTGGACAGTTGAAACTTGTTGCGGTGCTGTTTGCTGGCGTTTTAAAAGTTTCTATTATTCAGACCAGTCGAACAAAGACAACAAGTAGCCAGGAAGTGAGAGCTGTAATGGAGTGTATAACTTGTGTCTATATAATATATGTACATCATCTCAATATGCTCCTTTCTCCTGGACATCTAAAGTTTTGTCATATACCGTTGCTATGGCTACACCATGTCTTTCATAATTCCTGTTGCTCCCTTAAAATTAGTTTTTATCGAAAGGATGATTGATGACCAGAGTTCTTTCTAGCTTTGGACAAAGTTAATACCATGTTATTATTGTTTGATAGTTATATCTGCAAAATAATTGGTGTGCAGCTAATTTTGTCGTTACTGGCTTTGATGCGAATATAGTTTTTGCTGCATTGTGTACCGGACAGCCATGCAGAGCGACTGTTACATTGTGTTTGAAAAGCTTCATTTAGATGAGTGAAGTCTGGAGGTTAGATACTCTCAAGCTGGCCCCCTGACCCTCAAGCTGTGAGCACGCTCATTAATCATTTTACATTTGCATCTTTCTTTCAAGTCTATCCTTTCTTTTGGTCGAGTCTATTTAGCCTTTTTATGTGCGTTCCTTGAGATTGAGGTTATTTTTTCAAGTGATCGCAACAAATTTTCAGTCAACTAAAATAACAAATAAATAATTAACAAGTACCCACAAAATAATAATCTCGTGGTGAGTTATTAATAAACGAGTCCCCCATAGGTCCTGTGTCCGTATTGTTATCAAATCCCAAGTTCCCTGGATTTGGGTTCTCGGCCTTTACTTTCAGTCGATAAAGTAAAGGTCGAGTTAAATTAAATTTGTAGTCTCGGCTGCTGGCATTTGCTCGCTAATCACTGAAATATTCATAACTTCTGACTGTAACTTTTAATCACAAGCTTCACCATCCACTGAACAAGATCTGACACCCGTCAATTTCCATATTTAATTACTGATTTGTAAGTTCGTATACCTGCAGTGTGGCTATTTACCTGTATGCTGATCAGTTTGATACGAGCTCTATTTTGATGAACTATCGCTCAGTTAACGCTAATGGTCTTATTTTTTTGGCTAGTTTTCAAATTATAATTATATTGTTTAAATTGACTCCGTTCAAGTCATTGTTTTGATTGAAGTTAAAATAATGGCTGTAGGATGTAGATATTGATTTCAATAATGATAGCAGACACCCCACACGGTTAGTGGTAGGGTTGAGGTTAGAGCTATACGATTGAGGTGAACTATCTGGAGCAGGACTATACACTATACAGGGATGAGTGATTTGGTGGTAATATTTGTCATCAGCTTTAAAATTTAAGGACCAAGGTGATGGGAACTTGACAGATTGAAACCCCTAATTGAGTCTAATAAATACCTGATTTTGTGGAGTAGATTTGAGAGGTGTAATTGTTGTTGTTGGGTTGTCTGGTGTGGTGGTGGGGTTGTCTGGTACTCCTCCTGTTATTGTTGTTGTTGTTGGGTTGTCTGGTACTCCTCCGTTCCTTTTACCCCCGAACAGTATCCTCAGTATAGTAGTCATCATATCATCACAACACATCACCAGATAACATCTATAACCCCTAGTTCAGCTTGTTAAATCACACCTAACTAATCCTTTTTCTTATTTATCCGGACTTTAGGTTTTTTGGCTTTTGTCAGATTTGTTTGATGTCGTACGTGGTATTCCTTTTCCTCGACAACTGTTGTCCGCACCGTACAGATTCCCTTCCTACCCTGCGCTTTTATTGTATTGTTAGTTCCAATTTAAAGATCCCTAATTAATCCCAATTTAATTAAAGTAGCGGTTAGGGTAACGGTCTGGTAAGTGGCCTGGTTAGTGGTTATATAAAGGTTCTAGATGCTCGAGTAGAAGGGCAATTTGCAATCAAGTAGCTGGTTAGAGGTCACATCTTAACTCTAGGTCTGAAATCTCTGTATAGTAGATATAGTATATATTAATCACAATTCACATGACTAGTCCTTAACTTGACTCTCAGCACACTTTTACGGGCTGGTCGATGTTCAACCTATCAAGTATTGGTCCACACACTACTATAAGAACAAAACAAATTGCAATACGATACTGTAAAACAGTTAATAGTCAACTGTGGTCTTATTAATTAAATATTCAACATTGAAAAATGATTTGCAAGTACGTGTGCTATAACACATTTTTTCATGTAATAGCAGTAAAATAGGTGTTATAAATATAAAATATAACATATAAAAGGTTTAAAAAGAGGGATAACATGCACGACTACATAAAATATAAGTTTGAATATTATGAAATTTGCCTCAGTCTTCTTTGCTTTAGTGTGACTAGAAAACGATTGCTTCTTTGCCAAGAAAAATTGCTAGTAAACGCCTGTAAACCTCACTCAAATAATTATATTAACAGTTATTTTCTTGCAAAAGTTCAGTAAAAGTGGTCGGTTTGAAGTTAAATGATTACTATACATTCGATCTATCGAGCCAGGATTAACATATTGCATAGTGCACCTTCGACCGAGTTTGCTCAAAGCTGTGAAACGACCAATAGCATTTAAGCATAATAAGAATTAGAACCAATGGGAAAGTTAAAAGCGAATACGCTGTCCAATACCAACACAGAAACTTCACGGTCCAATAAAGAAGTGGGATTGAAAACGCATGAACCAGTAAGAGAGAAAAACACGTACCATGTTACCATAGTTACAACCTGGTACCAAGTCACGTGATCTAACTTCAGATCACGTGACCACCTCCACCTGGTCATCTACCAGGTGGAACTCTGCTTACAAGGGCTGTGTAACACCACCAACTGGTTTAGAATGGCGTGTCTAATTAGTTGTCAGACGGTTAAATTGAGTTTACCATAGTTTGTGGAATACGTGGAATATGTATGGTCATATATTCGTGAAATGTTGTTTGGTATTGTTACATAATGCGATGTACCGTGAATTATTTCCTCAGAATAAAGTTAACAAAACAAAATAAAGCATTGCCACGGTATATAGTATACTCTCGCTGAGTTACTGTCAGCTGGTAAAACATTATCAGTATACTCTGCAAAGTCTGCATATAACTATAAGGCAACTCATGACAAACATCATGGAATCCAAGGGACTGTAATTACCAAGGAGTTACTAGGTAACTGTAGTTACTAAGGAGTTACTAGGTAACTGTATAATTACTAAGAAGTTACAAGGTAACTTAGGCTACTACTTAATTACCTAGTAACTTCACGGCTTTTTCCACCTATCCAGTTTATTACTTGTTACTTCTTTTGAAGAATTTTCATGCAGAAATGTAATTTTTCTTGTTGAAAAGAAAATTGTTAAAGGTGGCTGCTATTTATTGGTAATATTTCAATGAAATACACTAAACGTATCAACAGTAAGTCAACATTGCGATAAAGAATTTTTGTCTTATTGATTATCTTGGTGACGGAAACAAAACTTCTTATCAAAAACTGATCAGTCTGTAGAAAGCAGCTGCACAATTTAAGATCACCATAAGACAAATGAAACAGGTGCAGTTCATGACCAGTTATCAGTTTTACGGAAATCAGGAACGGACCATCGTATAACATGGTGATTGGTGCTATCGTATAACATTAATGTAATAATATAGTGTAAATATTATAAGTGTATATATTGTTTAAAAGTTTAAGAATAGGTATTGTAACCTGCAAACATCAACTAAATAACATCACTTGATTACCCTCCAAATTAACCTGCAAACATCACCAAAATAACACCACTCGATTACCCTCCAAATTAACCTGCAAACATCACCGAAATAACACCACTTGATTACCCTCCAAATTAACCTGCAAACATAACCGAAATAATACCACTTGATTACCCTCCAAATTAACCTGCAAACATCACCGAAATAACACCACTTGATTACCCTCCAAATTAACCTGCAAACATCACCGAAATAACACCACTTGATTACCCTCCAAATTAACCTGCAAACATCACCGAAATAACACCACTCGATTACCCTCCAAATTAACCTGCAAACATCACCGAAATAACACCACTTGATTACCCTCCAAATTAACCTGCAAACATCACCGAAATAACACCACTCGATTACCCTCCAATTTAACCTGCAAACATCACCGAAATAACACCACTTGATTACCCTCCAATTTAACCTGCAAACATCACCGAAATAACATCTCTTGATTACCCTTCAATTTAACCTGCAAACATCACCAAAATAACACCACTCGATTACCCTTCAATTTAACCTGCAAAGTGCAAACATTACCGAAATAACACCACTTGATTACCCTCCAATTTAACCTGCAAACATCACCGAAATAGCATCTCTTGATTACCCTTCAATTTAACCTGCAAACATCACCAAAATAACACCACTCGATTACCCTTCAATTTAACCAGCAAACATCACCGAAATAACACCACTTGATTACCCTCCAATTTAACCTGCAAACATCACCGAAATAACACCACTTGATTACCCTCCAAATTAACTCTCTAAAAATCACACACAACAGCTTCGGGGGTGACCAGTGGAGGAGCAGCACCACAACCCTCACGACCTTCACAAACATGACAGATCATGACTTGTTGGGGGATAATTGCTTTATCACATGCTACAATTTGAAGGGTCCTGTCACCCTGTCGACTTGGGGCAATTATATTAGGTTGCTCTTCTTGCTTTTACGTATACGTGCTTTATGTTTGCTGTTATATATATTCTGATGAAAGTTTTCATGAATGCGTTGTTGTGGCTTATTTGATCATGAAAAAATTTGTTAATATAGTTTGGTCTTTATAACTTTTATAAAGTTTCCGCGGAGACGTAACTTTGTAATTGTATATAAATCACCTAAATAGTGGACTATTAACAAAATAGTTGTTCATTATATAGTAAAATTTACAGAAAATAATTTCACACAGAGAATAACGAGTTTGCAGCTGTTTGTTTGCCTGTAGTATGTAGTAACTGTGCCGCATGCATTACAAGGTCAAAGGAAATCGCACTTCGCAGCACGTGTGCAATCGTGATTTTTTCCATTCTCCGCGACAAATCGCGATTTTTGACGTTTGCCGCGAAAAAATCGCGATTTTGTCAATTCTCCGCGACAAATTGTGCATTTTTCTTTATATCTGAGGACCAAATTTGCGCATTTTCCTTTAAGTCCGAAGGCCAAATATCACGTTCTTTATAAAGTTATAAGTATATGGAACCAATCACATCCACAGCCTTCCGAATGTAGGTACAGACTTCAGAAGACCGAAAAATATTTTCAGTTCATAATGATCAGAGTAGAATGAAACATGAACAAAAGTAGCTTCAGGAAAAACTTCCAACATCGTATATCGAGAGGTAGGTACTACTACCAGGTACGGACTTCAGAAAACCAAAAGAAATATGTTAGGATCATAAAGATCAGAGTAGCATGAACCGTGGAAAAATTGGTTTCCAGTAATCAACTTTCACAAGAATTTCTTAACCCACTCGTCTGCTGACGTAACTTTGTTAGCCAAAAACTTCCCAACTTCCCTAAAACTTAGACATAGAAACTTAGACCACTAGACATAAGTTTACCACTAGACATAAAGTTAACCACTACTAGGCACCCCAATCAATGTCTGGAAAACTGCAAACATTCTGAAGACGATACACAGAGGCCCTCTTATGAACAAAGGCAAAGATGAGGAAATAACATAATACGTATGTGATGTCAAATGTGTTAGGCATAAGGTTAGTTCATATAGCAGTTAAACTGTTACTAGTGAGATTCGGAACAATGATAACATTGACCAATTGTTAAGACAATTAATCTATATTATGACTTTATAATATACCTTTGCGAACACAATATGGACAAAAACTTATGAGGGTAAAGGAAATATTTCTCCGAACATAGTGATAGTGAAAAAATTATACAAAGGATGCCACAATGCTGGCAACATGCCGCCACCAGCCACCTCTAAATCGCCCACTAAAAGCCACTGAGCTGCAAAATTTTAAGTGATTTAAACCTCATTCTGTCCAATAACCATAATTTTGCCGCGATTCTGCAGCGATTCTGCCTAGTTCTGCTTGTCGCAGCGCCGCGATTTTTGGCCTAAATAATCGCGATTTTCTTTTGTCCTTGGTTGGCAAACTTTCTACAATTCTTGACGATTTCCCGATTGTTTGATTATTTTTCAGCTACAAATACAATGTGGGTTACACTGTGAATGGGACACGATAGGAAGGATAACATGTGAAATGCGTAAAATACGTGAAATATATTGTGAAATACGTGAAATATGTGATGTTGGTATGTGATATATAGTATCTGATCCCTTCTGTTTCTTACAGGTAACATTTAGATCTGTAAGACAGGGCTGGTTGCACCCACCGACAGCTGTCTTAAAGTCTTAAGTCAGCAGGTATCCAGTTGCCTCACCATCCTACAGGTATACATGCCACGTGACTTGCTATCCTGGTCTCCTATTGGCTTATTGGATGATCCTGCAAATACAAGCCTCTGATTGGCTGGCACGATTCAACACCTGTTTTTGTTTTAATTACTGGGCTTTTTTGCGGATTATCACGAGAGATCTCTAAGAAAGTAGTTTGAGTGGGCGAGGGAGACCTGGATTCTAAAAACAGTATGCTGATCCTTAGTGTGACTGTAGCATTTTGTGGGATATGGGGAGGTTTAGTTGCAACGTCCTATGTCAGGGCCATCACTAAACCATAATAACTCTACATAACCAGTAACACTGTGTCTCTTTGTGAATAATTGTGGCCTCATAGAACTCCATAACGTGTAAAAACTCTCGTACGTCAGCCGCTTTTCCATCCTATTTAAGTGTAGCAATTACAGGTTTCATCCACAATATGCCTTGTCTACCGTTAGCTTCCCTTAAACCTCCTACAAACAATGCAACACGTGTTGTACGGCTTTACCCTGCTATAGTAGTAAAACTGTAGAATTCAGGGCGGCTCTCTCCTGTCAGGACGGCTAAAGTCGAGTATATAAAGTCCTCTAGTAAGAGCTTTAGTACATAAAGTCCTTGTCGTGGAGTCTCTACTTCACAAAAGGCCCATTGTTATAATATGCATCTCCGTCCCTCAAGACCCTCTCTTTTTCTCTTTGTGACGCGAGTTTGTACTGGGAGTTTGTACTGTTGTTGTTCAATGTTGTTCATTCGTTTTACTTTCTGATGAAGCAGTATGTTTTCTGATAGAGCAGTTTGATGGTTCCTAACTCTATTGTGCTTGTGAGGAAGGGAGGGGGAGGGGGAGGGGGAGGGGGAGGGGGAGGGGGAGGGGGAGGGGGAGGGGGAGGGGGAGGGGGAGGGGGAGGGGGAGGGGGAGGGGGAGGGGGAGGGGGAGGGGGAGGGGGAGGGGGAGATGATAATATCCTTGTATGTGCTTGTACGTTAGAGACTATTTTATTATTCCAGACCCTCGATTAACCTTTTGCTGACGTTAATATTCCCCGAGCCGTGCAACTGCATTTATAGTTTTAGTTTTACCAGTGATTACGTAAGAAAAGACAATCACAACACTGTTACTATAAAGCATCAGAACCTCTATAATACTTGAACACTTAATTTAAGCGGCAAACATCAACAAACAAGCGGGCGGCTTAAACTTTATCTGAAGTATGTTACCTGAACATGTAATAATTAATTACTAATGCAAATTAAATAGTTTTTCTAGGAGATTATCGCTGAACTTCATGTCATGAGTTGGATATAAAGCTCGCATTTCACCGTAATGTAAGATTTTTTGTAATGCCACTTTATACATGTCATGAACCCAGATTAAGCCCTTCCCCTCTGACTTTCATCTCTTTTGGCAAATCTCGCCGTCCTCTCAAAATGGCAGTAAAGTAAATCCCAGACAAAAGATGTCAGAACTCAGAAAGCATTACATAACCCAGACAGAAGGTGTCGAGACAATTTGGTTCATTAATCTTATGATATCACCATTTTAAAATACCACATCTGGTAAACTTAATAAAGGGTATTACTGCTGTTGTGAAATGGTTGCTGCTACCCTAGTGGTTCACTTACCATTGTGATTAACCTGACAACCCTTTAACTCTAGTGGTTACTAAATGTGTTTATCAAATTCAACTAAATTTCGTTAAAACATTTACACTTTACAGTTTATCAACGTTATTAGAATTTACGTATTTAATGTTTGTCTCGGCAACCTATTAAGCTTAAAACTGGCACGTAGCCGACAATTATTTGGATCTAGTTATAGTTACTTTGATACTACAACATACCCACAAAGTAATCACACCCACAATTATATCTCGAGCCGAGTACTCAGTACATTAAGTATTAACCGATGACGATCATGTTGCGGGGTTGTTTCATAAAATCAATGATTCAGCAGCTCACCCCGCACTACAAATCACTACAAATCACGTTATCGTGTTATATGTCCAGAGTGCACCTGTTCCTTCTCCCAATACGATTTACCGTCCTAACACTATACCGGTGTACCTTTCTACAGGCATTACATTACATGCCACACTTAACCTAGCTATTGGTAGTCTGAGAAGCCTTTTTATTTGTTTTTTTAATTCAGATTGACATATCGTTCATATTCAGTCGATATTTATTGTCAAAAAGGCATTGACTTTGACTATAATTTGTGGGGAGGTGATCAATATTTTCTAATATAAAGAACTCTTTAGTTGAAGCTCTCTGGTGTAGAAACTTGAGGTATTCATATGATATCGTACCAATATCATACCCATTTCTGATTACATGACCCACACCCGCATCATATTTAAAGATCATCTTGTATCACCACCGCTAGAAAGCACCGAGCTTGATCGTTTTTCTCACTAACGACTTTATATTTGATATGAATGCTGGGTTATACATGCACAGTTATATTACTTGCCTCGTACAACAGGAATAAAACCAAGCCATTTAATAAAACTGCGATATTGATAACACGTAACTAGAAAACTTGAAAATTTTTCTAAGAGAACCGTCCAGTTTCTTCCAGCCAATCACCGATCGTTGTTCCGTTCTCTCAGCCAATACAAGAGCAATAGTCAGCCCACCTGCAACTCTCTCAGATTAATTTAACGACCACAGTTAGGTTTTCAAGCATGTCTTTAGCAACATAGCTGCACACGACAATATATTTAATCCTAAGACTACGGAGAGCTGAGCAGTTTCGTAATGATTAAACTTAACTGGTACTTCCATGTGAAGTAATTTGTTACAGTGCTCCACTCGTAGAGTGTACTATTCATGTTATATCGGGATCAGTTTAAGTCAGGGAACTGTTTCAAAATATATTCCAGATTCCTGCTTTTTTTTTGAGAAGTGCTACTAACTTTGCCTTCCAAATCTTACTGCTGTTTGATTTCTGATTCGATAAAAACTCTCAGATTTCAAAAATAGTCAGTTTTCAAAAATCTAAAATAATTGTTTTCGGAAATATCGGAAATAAATTCTGGTGCCTCACATTTCTTGTTGCCCATCTTCGTGCGTGTTTTATCATGTATATACAAAATGAGCTAAAGACAAAGTTGGTCACGCGACACAATTTGCGGTAAAACGATTAATATTCATTTCGACATTTTACCTTATATGAGATTAAAGTTGATTCAATCGGTTAAATTATTTGGTATTAGAGTTGGGGATATGGTGTGGGCGTAAGGATTGATTAATTGGTAAACTTTAAGTAGTTTAGATAGGGTAACGGGTTTATATTATACAACCCTGCCTGTTTTGCCAAATGCTTGAACCGATATTTTGATTTGCTTGAACACACATTTTGGAATTCTTTTGCAACAATGTTACTTATTTGTCTAGAAAAGTTTTGCTTACATCAAGTGATAGATGTGAATTGTTAGAAAATAAATATTTGCTCACATAAGACTACTTGCTGCGGATTAGCAGTGTCAAAAAAAGTTATAAATAAAATAGTAATATCAGTTAAAACTTTAATAAACATTGTTATAATTAATTAATTATTAAGGCGGTTAAGTAAGTTCCAATTTCCCAAAGAAAATGACAAGAAGTTAGTTTCAATAGTCTGGATCACACGCTAGAACTAAAGTAACTAGTATCACTGCAGCTTGGCTCCAAAAGAGCATCTACAAGTGTCAACAGCTACCTGCTATTATCTCATTCACTGGAAATATTGTGTTAAAAAAGTAATACCAGTTTTTTTTTTTTTTTTTCAAAGAGAGGCTGGGCCAAGATAGCCCACGAGAGGATAGCATTGAGATGCTCTGCCTACCTCTGGGGTGTGGCAACCCTGGGGAAGGTTGCCGGTGAAATCAGAGTGAACGGTGGAGGATGGTGTAAGAAGTGATGTGAGTCAAAATGATACGCTTCAGTGCCAGCTGGGTTTGGAAAAGTAAAACGAGACGAGATAGCATATGAGATAATACTTTAAGTCACCCCGGTCTGATCCAGCTCTTCCGGCACAATTAAGCGTTTGGTGCGGTTTGCGAAATTGACAATTGTGGTGATGTGTTGGTTGTCGAATATGTCATTGACAGAGAGGTAGTAGTCCTGGAAATATTGACCTCTAATTTGGGCAATAGCCGGACAATGTCCAAGGAAGTGTGAGACAGTTTCCTCTCCGTCGCCGCACATAGGACAATCACTGGTGTTTGATTTGCAAATGGTGTGAAGGTGTTTATTTAGGCCGCAGTGACCCGTGATGAGGTGAACTGCAGTTCTGTAATCTTGTCTGTTGTTGCTGAGTGTAGTGTTGAGGTTTTTGATGATTTTGGCGTGCTTGTGGCCGAGTGTCAGTTTGGTGTGTCTGGGACCGTCAGTTAACCAAGTTTCCTGATTCAGTCTGTTGACTTTGTTGTCGATTTGACGCTTGATGTATAGTAGGATTGTGGAATAGGACACTTCAAAGTGGATTCACTGATTGTACCAAGCTTGCTTTTTCGTTCCCCCACAATCCGATGTGTGCTGCAATCCATCGTATCTCTAGCGTGTTGTTGGATCCGAGTGAATTAAGAGAGTCGTAACAATCTCTTGTAGTTCTACTCCGCGTTGAAAGTGCAGAGAGAGCTTGAATAGATGATAGACTGTCAGACCATATGATGATATGTGTGTTGGTATAATATGTAGATAGATATTTGCAAGCTTCAATGATAGCGGTGAGCTCTGTTTGGTAAACAGTGCAATAATCAGGGAGCTTGAATGATCTTTCTTCAAGGATCGTGTTATTATTGTCAGTTGTGATGATGTAGCCAGCCCCGCTTCCAGAGTCTGTGAGTGACCCGTCTGTGTAGCAGGTGATCGTTTCACTGGTAATATTGTCGATGGTGTTTTGAAGTGAGTTTCTATATTCCGTGTTATCAGCTCCAGGAGTTGTGACGGTGAAGTGCCGTCCCAGCATCATGGTAGGTATTGTTAGGTCTCTCGTTGCTCTAGGTGGGATAATGAGATCTGCCATGAATTGTTTGTTGATAGTTGTATGATTTTTGATAGTTCCCTTCCTGAAGGCGATAGTTTCAGTCATACCAGTTGCCGGCAAATAGGTGCAATATTGCAGCTACCTGCAGTATCAGCTGCAGCTCTCACAGAAAATAGGTACAATGCTACCTGCAGTATCAGCTGCAGCTCTCACTGCAAATAGGTACAATATATAAAGCGAGACGATATATATATATTTATCTGTGCCATTTTACTGACACCACGGCATCAACTTTAACACGACTTTCCGCAGAAACCGTTAAAGATATACAACTGAAACTTTTTTGATTGGGTCAAATGCTTTAATGGCCTTCAAATCAGCATGAAAAAATAAAAAAATTTTAGAGCCCAAAATTTGGACCCCCAAGTGGTGTCAAAAACGCGAATTAAATAGGTAATAATTATTTTAGTCTCTTGAGTCTTGACACCACTTTAGGGTTAGACGGGTTCCTGCTAGTAGGTACAATGCAGCTACCTGCAGTATCAGCTGCAGCTCTCACAGCAAATAGGTACAATGCAGCTACCTGCAGTATCAGCTGCAGCTCTCACAGCAAATAGTTACAATGCTACCTGCAGTATCAGCTGCAGCTCTCACTGCAAATAAGTACAATGCAGCTACCTGCAGTATCAGCTGCAGCTCTTACAGCAAACATGTACAATGCAGCTACCTGCAGTATCAGCTGCAGCTCTCACTGCAAATAGGTACAATGCAGCTACCTGCAGTACCAGCTGCAGCTCTCACTGCAAATAGGTACAATGCAGCTACCTGCAGTACCAGCTGCAGCTCTCACAGCAAATAAGTACAATGCAGCTACCTGCAGTATCAGCTGCAGCTCTTACAGCAAATAGGTACAATGCAGCTACCTGCAGTATCAGCTGCAGCTCTCACAGCAAATAGGTACAATATTCAGCTACCTGCAGTATCAGCTGCAGCTATCACTGCAAATAGGTACAATGCTACCTGCAGTATCAGCTGCAGCTCTCACTGCAAATAGGTACAATGCAGCTACCTGCAGTATCAGCTGCAGCTCTCACTGCAAATAGGTACAATGCTACCTGCAGT
Organism: Bolinopsis microptera; assembly: GCF_026151205.1. Classification (NCBI taxonomy): domain Eukaryota; kingdom Metazoa; phylum Ctenophora; class Tentaculata; order Lobata; family Bolinopsidae; genus Bolinopsis; species Bolinopsis microptera. The sequence continues at coordinate 20,684,636 of NC_087076.1, forward strand.
ACCAGCTGCAGCTCTCACTGCAAATAGGTACAATTCAGCTACCTGCAGTATCAGCTGCAAATAATCACTGCTTATTTATTCTTCCTGATCCACAAGTAATGTGAGTGCTGCTGGGAGACGTTTTTCCGGAAACATTGTCTTCTAAAAGTCACGCCATTTGCACCAGCCCATCTTCAATCATGCCGTCGTTCCTTGAATTCCTCGGCACCGTGGCACGAAGCACCGATCAGTAACACTGTAACACTGTAACACCGATATATCACAGTTCTCCGTTCCAGCAAACTCAAACAAATATCGCGACAAATTTATACTCCCGAGGAATTTGCTTTTTTCTGTCAGATTTATTGCATACTTGTTACTTGTGTAGCGTTTGATCGGTGAATTAGCCCATCTGTTGGTCCTAGCGCCGTTTTGCAAGTTAATATTACAAAGGAATGCCAATGTTGACCGCTAATACTACTAAAATATTCATATAATGTTCTTTATGTTTTTTATGTTGTGCGATTAGTCTTGCTAATGCACGCTCGCGTTCATGTATTAATGAACTTGTAGTGTAAAATAGAGGCATTACACTACTTGAATTATTTTAGTCTCTTTACAGAAGAACTGTTGTAGTGAAATTTACTGAAAACCGTACACTTTGAAAAGAAGATCTCCTTTAGCTATATTACAATAATATTATTACGATGCCATATAACACGCACAGTAAATATTGGTGCATAGGATATTACTATTACAATCTTGGCATTATCAAGGAAAACTTACAACTTGATTCGTTCCTCAGCACCGGGCACTGCATGCTTAATCCCAGTTTTTCTGTTTCTTTAACGAACACCCTTGAAATAAAACATGATAATTAATACGATACTTCTTCCCACGAACTGAAGACCAGGTCCCCTCACATCCCACATATACCCTCAATTACCAAACCCATTTATAACTGAAACGCTACATACTAATAATACCTAATCTTTCGTCACTGCCAGTCTTTTTACAGCTGTCTTCTCAATTAATTTCGCTCGACGAGTCCCAGGTACTGAGGGTATAATTTATAATTATCTGGCTAACGAAGTGTGGTGTGTGTGCGGCCCCACGCTTGGTAGATTAACAGTTTGCACCTCCTCTTTTTATACTCTCATTCAATTTGGCCCACGGAAAAGGCCTTACTTACCGTTCAAATTAGCGTCTATTATTTCCGTCTATGTTTTAACATGTTTGGTAGTTTTGCCTTTGTTCTAGTGGTATTAGTTACATAGTATTTTTTGCAAGTTAAACGGTTTTTAACTATAAGAATTAAGAGCTGCTCATTTTTTGTTGAAACGAGGCGGTCACAAATATTTGGCATATATGAGAAATATCCCTCCCCCACTAACATTATTAGAATATTTCAGAGAAAGTGGCCGTCTAACAGCACCACCAGTGATGTTGTGAAACTCCGCGTTCAGGAGCACGTGTTTGTTTTCTAAAAGTTAGTTGATCACCGGTGAGAAATATTTGTAATTAATGAATCGGTTGTTGGGTGTGAGAGAGAGAGAGAGAGTTGAAGAGAGACCACTGCACTACTGTTCTATATTATATATGTACAGAGGCCATGAGTCTTAACTCTCTCAGATGTGAAAGTGCATTGAGAGGTTTAACTCTCAATGCACGTTAAAATTATCCTGACTTAGATCTAAAACGAGCCATCAGTGAAATAGGTACTGGATCACCTCCCCATCAGTATGGTCAATGGTGAATACCTTATCGGACCTTATTTGGACGGACATTACTTGAACGTTGGAGGCCCTAGCGTTCACCTTAATGTCCGTTCAAATAAAGTCCGTTCAATTAATGTCCGTCCAAGTTAAAGTCCGTTGAATTTTTTTCAAACATTTTTCCATTTCGAACTTTTTTTCCAGATCCAGAATATGACAACTTTTAATTTCAGTCAATTTCAATAGCTATCATTAAACTAAACTATATCGTTGAATCAATAAAACAAGTTATTATCAAATTTTAACGATCTAAATTGTAAATATCACATTATGGCATGATCACTATCTTGATCTAATTTTTTTGCCCATGCAGTTGATCTACGAGGGAAAAACAAAGCAATCACTTCTTATTCCTAAATATACATTTCCGAAAGACTTTGAGTTTATTTTTAACGACAAACATTGGGTAAATGAATCTACAACAATAAGTTTTATCGATAACATCATAGTGTCGTATGTTAACGACGAAAAGGTTCTCCTTGGTCTGCCGGAGGCACAGATAAAATTTCTAGTAAACATTATGATGTTTTCAAGGGTCACTTGACGGAAAAAGTCAACGAAATTATGGCACTCAACAAAATAGTTCATGAGCTAGTCCCCGCCAACAATCAACATGACATACTTGTTTCACATTTCATCCTCTAGAAATTACGGTAAATCGTGTTATCAAGGACATTGTCCGACGTTGTTATAGCTCATATTACTCAGGGGAGGTAATGAAACAGATAAGTGCTGGGAAAGCTCCACGTGATGTTAAGGTTAACCTAAAGTTGTCGAAGATAAAACCACTTCACGCCGAATGGGTGGTAAAAGTTCACACTGAAGTGCAGGACCGAGGTAGTTTGATAAAAAAGGTTTCCAAAATGCGGGTATTACTGATGCTTTAAGCATGGAATATTTAATGCCCGAAAACCCATTTGATGAAGATGATATGTGATATTAGACAATAATCATGTACACATATTTTAACTATGTTTACTGATCAAAGACTGCTTTTCTTGCTTACTGTATGAAAAATGGATTTAAAAATGATTTGCTAAAATTTTAAAAACGTTAAAAAAAGATGAAAAAAATTCGGATTTTTGATGGTTTTGATTGCCTTCTAGCGTTCATATTAATGTCCGTTCATAATTATGTCCGTTCAAGTAATGTCCGTCCAAATAAGGTCCGATAAGGTACTTTATTTGTTTTCACACGTGATATTGGTTTTCAGTTTTAATTAGTTAATGCTGGAAATTAATTTGTTAATTGCTGTCAAGTGTCAGAACAAAAAAACCTCCCGCATCACTTTGCTATTGATTGAGATTCCCACTGAGGTTCTGACATCTGGTAAAAACCATGGTAAACTTCACGTGACAGTTGCTGGCAACACAGTTATATTTACTATTTAGTGATGTAATCACTGCTGACATAGAACAATCCAAGAAAGCTTACAACTTATAATAATTCTATATAATAGCGACTTTTCAAATTTCTCCTTTTAATTTCCTCCTCCTGCCAGGAGGCAACCTTGATATTAGGCCCTGCCCTGCAGGACAGTGTTAAAATTCCAATCATAGCGGACAGCTTACTGAGGCACGCTCCAATTCAGAATAAGTCGGAATTAAATGCACGGCGGCTAATATTGTACACAGTTCCCACTCTCCTTCTGTAACCAATACCCCTGTCTTATAAGAGAGAGGTTAATGGTGTCAGGTTTATGTCATCTTTATCTCGCTCCCACTATAATCCTCATCTTAAGCCTTGTTTCTTGGGGCCCTATATTCTGAAAAAGTATATGTATATATAGCCCCATAAACAAGCCTTATTATATACAGTTGCTGAGTTGCTCTCAAATTAATGATTCAGTAATTTAAGAGATCGTTGAAGTCTTACAGTTACAGTTGATCCTGGTGGAGATCAGTCAAATTATAGTGTAAGCTTCGTAAACGCTTTAAACTTTTGAATATTATGCTGGTGAAGCTACATCTGGTAAATGGTAGAACATCGAGTCACCCAAATGGATAAGATTACTTAATCTGGGTAATCTAATCTTGTCTGCAGACTAAGTATTTTCAGCTGATTCGATGTGATTCCTATATTATATCTGTCAGTTGTACTTTAGGGACTGTAGTCACTGTACGTAGTACTTGCGTATTTTTACTTTTTCTGCAGGATCTTCTCCCTATACACATGTATATCTGAGCTTGTTAATACTTTACTTTTAGTATATTTTCTCAAGTCTGACATTAATTCAGTGTTCCTTAAACAATATGGCCGACGATTAGAGCATGAATAACGACGCGCCGCCGACGTTTCCTGACACATGTCAAACTAATTAATTTGTCAACGCTAGTTATAAGGCAATGCAATATCATTTGGTGCCATTTCCCATTGACTTACTGGAAACAAAACTCACATAGAACTCCAAGAAAGTATCTGCGGAGGGATTTGAGGGAATGTGCACTGTACACACTACACTGTGACACTGTGAGTATTGTAAATATATCGTAAGTTGTAACTCGAGTCTTTCAACTGATACCCGCTCTAATTTCACTTTATTACACACCACCGGAGACGTTTTATCTCTTTTCATTTGCATTTTGCTCTTCGTTCCGTGCTGAATGTTTTGTTTGTCTGATTAACTGTTCCTTTCAGCGTTTTCCACTGCTTTCATACTTGCTTCCGCTAAGTACTCATATCTATGCATTATTCCTGGAATCCGACAAAACTTCGTATATACATACTGAAAACAAAGTTAAAAAACATCATTGTTTTGATATTAAATTTTATGAAGTTAACATTTATTGAATTTGACTGCACTTGTGACTTGTCCAAATAAAGTTATTTAAGGAGGAATTTTCGGACGAATCAATATCTCCATTTAATCGGTGTTGTCAGGCGCATATACATTCTCGACCAATTAGAAAGTAGACACGGCGTGAATTAAATGTTACCATTCCGTGGATAAAAAGGTATTCGCAACGCATATGTTATAACAACTACCTTATCGGACCTTTATATTTGAACGGTCATTAATTGAACGCTGGACTCTGGAGGTCCTAGCGTTCATCTTAATGTCCGTTCAAATAAATTCCGTCTGTGTAAGGTCCGTCCAAGTGAATTAAGTCCGTTGAGATTTTTTCCAAAATTATTCCACTGCGAACTCATGTTTAGGATATGACAACTTTTTAATCTCAGTCACTTGTAATTTCTATTATCGGATTCGGACTAAACTATATCATTGGATCAATGAAAAACGAGTTATTATACAATCAAATATTCTAAGTATCACATTATGGCATGATCACTTTCTTGATCTTCGGCTTCCTCGTTCACTTCTTCGGAGTTATTATTTACCTCCACATCTTGTAATATTTTACACTGAAATGCAGCTGACTGAGGTGGTCAAATAAAAAATAGTTTCAAAAAGCAGGTATTACTGATATGATGCTTTAAGCATGAAATATTTAATGCACGATAAGTGATAACCCATTTGAGGAAGATGACCTGTGATATGATCATCAAATCTGGTCATATTTCGTATCTGTTGTTTTTACACAACTTTTATAATCATAGACACTGATCTACAGATATTTTGACATTTTTTACTGCTTAACGACTGCCTTTGTTGCTCATTGTATGAAAATTAATTTACAAATTATCTGCTAACATTTTTAAAACGCAAAAAAAAGATGGGGGAGGGGAGGGGAGGGGAGGGGAGGGGAGGGGAGGGGAGGGGAGGGGAGGGGAGGGGAGGGGAGGGGAGGGGAGGGGAGGGGAGGGGAGGGGAGGGGAGGGGAGGGGAGGGGAGGGGAGGGGAGGGGAGGGGAGGGGAGGGGAGGGGAGGGGAGGGGAGGGGAGGGGAGGGGAGGGGAGGGGAGGGGAGGGGAGGGGAGGGGAGGGGAGGGGAGGGGGGGGAGGGGAGGGGAGGGGAGGGGAGGGGAGGGGAGGGGAGGGGAGGGGAGGGGAGGGGAGGGGAGGGGAGGGGAGGGGAGGGGAGGGGAGGGGAGGGGAGGGGAGGGGAGGGGGAGGGGAGGGGAGGGGAGGGGAGGGGAGGGGAGGGGAGGGGAGGGGAGGGGAGGGGAGGGGAGGGGAGGGGAGGGGAGGGGAGGGGAGGGGAGGGGAGGGGAGGGGAGGGGAGGGGAGGGGAGGGGAGGGGAGGGGAGGGGAGGGGAGGGGAGGGGAGGGGAGGGGAGGGGAACTAAGGAAATCAGGTTTTAGAATTATTGTTTGGAAGATTTTTATTTATACCCGAGTTGTATGAAAAAAAATTCAAAAAGATAATCAAAGTACCTACATGACAATATAATATAATATATAAAGATATAATTTTTAATATAATATATAAAGATACGCAGTTTCTTAATAATAAAGATATAATACTGTAATATATGATAATGTGATGTATAATATATATAATATATTAATGTAAATGTAAATGTTGCTCCTATCCCTGTTGCTCAATACTGCTCCAACACTAGGCTGGGGTCTTTTAGTCGTTAATTTTAGTGACGCTGGTGTTATCAGTTAGTTAGTTCTTTGCTTTTAAATAGAGCCAACAAATATGTTAATTGCAGTTCACTCTGACTCATGCCTGGCTTAAGGAAATTTGTAAAAAGTAGTCAAATTAAAACTTGTGAGTAACCCTATACTATCTAGTTATCTGAGGAATTTCCCTTCTCCACTAATCATCAGGACTGAATATAGAATTAGGAATTAGGACACATCACAGTTTGGTCCTTCTAAAAAAGGACTCATATAAGGTTTAATCGTAGTACAGTCAGTAATTTTCATTGCAAATACTGTCTTTATTATTATATAACGGAAAGGAGAATCGTAGGACGGATACTCGTATATAAAAATATAGGTTACAGCTATAACAATGTGCTTCTTTTCAAAACTTTCCTTGAGTAATATTTTATTTAAGGTAACACGTATAATTTACATTCACGCTTTGCCATTTCCTTCCACACTTTGCCATTTCAATTGCAATTTCCTTCCACGAGCAGATTACCGGAATAGCGTTTCCGCCAAATTCCGATAAGTTCCAATAGCGATAATTAGCACTTCAAAACTTTCCAACACATGTCACCCAGCATACTTTGTGCAGTGGCGACAAGTTGTGCCAGTCGCAGCAGTGTTACTTCCTTAGCCCAACTTTAAATGGTATTTTAACCATTCAACCGAGTTTCACCTTCTCCACGAAAAATTACCTATGATTACATAGTAGAAATCACGATAGAGCTTAGATTATCTTCAATAAACCGTCTTACATAACGTCAACTTCCCCTTCTTTCATAGCTGTTCTAATGTAGTGTCATATGTTATAATTAGGATGTAAGATTTTGGAAATGTATAGCTGCTCCTTCAGCGATTCCAGCGATTTCATGATCATATTTGGCTTTATGAACCACGATTAAGTAAGTGCTCTTTCACCATGTAACTTTCTTTGCCCATATTGACCATGTTAACCATATATAACAGGAAGGTTGTTTTGTTTAAATTGATGCATCCAAGGAGTAACATGCAGATGATCATTTTTACTATTTCACAATGTTATCGCAATTGCAGCAGGTTTGATTCGAATTGATCTTCAGAATTGATTTCCCGAGAAGCAGACTCCGAGGGCGATTAAGTGATTACTACTGATGATCACATATTTTGATACGTAGAATAAATCGTTCCAAACTTAATTATTTGTTAAACAACGACTAAAAACCCAGATTTACTGAGCAGGTCCCTGTTATAGCATTTATCCTAAAGATCTTAAAACATTATAAAGCTTGCAGTTATACTGCTTGTCACCCTAATTGCTTATTCTATCCTGCTATTTCTACACAGACAAGGCCGGTGTCAGCCGAGTCCAGCTAATCAAAGCATTTGCTCAAACTGATTACTTAATGATTAGCTTTCTTAGTTTATTAGAGGCAGTTTGCTGTTTCATACAAACTCAATAGGCTACAAAGACCAGTGATCCTGTCATTTAAATCAAGCCATACATCTCAATCTGCTTTCTTGATTAAACATCGATACCATCCATTGCTCCTACTTTGTGTCGTGAGAACTGCATATCTTACCAGACAAGGTGGGGGAGGCAACATTGCCTCCCCACCTTGTTGCCCCAAACGGCGGAAGTTCAGAGGGGACAGCAGTCTTACACAATGTTTTAATGTGCTCATAACGTACTCCACGCCAACTATAATGGACAAACAATGATCTTATAAATTCCTGAGATAACAACAGATGTCAACTTTAAGAACATTAGACTTTCATGATAGACTGTATAGTGTATACCCTTTCATAGATTAATCCCCTTTCAATACCAGTTTGTATTTCCTGAAAGCGTTTTCGATGTTGCACGTATTATAATTATATATGGGACTAGTGCAGAGTAAAATAAAATTTTCTCGAAAAAAATATCATTTTCTCGAAAAAATATCATTTGGTTTGAGAATTCAGATGTAATGAACAAATATCTGAATCTAATCTGGGTCAACAATTTAACCGAGTACAGTCACAACTCACAGTAACTGTGAGATTTTTAAAAATCTTTGAATTTGTTAAGTGGTTCCAGTAACAAACTTTATATAGCTCTTTTCGTTTCTGCTGCATCTCTAATCTCTATGAGTTGAAAGCTATCGTGACTTTGATCCTTAAAAAAGTAAAAACTGTCTTAACTTTAATGGAAAACGTTAACATCACTTTCTGCAAAACTTTAAAATTTGTTAGTCGTTAAATACTGAAATGTTGTCTCAAATGACAAATGATAAGATCTCAAAGTTCACGAAATACCATCCGGTTTAACAGTATATGAGCCCATCATGTTCACAGTTAAACAAATGACTAAAACTTGGAAAATTGTTTACAACAACACCACCAATTATCGACACTAACTTCCTAGTTAAACCTCAGAGTTCTCAATCGAGTAATTCAGTATTTAACATAATCACTTACAGCTATTCCAATCCAATTTGTTTTAAATTCAGCTTGCATAAACCAAATATAATATCCTTTGTTTGCTATAACAAATATGTATAAATTATAAACCAGACGCCGATTGCTACTAATAACATCGTTTACTACCTTTCTGCGCATAATGCATATGTTTAGACTACTTAATGTTGAGTTGTTGACACAAACACAGTGTTCATTTCGTGTTCAAACTTGGTTTCAGCCACTTTTTCCTGCTAAAAATAAAACATTCTATCAAACTAATCAACACGTATTAGGGATTTCTTTGCCAGAACACTTGCTATTGTCGAAGATTTAAGGTATCATGAGGACGATTCCTCCAGACGTTTCACTTTCCTAGCTTCTTCTTTATCAAGACTTGGCCATATATACTATATAGATAGACACTGAGTCTCGCACATCCGCTTCATAGTCATTTCAAACTAGGTTTTATCCAAATCATTCGACTAAATTAATTGAAAATCTTTGCTCCCATTTCTTCGTTTGGTGCATTTATTTTTGGATCACCACTCTGTCAGCGTAAATACTTGATATTATATTTTTGGTATTTAATATTTAGCGTTTAATTTAGTTAGATATTGAGATATTGAGTTTGCCATTTGACTTTCATGGTGGCAGTTCAAAGGTTTTAGGCCTTTTGTTACAATATGTATTTTCTGTGATTAGCAATATACAGTATAAAACCCCGATTTACCGCGGCTGTAACCTTATTATAAAACTCAGCAGGATATCGTAGTTTTGCTGTAGTCTTTGCTTAAGTTAGCAAATATTCTTTCCGCATTCATTGAAGTCCTGTTAATGAATTGATCATTAACCAGGCGACAGTTTTTAGGGTGGAACTATTCAAACCATGCGTAAAGGTATTCGAATTACTAAGTGAGATACTGCATCTATAATAATCTCCTTAGTCCTTTCTAATTTCCAAAATATGTGATCATCAGTCGTAATCACCAACGGAATCTGCTTTCTGAGGAAATCGATTCTGAGGATTAATTTAAATTAATAACTGCCGCAATTGTTATAATATTTTGAAATAGTAAAATGAGCAGCATAGTACTCCATCATAGTTATATCCCATATCCATAGGACACACCAATTTAGACGAATTAACCTTTCGAATTATTGTTACCATGAATAGTTCAACCATGTATGGACCAATAGTGTATGGAAATTATAAATGCGGTATCTCACTCAGATTAAACAAATTCAATCTGAGCGAGATGCCGCCTTTATAATTTCCATACAATATTGGTTCATGCAATTACAAACGATTTGTATTGCTTTCAAGTCTTTACTATAATTTAACCGCCGGCCATCAACAAGGTTTAATTTGCCGGTCGGTCAAAGCCTGCTAAACTTCTGGCTGGTAAACTTTGGGTAATTTTTATTCTTTCATGCTAGGATTACTGTGAGATCAGTCTTTTAAAGGTTGAAATATACAAACACGCCCATATTATGGTTTGCCCATGATGATAAAGGGATGATAAAGGGATGATAAAGGGATGATAAAGGGATGATAAAGGGATGATAAAGGGATGATAAAGGGATGATAAAGGGATGATAAAGGGATGATAAAGGGATGATTCTTTTGTCCTTTATATTGCTCCGACTAAGGTCCAATACGTGTGTTCCTAAAACACATCGATACTATATTACTTAAACCTAAACCAAACCTCAAACATTGTCTATTTGAAACAGCAATGAGAAATACCAAACAAGACATACTTTTAGTCCCTCACACGAAAACAAAAGCAGCCAACTATTATAATTAGCAGGTAATACTAACTAGTAATCACTGGAGAACCTAATACAAAGATTTTAAATACTGACAATTCAGCTGTTGTTCCGCCAGGTGTCCCACTCAGAAAGACACCGGAACTTACCACAGACCGGTGTGTCGTGTTGTTGGTATTCTTTGTGGCTTATAAAGGTCCTTTGTGGAGAGCTGTCATTGACTGTTCTCTTTACTCCTCCTCTTTACTCAGCTTCTCCCCAGACATTTTCGTCTTTTCACGCGGTGTAAACCTGTTGACCCGTTAATTAAACTTGTGGTCACTATTCAGAGCGTATCTCGTGTTGCTACTGGTTCAGAGCTATAGAAATGCTGTATCTGCTATATTAACTGTCAGATATCATTTTGTTCCTTTGTATATATTGGGTATTTTGTTGCTGAGTATTTTGTCACTTTGTGTCCCAGTTTATGACACCTCATTTCAGTGTAATTATTTTATTCTTCTTTGTCGTACTGGGAGACTTGTACTTGTCTGATACAGGCGAGAAGCCATGTTGAAACACTGTTGTGTGGCGGTTTGTTAAGTTGCGACCCAGTGGTGTAACGTCATTATTTATCCCTCTCCCCTCACAATCTAATCCCCTCTACTATATACTCAAAGTTTCGCGACCTTTCGCTTTCGCTTTCGCTTTCGCTTTCGCCTATTTTATGGCGCTCCTGACACTTGACAGTGTTTTGGCACTTCCATTATCACTTTGTCAAACGAATGTCATGAGAGGAAATTGTAGTGGGCCCTCCCCAAATCATGACAGTCGTGAATACTATTATTTCATTTATATTTCTCGTCACCCTCCGGTAGAAACAGTTCAATATGATTTGCCTTTTTTCCACGGAATTGTGGCAGTCCCCGGCTACTCCTGCAGTAGTGGGCGGTAATGCTATTATTTATATGCGATTCTGTGTTTCCTGAATACGCTCTCAGTGCAGCAGAGTTATATGGAACATTGAGTTTTTACGTTAACGTTTTGTTGCAATACACTACACACGGCTAGCTGTACTGCAACATTTGCCGTTTGGAATTTAATTTGGTTGTGAACATGAGGCAGCAGCTGCACCATGTTTTGTCGCATCACACTTACTTTTGTGTTACACCTATTTCGCGTCGTCACATGCTCACTATAACGAATGTTTGCACCTTTTCATTCTCCCTCTCTCCATCATCTACCTGCGTGGTTGGGGAGATAATAAGTTATTATCTCCACTAACAGATCATCAGCTCGTTTATAGTTCAAACAGTTCATTTTCCTGCCCTGGTTACCGTTAAAGGATGCTGTGTACACACATATTTCATTTTTCTTCCATTATAAAGTTGAAATATGATCATGTATTGGAGTTTGTATCATGGTTACTGTCTCGTTCACCTTGATCGAATGAATTGTTCAACAGTATCAAGGTCCTATGAGTTATTAAGATGATGGCATGATCGGGGTGTTTCTTTAGATTAAATACCGTCACGCACAATAAGGTGGCCCTAACTAATTGCCCGTTAGCACCCCAATAACGGTCAGGAAGCCATCCACTGGGGCCTTTTTATGGTTTTGTGAGAGCTTGAGTAGCTCAATTTCAAGCGACCACCATCATTGCAGCTATTCTTGTCGTTCGCCTGGGGTGATACTACTGTTGTGTGACTTAGGACCTTTTGAGATCTTTCACTTTTGGGGCAGCATAATATTCAAAACAGAGATAAACTGCTAGTGACAGTGCATAATGATTGTGAAAGCGTTCTAGAGAACATTATAGCTCGCACAGGGTTGTCAGCTTTGACATACTTTTTTGTGGCCACTCTTGTTGGTCGATTGAGTTTTTGTAAAACTTCTAATGATATTCATGAACGAACGCAACTCGGACAACTGCACGATTTGGTACGATCCTTGATTAATATTAAGAAAGCCATACATCACGACTTGGTAAATATAATATACCAGCTATTTTCTATTGGGTGGTATTTTCTTTTCTTTGTTTCGAGGCGGGCTAATTCAGTATATTAAATGATATTTCTTCTTCTCTGTTGATTTATCGTTCTTCAAAAGTAGAATATTTTATGTGCGATTAATTAATTATAGTACGGTATGTACTCATACCTTCAGATCTTGCAGGTTTCGCGGAGAATTTATTGTATAAAGGAATTCCAAGGCCAACTCACTACAGCTGCAGCTGTCAAAAATTGTGAATCGGTTGAATTTTACAAAACTTTGTATTGTCAACGTTATATTATACTTTTACATTTGAACAGGTATTGTAAAACTAACGCAAAAATTGTGAATCGGTTGAATTTTACAAAACTTTGTATTGTCAACGTTATATTATACTTTTACATTTCAACAGGTATTGTAAAACTAACGCAAAACCCCACTTTGAGCCGAGTTGTCGAATTGCAAGTAAACCAATGACGATAGTTTTTAACCATTTCTGTCTCTCTCTCTCTCTCTAGCTAACACCACATATCAGCTGGCCTCCTTATGACTGTCTGCTTGTGTGCTGTATGTGCAGCATATTTGGTGTGTTGTACTTATTATCCAATTAACTAAAATTCCTGCTTCAATCCAGCTCGATTTGGACGTTGTAACCAACAGGTTCTGAAAACTTCTGAACTTTTCCTTTAGATCGTTTTGTTTAACTCCGATCAGTCTAATTGTAGTTGCTAAAGTGAAAATTCCGTCCATTTATAGTCTAGTCATCAGTGAGTAATGTTAACGGAGGAGATCTGAAGAAAGAGTCTAATTAGAGATGCAAGCTCTTTTGTCGCCCCACACAAAGTGACCAACTCGTGATATTTATTACTCACCTGATCTAACAGTCCGAGCTCTTTTAGTTTTTGCGCCTCTCTTAGTTTTCTACCCCATGTGGCAGTATGCCCCATGAAACTTCAGTACACTAAACACCTGACCAAGTGTCAGCATTACCATTGGTCTGCTCTTCTCACGTGACCAAAGTTGCTTTGTACCACTGGTCAGCTCTGATCCGGTCTCCTGTCACGTGGGTGACCTTTGTGAGGAGCACTTAAAGTATATGTCCTTTTGATGATATATCTGTAACGGCATAGCTCAATTGTCAAGTTTGCTACAGCCGCTCTGTGTTGAAGTATTAAGATATCGTGGCTCAATCATTCTTGAGTTTCTCAGAGTTCCTGCTACAACAACGTTTAATTGATTAGTTAATTGCCGACTGTTATAATGTTCAGAATAACACCTCATTTTTATAACAGTATTACATTTATAATATCAATTTTACCACATTTTCGACATATCATCACTGTTCTATTGTTCGACTGACAAAAAGAGTTTTACATTTCAAAGTTCCGTTATTAAGCCCGTTGTTATAACCTACCAGATAGAATATTTCTTTGTAAGAAATACTTACGACCCTTCTCCATTTTCGATTAAAACTCTTTGATACCGATTTTGTTCGACAATTATCGGTTATTAGGACCTGACTCCAATCTAACTATATATAAAATAGCTTTACATTCAGCGATTTAAACTCACGGTTATATTCCCATAGGTACGATGGAACCAGAATGATGTAGTTGAAGTCAAGTTTGCCCTAAAATGGAGAGCCAGGCTGACCACCATCTGGACGCAGACGCGAGTATGGGCCGAGTCTCCGCCCGAGCCGTCCTCACTTCTATACGCACTACTCAACCACCCTCCAGCTCCAGAGTACTGCCCCACGCTTTCCCCAACTCTTCAGACTCCACCATCACCACTCCCAGCCTCTCCCAAACCAGCTCCCCCAATAATTTCAGAACGGCCCCCAGCAGCCCGCCTAAAGTCGACACTATACCAGATTCACCCCGCGTATTACCGCTTCCTCCCGCGAGGAAAAAACATCTAGAAGAAACTTCTGGAATATCGGATGATCGGACTGCTACGGCTCTGTCAAGTGATGACGGTGAGCCTCTCAGAGGGAACAAAACTCCGGATAGTTATCTAGGTGACCCACCCTCGTTCTCTTCGTTAAACATTTCAGAAAACAAGAATAGTTCCCCACCTTTTTCTGCGTTATCCTTGAAAATCTGCATGGATAAAAACCATCCACTCGAATCAAACACTCTCCCTGATAATAATGATCTTGGTCATAAGAAAGTGGAGAGGACTCGCCACAAGGTGCCCCAATATCAGGACTATGATGATGTGACAGAAATAGTCAAACCCGATATCAAACTAGTATCGCCAAGCCCTACTGACGAAACGCCCCAGGATCAAGAAATCAATCTGAAGGGTAAACGTGAAGACAAAATCCCGTTAACCAAAATCAGCAGTTCAATCCGATCTTCAATAAAATCGAAGCTAAGTGGAGAAAAACAAGCAGAAGGCGGTGCAGATGGGCCGGAAAAAGAGGGGATAAAACGTAAGCTAAGCGGTAAACCGAGCAGTAGACTGAGTGTAGAGCACCAACTACTGGGGGTCAGCAGTTCCACCATCAGCAACTGTACTGATCCCAACGAGAACGATTGTATCACTGTTAACGAGGCTATCCAGAAGGCAGGTTTGGGCAGGTACCATGCTCTGCCCTTTCTTGCTGCTGCTATGATTATTGTCCTCAAGTGCTTTTTGGACGGTGTCCCTGACAACTTCGTGTCCATGTTTCAGTGTGTGTGAGTACTTTTTTACTTCTTATCTTTTACTTTTTGTTTTCCAGCCCACTATAGCATTAGCACTTCTATGATTGCAGAATGCATGGTTAAGAGTGTTAGAGGATTGCAACGTACTGTTTAAGATTATAAACATTTCAATCATATTATGCACATTGTAACATTATGTTTGATTTTCTATCTATATTGTTACCATATTATATAACTCTAGGGGTTTGACTTTTTTCTGTCCCAGGTTTGAAATGGATACCCAGTTACTAGTCCTGCTAGGATTCATCGGATCCGTGTTAGGAGCTCCGATAGGTGGTAAGTCGGATTTTAAAATAGAAGCTCTTTCTGAAACCCTGGGTGTGCTTCAATCATTCGAAATAAAGTGCTAGTTATATCCTAGTTTCGAATATATGTTTCCAAACTAATGGACGAAACAATCATGTTTAATAAATAAAAGGTTTCATGGAATCTAATTTCAAGCACCCAAACTTTTCAAATAAGCGGTACCTTACATTTTTCCAAATATTCGACATTACATTCAACAAATTAAGCGACAATTCTTTTCTCTCCAGGAGCCCTAGCGGACAGATTTGGTCGACGTCTTATCATAGGATTGGGACTGATAGCCCTTGTTATTAGCTCAGCTGTGATAACCGGAGCTCCTAACGAGGCCGTCCTCACCACCTTCTACGTCATCTTCTCCATGCTCATCAGTGCTATTCATCCTGTAAGTCACGGGTATTTTAACTGTTCTAATGTCTACTTAGTCTGTAGCATATAGTGACGTCAGTAATGTCAAACCCATCTAATTGAGCACTAACTTATATTTTACTCCACGTTATTAATGACTGATATAACTTTATTGTACCCTGCAGATAATGCTGGTGTACGTGATGGAGCTGTCTCCCACCAAGACACGGTACATTACTCTGACACTGTGTTTTGTCTGCTACTCCGCCGTCTCCTTCATCACCCCTCTCGTTATCATGCCTCTCTACACTCAGTCCAAGGTTAGCTTTTAGATCAGTTCCGGGGAAAATATGATCCGAAAAACAGATGGTTCGAAAAACAGATTTATAAGGTTTATTGAATTAACTGGGAAAGCAGAAATAGGTAATATATGTATATATAATGGTGCAAGGTAGTTCAACTTAGCTCAGACACGTGATATACAACTTTAAAATAATCCATAATTGTGAAAATAACACTCAATAAAACATAAAGCTAAGATAATCAATCTCACTAGGACGAGGATTTCAAGGGTGGTGATAACTGGAGGATATCGTGGGGTGTGCTGATGGTGCCGATAATTGGTTGTATTGTCTTATTGTTCTTCTCGCCTGAGTCTCCTCGATACAACGCTGCTAAAGGTTTGCTTTTCTTTAATATTAACTTATTTTCCTTTATAAAGAATAAGAAATAGTTGGCAGTTTAATTGCTGTTGTATAATCTGTACAGTTCAATTTGTTATCACTTATCACAAGTCACCACCTAGCTTTTTTTTCGAAACTCGCTGCTTCTCCTGTTGCATTATTTTTCACTCTGAATACTTTACTGAACTAGTTATGTAACTTAATAAATCTGACAAGTGAGTTATAACTGGGGTGTTCAAGTAAGATACCATATAGTTGATTTAATATCTAATTCAACACATGGAAACCTCACGTGCGTTTCTATTTATTAATAGCGTCAAATATGATTACTAAGATATCGACGACTCGCTGACACGTGACCTTACTCCTAACACCTTTACAGCTTTACTCCTAACTTATTTACTCCTGACTTATTTACTTCTAACACCCCAACAAACAGGAAAATCAAAAGAAGCTCAAACGACCGTGTTCCAGATGCTGAAAACCAACCTCGGAGACAAGTTGAGGCTATCTCTTTCAACTCTGGAGCTCTCCTCTAACTCTGATCCAACTATTGCCGGGATCAGTCTAGCTAAACTCTTTTATCGGCCAATTCAAGGGTAATTAACAATTGGATTGACACGATTAGATGAACTGCGATCAACTTTGGAATCAGATAAACTGATTTCCGCTAATACCACTTATCCTACATACATTAAATTGCTGGTTCATTTGGTATCCAGAAATGCTTTAATTGCACACAAAACCAAGTCTACTACACCCTGCTACTGGAGTCTAGCCACTAGTTAAATACCTCAGTGTACAGTGCTAAACCCTGCATTTTGATTTGATTAGGAGCTAATAACCATGGGTTTGTTATTTGTTAGGATCACGTGTTATATTTGAGGACATATAAAAGTGCCTAATTCCTGAAATTTGCAGCACCACGATCCTGTTGACAGCATTCCTTTTTGTATGTAACGTGCAGTACTTTGCGTCTCATGTCCTCACAGAGGAGATGCTCACTAATCGGTGCAGCTGTGGGGTCGACATCACCTCTAAAGGTCAAATCACGAAACTTTCAACAGGATTATTATCATATTTTATGTGCATAATTACCTTTTATTATCAATTTAAACACAATTCGGGACAGCCTGTTTCTACAGTAGTTTCCCAAACCCAACTAAATCTATCCCCAACTAGACGGCTTCCTGTAAACCTTACAACCCACAGAAGCACCGTGGGCAGAGAACCAGTGGTGCGACAGCGACACCGTGCAGTGTAACCCTGACGACGATAAGGACCGGACTTGCTGCTACAAGAATATGTGCCAAAGTATCGAGGACATGACGGAGGATTACGACATTACGGAGTGCCCGAAAAACAGCACGTATCCGTGTAGGAGCGTCCACCACACCCAGTACAGTTCAGGAGGCGACGGTTAGTTTGAATTTTATATACATGTTTAATAATTCATTTCTTTTTGGTAGCTTTTTTTTTCATGCACCAATTCTTTGACACATTAGCAAAATAGGATGTTGAAAAGGTCGACAGGATTGTTGTGCTAATTATTATCAAATAATTTATTTTTAAAAATACAACATTACAAACTGCGTCTTACAATTTTTAAAAGCTTAGAAAATTGAAAAGACTATTCAACTCCGGGCTGTGGGAGAGGCGCACTTTATAAATTAGGAATACCAGCTTCTAAACTCTGGAGCCAGACACACACGTGTTTATGCAGACAGTCCCCGTAGTCAGAACAAATGACAATGTTAGGGGGACACGTTCACTTTACGATCTGCTCTTCACAGAGCCCACATGTGTTTTTACAGTTCTTAGTCATGTATCTGTAATACTTGCTACTTTTCTGGCAATGATCGTCGAGCTTCTTGCAGTATTTCTCCGATTTCAAGTTCCTGCATTCCTCATCGATCTCCTTCTCTTCTTTTTCCTCCTGCTTGTCAAACTGTGGAGGGTTGCAGTCTCCAGTACATTCCATGATCGGACGGTAGATGTGATCGGAGATCCTACAGTTGTTGGGTACTTCTCTGGACATCCTGATGTAGCCTTCATCTCCCCAAAGTCTGCCCCAACTGTTTCTCACTCTCCAGTAGTTCTGACCCTCAGTGTTTCCGTATCCTACCACTGAGACTGCGTGGTTTGGTTGTTCATCCTTGCACCCAATGACGTCCTGGTAAATTCCGCTATTGTACGCGCGGAAGGATTTTCCAACATATAAAACCACGGACACAATACCTTTGTTAAGACCTGAGATCAGTCCTGAGTCTCCCTTGTAGGTCTGGTATCCGGTAACTCTAGCTTTTGTGAGAGAGTTAGCAATTCTGGAGTACGAACAAGTGCCGTCCTTTCTGTTGTAAACTTTGTCTTCACTGCTGGCGAGGCGGCGGGATTGTTGGACGTACTTGATAGGCTTACTCAACCATCCTCCCTGACACCCGTCCTTACCACTCTTTTCTTCGTAAGTACAATCGAGAAGCTCCTGTTCGGCGAAGGAAATCATGTCCCCGGTGGTTTGGAAATAAGCACTTTCGATAGCAGAGTTTGCGCCAAATGCCCAACAACTGCCACAACCTCCCTGGTCTTTCGTCGGAGGGTTCGCACCTCTGGACACCCAGTCAACGAACGTTGGCTGAGCGCTAGCCGGAAGGGATGATTCATAAGAAAAGTACATCTCCGTCTCCTCGTATGAAAACTCGGAGATGTTCAGACCAGTGTACTGCCTCTGTTCTGCCTCGGTCATGATACTGAACATGTTCACCTCTGCACTGTAAGGGACACTATCATCCATGTTTATCCGATCAATTTCTGTTTTGTACTGCTTGAAGTTCTGAAACCTCTTTCGTTCTGAAACTCCTCCACGTCGGGTTCCATCGTACTTTTCCATCGTCTCAAAGAAATCATCAACCAGAGAGCCAGTGGCAGCAAAGGAGATAGTGAGAGTGAGCAGGAGTATGGTCTTCATGATGGTTGTAGCGCTGAGTCGGTTATAGTTTCTGTGAACTGATATTGGAGGGGGTTTCTAATTTTTATACTATAACTGGGATACGGTGTGAAGTGTCTGTTCTATTGTTTATTCTACTAATGAGGGCTGTTTGTTGGGTCATTAGATTCGAATAACTTGTTCTTATTGTTTGGCACCTTGAACTATTAGTTTTTTTGGCTCATTACGCTCATAAATTAAAAGCTTATCAAGTGCAGTTAACAAATGAGATGATCTAAGGAATTAACAACAATATAAAATGTTGATCAAATTGCTAAATGAGTTATGGTTATCGTAAACACAATACGAACAGTGGAGACAAGTGGGCACGGACTTCCGTGCATAATTTCTCACTTCGATCATTTAAAACTACTATTTAATTTTCTGATAAAATGTTGGTCACAGTAACTCCCCAATTTCGACTCAAACGACTCCCCAGAGCACTGCAAGAGTGAGAACGTCTCCAAATACTACATCTTCAACGCAGTACGGAACGTCCTGTACGTGATCGGGTTCGCTATCGGCATACTTCTCGCTCAGTACACGTCCCGTAAAGATGCCTTTATTCACCTGGCTTTCTACATCACTTTTATTAACGGTGAGCGATTATGTTTCTGTCTTACGTCCTCACTTTTTTATTCTTTAATGGAATATGAAACTTATTTAAGTATTTAGTATGCCATTACGTCTAAGGAAGGGGTAATGTTCTTACCTAGGAATCTATTTATAAAATATTTGTTTAACGACGTCCCTCCGACAGGATTATTGTTTGCTGTGTGCAGGTTCCTGCGAGGCACTACTTTTCTCATATTCGTTACCTCACTCGGTTTTAATACAGTTATTGGAGCTGTTTATTCCCTTTCTTGGCTCTACATGGTATGTATATTATACTTTCACGTGATCCTTGCTATTGTTCATGACACGTCACAATATATAACCTTCTACTCCAAACTTCAGTAACCATGACTACGAAAATTCAGATCCCTTCCTTGATCAAACTTAAACCAGCTGTGAATATCTTTTCTCCCAGTTGGAGTACTACCCAACCTCTCTGCGTTGTTCAGGAGTAGGCTACCTGGCGGGTATGGGACAGCTAGGTAACGGTGTGGGGACACTAATCAGTAAATATACTCTAGAGTACGAGTTAAACGTTAACGGCAGGTAAGAATGAGAGATGGGGGGGGGGGGGGGGGGCAGTAGTTATATTTACATTACTTGTAGCAAATTGACCAGTATGAGGTGGTGAATTGAAACAACGCCACCTCCTCGTCACTATTTGGTGTTATGAACCAGGAGCGGTCTTTGTTTTATGATGTAATGCATGCGCGCATGAAAGTATAAAAAATCTTAATTGAAAAATACGTACTTTATGGACACAACTGTTGACTAAACGTCTCTATTTTCCAGGTTAACAATCCACCTGTTCCTGTCCAATCTATTGACGGTGCTCTCCTTCATGTTGGAACTTGAGACAAAACGACTTCCAATGTCAGACAGAAAGAGAGTGGACTGTTTGGACCACAAACTCAGCACCAAGGCAGCCAATAAAGCACCTAATTGAGTGTGATTTTATTAATTATAATTATAATTTCATTGACTTCCCCCAAGTCAAATATCTAGTGGTCACTCGAAAAGTAAATCTTATATGTTTTAGTATTACTTTTAGGTACCATAACAATATTTATGTCGCATTTAAAATTTATTCTTTGTTCAGAATCATATAGCTTTTCTGACTCAAACCATTGAATTTAATGGTGACCTTTAAATTTGTATAATTATCGGGTTAAACTAAGAACTTGTAGAGGTAATTGTAAATGTTTAATGTTCTACTTTAATAGATATACAACTGCTTGTATAGTTTTCAATGCACAGCCGGAATGTAAGCTGAACCACTTTCATTTTTTAAATTACATCAAATCGGCAAAAATGAAAAACTTGGAATGTTTTCTGCAATTTGTTGAAGTACTGAATTTGTCGTCTTACGCACAAATTATTTCTGAATTCCGAATAATAGCCTGGAATTTATGATAGGCAATGGATTTGAATTTTAACAGATGAGTATTTCATTCGGTATTTGTAATTTTTATTGGATTCTATTTTTACATGACAAAACATGAAGGATTTTACTTTCGCAAATTTCAGGACCAATTCATTTATACCTATCCAATTCAAAGGGGTAACAAGAAGGAGTTACAAGCGTTACACTTACAAGCAGATTTGCCGGCAATAACCACTGGAAGCTTAATCTGACCGAAAGTCTTTATGTTATTACCCGAAAAGGACTTAAGCTTGAGATTACACGACACAACCTTCTCAAATTTATCTATAAATCTGACAAACGATTCAGCAATTATAGAAATAGACGATCCCGTATCCACAAAGAAATTTGCTGATCTACCAGCACAATTTCCTCCAACCAAAATGCAGTTTCCCTTACTGCCACCAATCTCGTTACAATCCTCATAGTAACGTGTGTTTTTGACCGCGGGCGACCTCCTCTTAAATCTAGGGCCGCCCTTCAGAAGTTTAAAGGCGCCTGATTGTTAGGTCTATACGCTCTGTTCCCGCTCTGTTGGCCATAACCACTCTGATATAAAGACCCTCCGTCTTGATATCTCTCTCTATTACCAGCAAATCTGCTCGGACAGTTTCTCTGAAAATGCCTTCTATCACCACACTCCCAACAACCTTCTAACTGAGGGCGAACGTTACGTGATCCCCGATTATTCGAATTACCCACGTAATTTCGAGCTGGCTGATAACGTGACTGAACAGGCGTGTTTCTACGATCATCATTTCTCATGCCACCCCTAAAACTATTGCTAACTAGATTAGGAGTCCATGAACGGCCAGTGCGCTGGTTAACTTCCGACTGGGAAGGAGGACATTCATGATGATAACTCTCCTGGCTTGTGCTCGTCATCAAGTTGTCACGTGTTTGCCCAGGTGCTGGAACCCTAGCTCTCTGGCCATCTAATCCAGAATTATTAACAGCGAAGATCGTATCCTGGGCCTGAGTGAAACTCCCTGGTTCCCCACTAACAGCTAACGTAATACGCTCAGTATGAATTGCAAGTTTAACTGCTTCTCTATAGGAATGCAACTGGGACTCATAAAGCTTAGTCCTTACAGCTACGTCACGAGCTCCTACAACAAGAACATGCAAACAACTCTCGTCCTTTTGGCCTCGCAGTCATACCCAGCCTTCAAAGCAAGCTCCTCAATGCGTGCAATGAACTGCTGGAGGTTCTCACTAGGTAACTGACGCAACGACATGAGCTCAGTTCTAAAGGCCCAAGATTGAGTAGAAGGAAACATTTCCTCTGAGTATCGCTTAACGAGAAGATCGATATTACATTTCTCTTCCGGCCTGAGAGAGATTTTCTGCAGTGTTTCCCAAGTGGATTCACAACGAATGTATGACAACATGTACGTACTAACATCCGAACCACCACTATGCCCACATAGAATCAAATGCTCCTTGAATCGCCTGGCAAATCTGATGAAATTAGATCCAGTTTCAAAATAAGGAGGCTTGGGAGGCCTGGCACCTGTCAAATGTGGACCAGCTACTGAACTATTCAATGGGGTTATAATACTGTTACCAAAATCATCCTCGGTGTTCGCGTTTCTAAACTGAACCTGCTCGGATTTAATAACAGGATTCATAACGTGCACGTTCTCTTGAAATCTACTGCTAGAACTAGCTGGAGGGGCGTTAGTAACTGTGCTAACTGGTTTAGGCCGTACATTATCAATCTTATCCTGCAGGCATTCTAAAGCTGAATGTAAGTCCTTCAACTTATCTTCTAATTCGGAAATGCTATTGCTATCTGCACCAGAATCTAAACCATCTATCTCCTTCATTATTTCATCTATGCTAGACTGAATCTTACCCCTTTCTAAAATCAACGTCGCCCACTCCATTTCAGCTTCAATACTATCACACATGCTAAAAAGTGAATCTAAATGTAAAAATACACTTACAAATAGAGTAGATAAGTACTGGAACAGGCGTACTCTTCACGTTGCTGGAAAATCTTCTAGTCAAGACTTTACTGTGCTTTACTGGAACTGTAACTTCTACGTCTATCACTCCTGAGTAGATGTACGAAAAGTAAGGTTGCTAAAACTTACGCAAATCTCACTAACAATCTAGGTAATAACGTACTGAAGTCTACAAGCGGCTGTAAACTAGGTGCTCGTCAAAACGATCGCACTCAACTGGAATATACAGGTACCACAAAATGGGTAGCTACACTTACCAAATCTAGTAGGAAGTACTGAAAGATCTCGAACAATCTCCACGTAATTCTTCTGCACTTCGACGTATACCGAACTTAGCTTATCAAATGAGAAACGTTAGGATCTTAAACGAAACTATACTGAATATAGGTGATACTAGAAGGATCACGAGCAAAAATAGCAACACTAAAAGTGGCCTCCAGATATAGAAAACGGAGTTCTCTTGGTATTTAGTGTATGCTAGTCAAGCTCTAGTCACGAAGCACGAACGGCAGGGCGTACCGTAAGGTAGAAATGAAACGAGTATATTAAAATGGATAATTAATTAAAAGGAAAAGTAATACAAAGTGAACGTCAACAGATAAAACTTCCAAGTGTTCGCTCCAAACAATTGACGTGAATATAGATCACTCGACGTGTCTAATCACAAAAGATAGTGCTCAGTCAGACTGGCTATCGTCAATTAGAATCCCTTAAAAATGATTAAGGGGCAACTAAGAAGTGAGCTCTCCACATCCGGCTCTCCGGGTATACTCTCAAAACTTCGTCACGCCACACTGCGTGACGGCACAACGCATCTGCTTGTACCACGTGACACGCCGTCTCGCCAATGAGCACTCCACTAGCAGTCACGCTGTGGTCGCGAGGACCAACTACAGGCCTGGCTGTAAGTCAGGTGCAAAGTGAGCGGACGGCTCGTTTCAGACAGTTAGTCTGACAGTAGTTCTGCCAGCCAACCGACTTACACTCAAAATGTGTAACTCCCAAATACGAACATATAAAAACATTGGTTATTATATACCCGGAAATACATACTAAATTCTACGTCCCTTAAACGTTATACTAAAACTAAGATATCCTAAAAGATATCTCTAAATACCATATTACAACAGTTACAACTTTACAAGGGTTACATAATACAAAACGTCCATCGCCTCTTTCTTCCATGCTGAGCAAAACCGCCATGTTAAAGTAAAAAAATTTACCCTACCTCCTCACGAGAATTCACATTTATAAATATCCCAATTATGTGTCACTGTCACATAAATGAATACGGACATATGTCGAATACGTTGCCTGTTTTATACGATACCTTTCAGTTAAATCTTCGCCGTTCTTCATCGTTTCAAGTTGTTCTGTTTCACAACCCGATTAGAGCTCTGCCTGAATCTGCTTCTGACATAGTTTATAGTCTATAAATTCTCCACCAAATGCAACGTCGCACAAAAAAAAATCGACTAGTTCTTTTACTTCAACTTGTTAAAGTCCCTCATACCATTATCACTGAATATCTTGCTAGGTTACTGCCGCAATCTTAGAACATTTCCGCTTCACTATAATTATAATACCTGTGAAGTGTGATCAATTCCATATGGTAGTTCACTTTGCATCATCTGATCATTGCATCTCTGCATTGCTCCAATAATAGGGGGATCACTCTAAGATCTACAGCATCTAAACTGTATCAAATCATCATATTACAACGCATGAGTGACGGTTTAGAATGTTCGCTACGAGACAATCAGTGTGGGTTTAGAAAGAACAGATCATGCATTGATCAGATTTATTCACTCCGCATTATTATTTATTATACATAACTGCCTTGAATATAATCTCCCCCTGTATGTAAATTTTGTGGACTTCAAGGCAGCTCTTGATTCTATCGACAGGAATCATATTTAGAAAGCTTTCAGTCATTATGGCCTGCCATGTAAATACATTCGAATTATACAGGCATTCTTTAATGGAACTGTTAGTGCTGTTAGACACAATGGTGAATTGTCAGAATGGTTTGAAGTAAGTTCAGGCAGTGGCCAAGGAGACATTCAGGGTTTCCCTCTTTTTAATGTCTGCCTAAATGTGGCTGCTGAGAGAACAGAAAGCAACAAAGTGGTGTCCCACGGAGCGGTTCTTCAAAGATCTATCAGTCCGCTTGTTGATGATATCACTGTGTTAGATACAGACTATACAGATGACATGGCTGTACTGGATAACAGCGAAGAAGGTCTTCAAGAAACAACTGACCTTTTGTGTATGTATGGTGCCCAGGGAGGTCTCAGAATCAATGGTAAAAAGACTGAGGCTATGGTCATAGGTAAAGCAACCTCTCAACGGCCATACACGAAAGAAGCCACAGTGAACATTACTGTTGAAGACATGCCAGTGCAGCAAGTTATATTAGTGACTTTACGTACTTAGGTACAATTATTTCCAGCGATGGTACTATCAATCGTGAGCTGTCAGCTAGGATTCAGAAAGCTTCCGGAGCCTTCAATCAACTGAGTAATATATGGAAAAACCGCAACATCCAGTCTTATACAAAGATCAGGATTTATAAGGCAGCGGTTTTGACAATATTGTTATATGGTAGTGAGGTTTGGAACACAACCAAAAAGCAGCTACATCGCTTTGAGGTGTTCCATCAGCGTTGCTTGAGGAGAATACTTAGGATAAGATGGCTCGATCGGGTTAGAAACACTGAAGTGCTGGAGCGTGCAAAGATAAATCCAGTAGAGATGTACATAGTCGAGCAAACCACCTGCATTGGTTTGTCACCAGAATGCCAGACACTAGGCTTCCTAGGTACCTGCTTAACTGGACCCCTGCGCATGGGAGGAGATCTAGGGGTCGTCCAAGAAAGAACTGGATGAAATATTTGCTGGAAGATGCTGCAGCGTTTACAGGAAACACTGACATAGACCTAGAAGGAGCGAGTGAGATGGCTAGTGACCGCAAACTTTGGAGGGAGATGATACGTCACAAACGGGAGTTCATTGGTGCAGGCCACTCGAATGATTGAGGAGACCTAATCAAGTAAGTAAGTAAGTTCACTTTGCACCACAAGGTGAGGCTTCAGTGTAACAGAGCATACTATTTAGTAACGAATGTAATTACTAGATTACAGCTGTACTGAGCAATGAACGTGTAAACTACTACTGGTCCTTATCGTTCCTATGGGATAGCAGCTCTTTGTATTTCAATACCCATGATGGTGTCCTGCAGTCCTGAGCTTTGATCGTGTCGTAAATCCTTTTTTTAGTCGTTCCTAAAGGGTGCTGCAGATAACTTTGAAGAAAATTGATCATGTCTCCAATTATACCGCTTTCCGTCCTGACTCCTGGCCTATCATCCGGCAACCTGTATACATAATGAGATTGCAGTACTTGTGGCCACAAAGGGCACATCGAGCATTGCTCGAATACTTCCAGAGCTTAAGGTTGGCTGGCCTATGTAGCTGATCCAGTACAGTGTCAGGAGTAGCTCATCTTCTGAAATTGAGGCTATCAGTTGTTTTAGCCTATCCATCTCTAAGCCCCAGCCCTTTCTATCTGATTGTGCAGACTTACCTGGGGACTCCAGGCTATTATGTTCATAAACATAATAAAGATTCGGCGGAATGACAGGCTGAGCGCCGCCCAGTAAGTGCAGACCTGACAAGTTCTACGAAGTATAAAGCACTCTTTCTTTCCTTCCACTCTCACTTAAGGGGGGGGGGGGGGGGGGGGGGGAGGGGTTCACCCTGATTTTTTCTGTGAAACTTGTTTTCGAGATAGCAGTTGACCAACAAACTAAGACCGGTGACCGAACTTTTGAGGGGGTCCCGGACCCCAACCGCCAAACGGTGCCCGCGGGGCAGCCACGCCCATATTTGGTCCAAATCAGGCCCAATTTAGCCAAATACCCTGAACATGCCCAAAACCCAGATTTTAGGTGCTCTACTTGTAGCTAGTGGTCCCTTGAACTCGTATATGAATTGTCATCAAGATTGGACAAAAAATGACTGAGTTATGAGCTAAAAACTATATGCCCATATTTGGGCATACGCACTAAATTTGATCGATTTTGGCCCATAAATTGGTCAAATATCAATATTTTTGAATGAAACTAACTTTATATGAAAGGTAAGCCTAAACTACACATCCCCCCCCCCCCCCCCCCTCCTTAAGATTTAAGTTACGTTCAGATAATATAAATATAAATTATAATTTGCAGGCATTTTAGCTTGTTGCGGGACCTAATATAATAAAATAACAACTTTACAATACTGTATACCTTGCCTTAATTATGCTCAAGACCAGCTCGACCCATCCAAAGATCTAATCACAAAAGCTTCCATGAGGGTAATTGTAACATTTTACGTCTTGAATTGTTAGAAAGCTCGGTGTAAAACTAATGCAAATCCTTGTAAGTTATTTGATGTGTTAAACTAAACAATCATCCTCTTATTTCTTAACCATATTAATCTTTATACAAATTCGCAATTTCTGTTGCACGGAGATTGTAATAAGTTTTCTCCACTTTCAATAATCTTACCTTTGATGCATTGTTTTGACCGTAGCAATTATAACCCATCAAATAAGCAACAGTTTTATCCTACTTATAACGGAAATTGTAACTTTCATTGTCTATCGGAGGAATGAGTTTATAAATGATAGTTTCGCTTCTGATAATTCACACGCAAGTTTAATAAATTGCTTCACTAATTATAATAGGTGGCAGGTGCCCGATGTCATTGCTATGACCAGTTTACTGGTCATCTGGTGTTTCGTTGTCCCTGATTTTGCTTACACTAGGTCACTTGATCAAGGCCATATATAATAGGTCTTTCGGCGAATTTTTAATGATACAATTTGAATTATTTATTTTGTGTAATCAATTTGAAAGTTTGTTAATAACAAAATTAGTAATTATTAGTTAGCTACACAAGACACATAGTTACAATACACATAACATGAGTAGACACACCTTGAGGAACACTGCACTAGAATGAGTATGACATTAGTATGAGGTCGAACGCGTGTTATATACACAATTATGTGTACATACAATGTGAGTAGTTCTAGTTTGTGTACCTCTCACAAAGTTGATCGATCATATTCTCTAGAATGCTGGAGTGGGTTACATGATCCCTGTACTTACGATCTGCGTGTACTCACCACTTCACCACAACAGACTGTGATCTCCATTTAGGTTTCAACTATTGTTGCTCACTAAAATAGACGAACATTCGTTTATTGATTTATAGTCGGTTTCAAAATCGGTGCAGTAGTTTAGTTGTTTGATGCAAATGTTTGATGATTGATCTGGTCTGAGGAGGAGATTTTATCTTAGCAGAGCGTGAAGGTTAGCACTTGTTATAAATAGGACGAGTATCAGGTACGTGAGAGAGCTGTACGCTTATCTGAAACTCCGAAAAGCTGTAAAGAACAGTCATATTATGCTCTATTATTATTCCGCTTCTAGACTTATAAAGATTAAAGATACTTGCATTTTGCATTAATCATTAATGGGTATATTACCTATATATTACCTATATTGCCTATATTACCAAATTTTATTAATATATAAGGGTTAAGGTTATGAATATATCACTGAATTTTGGTGAGTGAATCTTGATTAAATTGTCACAATTATGATCAATCAGAACTGTTCATTCTTAATGGGATATGATAATTTATATTAAATGCTATTATTAGTTCGTCTCTTTATAGTTAGACTAAAACCACATAAAGTGACATCCTGCCACACCACGCGTGAACCAATTATTTATCCATTAGTAGTTTATTTATTCATGAGTTTATTTATTTATCAGACCAATCAGAATTGTTCGTTCTTAATGGGATATGATAATTAACATTAAATACTGTTTGTAGTTCGTCTCTTTATACTAAAACCACATTTAAAGTGACATCCTGCCACACCACGTGAACCAATTATTTATCCATTAGTATTTTATTGATTCGTGAGATTTTATGCTTTTTGCATATTATATTGCTTCGCTCCAATCTAACCATTATTCATTACTTTTTGCTTGTCTTTTCAGAATCTTTCAATTCGTATACAAATTTAAAGTAATTATTAACAGGATAATGATATGACAAAGGAGCCGTTGCTTATTAACCAGATAACAAAGGAATTGTTAATCCGGCTCAACGGTATAGATGCCGGTCACAATGATTGAAACACCCACGGAGGGTAAGTGTGTGAGTCCGCACGTGTCATTGTGTGTAAGTGTGTGAATCCGCACGTGTCATTGTGTGTAAGTGTGTGAGTCCGCACGTGTCATTGTGTGTAAGTGTGTGAATCCGCACGTGTTATTGTGTGTAAGTGTGTGAGTCCGCACGTGTTATTGTGTGTAAGTGTGTGAGTCCGCACGTGTTATTGTGTGTAAGTGCGTGAGTCCGCACGTGTCATTGTGTGTAAGTGTGTGAGTCCGCACGTGTCATTGTGTGTAAGTGTGTGAGTCCGCACGTGTTATTGTGTGTAAGTGTGTGAGTCCGCACGTGTTATTGTGTGTAAGTGCGTGAGTCCGCACGTGTCATTGTGTGTAAGTGTGTGAGTCCGCACGTGTCATTGTGTGTAAGTGTGTGAGTCCGCACGTGTTATTGTGTGTAAGTGTGTGAGTCCGCACGTGTTATTGTATGTAAGTGTGTGAGTCCGCACGTGTTATTGTGTGTAAGTGTGTGAGTCCGCACGTGTTATTGTGTGTAAGTGCGTGAGTCCGCACGTGTCATTGTGTGTAAGTGTGTGAGTCCGCACGTGTTATTGTATGTAAGTGTGTGAGTCCGCACGTGTTATTGTGTGTAAGTGTGTGAGTCCGCACGTGTTATTGTGTGTAAGTGCGTGAGTCCGCACGTGTCATTGTGTGTAAGTGTGACATGCTGATTCTGAAACTTTTATTAATTTTATACGTTTACCTAAGTTACAGAAAAAAGCATACTAAAAAGCTATATAAATAGTTAGCTCCTCTAAATGCTATCCTGCACTAAATCTTTGATGAAAACAAATTGAATAGATGCAGTTTGCAGTTTGGTATAATTTTAAAAAATCTGACCTCTGACTTTTGTTATTTAAAAAATGCACAAATTTTCAGAAGGTACATTTTAGGAGATAAGTTCATTAAAATGTACAGGTTTAAACCCTCCTGTCACGATGAAAGTCGAACCCAGAGTGAGTTGCACTCGTCACTCACTGCAGTGACTATATCATACCCACAATTCAAGGGCTACATTTTCTTCCATCAGCTTGATAAGTTGAATCAGTAATAAAATGACACATAGTTTTTGAACGCCAAGGATAGGAACCGACTGGTCTGAGATTTTGGGTGCCGGATCGGAAATGTATTTTTGAAATTTCTAACCTTCGATCAAATATGAACGAATTTTTCATTTGTCCTAAAAGTTTTGAAATATCCAATCGACGGTCATTTAAAAACTTGAAGTCTCTTCGTTCCTTTTTTTCCCACTTATCTCATGCTGTTCAACTAATTAACAACAACAAGAACAACAGCATAGCATAAAAGACATGTGAATGTAATCTTGATGGAGCCATGATTGAGACAATTGATCAATGTTTAGCTTACCTCAGACTCCATTGTTAGTTAGCACAATTCATGGAGACTTTAGTCTATACGGAGATGCAAGAAACTTAAGAGGCTGTTATGGTGACTCGATAACTCGTACTCCGTTTTAGTTATACATACTAATTGCTATAATGAGTACGTACCGTACGTATTTCGACTAATTGCAGCTTGTTTTGCGGTGCTATGCCGCTACTTTCATGTGTTATGCATATACTGATATAGGTCATATTCATATATTCAATGAATATAGGCACTACTTATTGTCTAATACACATAAACCGAAAACATAGATTGCATATTATACATAACAGTGGAAAAAAGAAATGCTGCCTCATATATCTTTTATAAATTGTGTAGGCGGCCGCTCAATCGCCTGATACATCAACATGGTGAATGGTCCTCAACCATTTATTGTTACCCATTTACATCTCTCAGCCCTATGCAAGACTTACTAGGATCTGTTCATAGCGATTATTGTAATCATTATGATTTTACTTAATTACCTTCTCGGACCTTATTTTTGGGACATTACGTGAACGCTGATAGGAGCCCTTTAGCGTTCACATATTCATATCATCCTATTAAATACTTAAATATATTCTGATAAGGCAATTAGCTGTAGTGCCCTATATTACTTTATCATAAACCATGGACTAAAAGCAATTCAGCAACGATATATTTTGCATTTCGTAGCAAATTTTATCACGATCTACGTGGTGTTTCGAGGTCTCAAGAACTAAAATAAAACATTTAGTACAGGGAAATCCGTCTGAAAAAATCGATTTGCCGACACACAAAGCTTACAAAGGATTTTTGACGTTTTTGAGTCCTAATAGGTGTCCTTTATGGCTGACCAACTTTTCCAAACTTTTCCACGTGTCTTAAGGCCACTTTTTGCCACTTTACCACTTTTTACCACCTTTCTTGTTTGTCAAATATCTTTAGTTGTGAACATCGTAGAAAGTTGCAAATTAAACGAGGGTGTTCATATTATCAAGAAGAAAAACTTTTTTTTTGAGACAATTTTTTCCTCAGATAATCAATTATTTGGATAATTATCAATTAGCTAATCAGCAAAAATTTAAAAAATTTTTATTGGCTCTAAATGATTGGAATAGCTTAAAACACGGAGAAAAGTAGTTTTTAGAAAAACTTCGAAAATTGTTCACTTACATTTTTTTTCGAAATTTTTTTTCGCCAAAAGTTATCAAATTGCATGAAACGTAGAGAAAAATGCTTTTAAAAAAACTTCGTGAATTTTTGTTTTCAAGAATACTAAAATCACTTATATTTGTAGTTGGAGTTCAGTAAATCTCGGCAGATTTTAGTAATCAGGAATTATTAAATCGAAATAGATAAAAGGACTGAAACTGAAAAACGTTAACCACAGGATATGAGAGTTTTATAATTAACTAGAAAACCCGTGGTCACAGGGAGGAATTGCTAATAGTATTTTTTTGTTAGTAAGTTTAAATCGCGTCAAAATATCCTACACAACCGAAGATACAGCCGATTAAAATGTTGCTCGCAACGTAATATTGAAACAAAACCGATAAAAATGACGTTAAAACAATCTTTGCACGTGCACGTGCGTGCAATAACCCCCGTTACCATGGTTACTTTGCAACTTCCTATTTCTCATCTGATTTGCACGTGGGCGGTCGTACAGAAATAATTCTTTGAATTATAGTAGAGATTACAGTATATCCTTATCGATTTTTACAGAAACTGCACCAAAGGCACATTTAAGATCGAGCCGATAGCCTGCTGTACTACGATAATATGTAATAAATAAGACATCTCTGAGTCCGTACCGTCAATCGTGCTAATCTGAACCAGCCTACCTGGATTACCATCTACCTCTTCTTTTGATCATCAATAATTAGACCGAGTTGTGCAAGAAATATGATTCATCATAGCTCATATTGCATTTAGTGGGTGATGTAAGTACTTATCGAGCTGTATTCAATCACAATAGTAATATACGACACAATACCTTTGTATTAAATGGCCCTTAATGCGGTATTTTTTTTTTTTATGTTGGGGCACCCACTTTACCTCCCTATTGGGAGGCTACGTCCGTCATTAGTGACTAACGTCTATTGGGGTTCCTCTGGTTGTAGGTGTCAGTAGGTTTGGGTCACTTGGCATGGGCTAGTGATCCCGCCCCTCCAGAGGATAAAGCCTGGTGAGCGACGTTTCCCGTTAGGGAAACTGTCATAATGCTCGTTCACGGGAGAACACCACCCATGCCTAGATGTTCTCCCGGGTACTCGATAGAACAGGCTGCCCCCTGTCATTCTAGTGGGCTGACAGGAACCTACCAGGCATGCCTGAGCCTCCGATGGAATTCACCCATATCTTTGTTGTTTTTGTGTTATATCTTTGTCTTTGCGCGGCTCAATTTCCGCGCTATACTAAAGTGCTGATTCACGAATTTACATGCGATATTTGAATTTTGAGTAGACCCTTTTTTGTCGCAATTTGGCAATTTCTTTGTTCACGTAATTATTGCTAATTTTAAGTTTGCTGGTAATAATCTAAGTGCTATATCTCCAATAGCTGGCAGTTTGTCTGATTGTTAGATCCCCTCTAACTGGTAGCGGCCCTAAGGCTGGCAGTTTGTCTGATTGTTAGATCCCCTCTAACTGGTAGCGGCCCTAAGGCTGGCAGTTTGTCTGATTGTTAGATCCCCTCTAACTGGTAGCGGCCCTAAGGCGGCATGTGAGTGAATGAGTGAGTAATAAAGTGAGGTGTAGGAGAAGTGGGGAAGAAAACATGAATATGAAAGTATGGTACACTGTTGCCAGCTGACTCACCAGCAACAATGCAAGTCCAAGAAGAAAGAAGGAGAGACACTGTCCGTTATCTGGGTGTGCCACCACCGACAGTGCTCCCACTTCTGTGGGGCCGAGGGTGTTGGCTCCAAGAACCAGCCGTGAGCGAACAGCGCCTGACCCCCTCTATGGTTAACTTTAGAATGACAGGACTATGCTTTTCTCCAGGCCAATCCGTTCAGTAACCAGCTGACCCAGCACCACCTCTGATGGAAGATGTGGTTCGGATTGGACTTCGCTAGGATTTGTCAGTTTTTCTGTAGACACTAATGCTCCCTCGAGGAAAGACATGAGCCCCGGCGAAGCTGACCAAAAACGTGGCAGGGATTCTCACCCTACCCTTAATGCGGTATATGAAACGCTTTATACCTCGATAGACCCGGTATAGTTTATCACGAAAACGTCTACTTGGCCTCATGGCTCATTTACAGCTCGAAGAAGGCAAGAAGAGACCATGGATACCAAGGAAGAGCTAGGAAGTAGGAAACAAGTGTAAATACACCTTCCAACATCTATTGTGACTTGTTTTCTATTGTTCTGCATACCACTTCATTCGCTATGCGAGATACCTCATACCTCAAATCACCCCCACATATGTCAGGGTTGGCTAAATTCAAAAAGAGTAATATACGGGCAAAGATAAGATCTAGATACGAGCGTCGGACATGGGCAAGAGCCGTGGGGTAGTCAAGAAACGGTAATGATTATGCTGGTTTGCAATCCAGATGTTGTGAAGTAAAAAGACAGGTTCTTGCCGCAGGATATTTGGGGGCCATGATGATAAGCTCGGGATCAATGTGGGACGGATCGAAGAACATTAAAATGAGCGAGTTGACATTTTAGGCTTTCTGATGTTTTCTCGCCTTCTTCGAGCTGTCAATGAGCCATGAGGACAAGTATAAGTTTTCGTGATACAGTAAAACCTCTCTATACCGGCCTTTCGCGGGAGAAACGAGAAGTGTACGGTATAGTCTATAGATTTATAGAAACACCCCGATAAAATTGAAATAGATGTGAATAAACGGCGAGCAAAATTTCAACCCGATACCGCAAGAAATGATTAACTTATAGCGTCTCAACCACAAAATAATTTTTTCCGAAAATTGCACTCTTAACCAGGAAATGCTCGATTACAAAAATGGGTATTCTCAAAATAATTTTTTTTGGTGTGGAAACGGTGCGCTAGAAGGTCACTGAACTGCCTATGAGGTCATTTGGTCTGGACGGCACAAACCACTGTTTTGGTGTATGCCCCCTTAAGGGCCATATGATGTACACGTATTGTGTTTTATTGTGATAGTGTGATTGAAAACAGCTCGATATTATTTACAGACCCATCAAATGCGATATGACTCATATTGCATTTGGTGGGTGATGTAATTATTATGAGCTATAATAAATCACATTTCTTGCACAACTCGGTCTAATTATTGATGAAAAGAAGAGGTAGATGGTAATCCAGGTAGGCTGGTTCAGATTAGCACGATTGACGGTACAGACTCAGAGATGTTTTATTTATTACATATTATCGTAGTACAGCAGGCTATCGGCTCGATCTTAAATGTGCCTTTGGTGCAGTTTCTGTAAAAATCGATAAGGATATACTGTAATTAATTATAAAACTCTCATATCCTGTGGTTTTTCAGTTTCAGTCCTTTTATCTATTTCGATTTAATAATTCCTGATTACTGAAATCTGCCGAGATTTATTGAACTCCAACTACAAATATAAGTGATTTTAGTATTCTTGAAAACAAAAATTCACGAAGTTTTTTTAAAAGCATTTTTATCTACGTTTCATGCAATTTGATAACTTTTGGCGAAAAAAAATTTCGAAAAAAAATGTAAGTGAAAAATTTTCGAAGTTTTTCTAAAAACTACTTTTCTCCGTGTTTTAAGCTATTCCAATCATTTAGAGCCAATAAAAATTTTTTAAATTTTTGCTGATTAGCTATTTGATAATTATCCAATTAATTGATTATCTGAGGAAAAAATTGTCTCAACAAAAGTCTTTCTTCTTGATAATATGAACACCCTCGTTTAAACTGCAACTTTCTACGATGTTCACAACTAAAGATATTTGACAAACAAGAAAGGTGGTAAAAAGTGGTAAAGTGGCAAAAAGTGGCCTTAAGACACG
This sequence comes from Bolinopsis microptera, assembly GCF_026151205.1. NCBI lineage: Eukaryota > Metazoa > Ctenophora > Tentaculata > Lobata > Bolinopsidae > Bolinopsis > Bolinopsis microptera. The sequence continues at coordinate 20,720,661 of NC_087076.1, forward strand.
TGGAAAAGTTTGGAAAAGTTGGTCAGCCATAAAGGACACCTATTAGGACTCAAAAACGTCAAAAATCCTTTGTAAGCTTTGTGTGTCGGCATGGCAAATCGATTTTTTCAGACGGATTTCCCTGTACTAATTGTATTACGACATGCTTCAACTTGTTCAATGTTCCAGGTAGACTGCAGTTTAGGCTAGTCGTACGACTGAAACAGTCTGGAAACCTTAGCTAACGAATAGTTGACATTATTTAGATAGGGCGTGTCTGTTTTACAAATGAGCTTGATTTGGACTGCAGTTATAGACTGTTGACTAAAATCTGCAGTGGCAATGATCTGAATTTTAGCTAAGGAAAATATGACCTGCAAAAACACGATTACTAGTTCCTAAGCTAATGCGATGGAAAGACAGAGATTCAAAACGGACATATTATGACAAAGAGCAAGGACGATTAAATGTCATTTTGCAACACTTAATTTGTATGGTTTTGTAAATAGCACACTTTTGTTTTTACACACTGCTACCATCGTGATGGATAACATTCCAAATCTTCGCGGAAACCAGCGAGTTATGAAAGATTATGCTGAGTTGAGGGCCAAAGAACAGGGTAAGTCTGTTTTGCTGCATAACTTGTGCCAACGTAGTGTTTGCGGTAATCGTCCCAAAAATCAAATTGACCTAATAATGGACGACTGGGAGTTTCATAGCAATTGATGAGAGCTATTACATACTAGATTTTCTATGATAAGGCAATGCTGCATTGCCGTAATACACAATATAATTTATAACACCAAAACTAGAAGCGTGAAGTTATGCCATATACGCTAGTAAAATTTTACTTTCGGCTTATTTGACGGCCACTGAAATTTTAACCTCACCGGATTTATTTCAGTTTTTTGCTCCTCCTGCAGGCTAAACATAAGTTTTGAAACGTGTGACCTGAGAGGAAGGATTATACAAACTAATCGAACTGAATTAGAATAACACTGCACCAGCAGCGTGAAGTTAAATACGCGAATCAAACTGCATGTAAAATACGATTACACCAGTTCGGCTGCACCTACGATTAATAATGTAATCGCATTCAATTTATACGCAGTTAGACTAACGTATGGGACCCTTACAACTCACGTTATAAACTCATCCAACTCCAAGAATAAACAGTATATATATACACACACAATTTTCTTTCTACACAATAAAAGAATATATATATATTCATATTGGGGGAGGGCGAGGACTGAGGAGGGCCTATCTTAACTTCTTTAGATGGGTATAATGGTTCACATGAAAGTTATGTGGTTCATGTTATGAAGCAGTCATGAAGATGATCAATTCCAAGGTTGTTAACTCTAAGTGGACTAAAATACACTCTAACGTTCCATGGCTGATCTCTAAAATAGTAAAAGGAGTCCTTGCTGTTACACTGTATAACTATATGGTTTAAAGGTCACGTGTCACCAGGTCACGTGTCATCGCATCAAAGCCCGCGCCCGGAATATACAAGCAATGTTTGTAAACCCTAATTACCGTACAAAGTCTCCACCCTCAAATATATATCTCATGCTGTCTACACTTTTACTCTAGTTATGTCAATTTGACTGCATGTGTTGGACAATGTCATGACAGTTGCTTCTTCAATTTATTATGTCTTTTTGATCGTTTATTTTTTATTCTTTACCACTCTACTCTCTCACATTGGAAATTCAAATAAATGTTCATTTATTTGTGTGTTTTTAGTTTTACTATATTTGAAGCTGATGATGCTAATTTTTCGCTGCAAAATAAGATAGCAGTAGCACCTTACAAGCATTTCAGTTTGATACCTCATCGGACGTTATTTGAGCGGACATTGCGTGAACGGACATAATTTTGAGCAGACATTTTTCCAGTTAGCAAATTATTTTTTGATCGAATTTAATACAGTAAGGAAGATCAAGAAACTGAAAAGCAATCGTATTAAACAGTAAAAATGTTGACACAATTTAGTCCGATGATAGAAATTGAAATTGAACGAAATTAAAAAGTTGTCATATCCTAAACAATAAGTCCGTAGTGAAATACGTTTGCGTTTGGGGAAACATTTTAACGGACTTGGACGACCCTAAGACATAAGATAATACTACTACCACTTCATCTAATTCTAGTCCTACTCATCATATATCAATATGTACCGTCAAAAATAGACTGGATCGTATTAAAATTATCGCGATAGAAAATTCGCTCAGCAATTGGAGACCAATTTTTGTTTGTTTGATGTATTATGCAAAATTGTTAATTGTTGTACAATGTGCATTGTACATTGTACAACAATCTGATCACGTACAGTATTAAGTGTCTGGGTGATTATGATTGGTCATTGTGCTTCATCAGAATTTAAAATAGTGATAGACTGTTGAATTGAATATGCCATGAATATCTACCCTAATGTTTACACTTGTTGGTCGGGACTCGGGCTTCTCTATGATGTCATTGTCAATATTTTTCTTCGTAAAATAGGGTCATCAAGAATTCGTAACATTTCTAAATTATTGTCATTCTCATATAATTCTTTAAGCAAATTAAACATTATAAACAAGTTCTAACAATTTGATTTTCAGTAATGATTCTCGATGCTGGCGGGGAGACGGCTAAAGAGACAGTGCTCGTTACAGTCATGAAATCACTGTGGTATACCGTGGCACTGTGGCTTCTCATCTGTTGTAGCTCGGTCATATTTATGGGAATTGAGGGAAACCACCAGAAACTGGTCCAATGGAGGACCTTGGAGGAGCTGGAGCAGTTTAACAAAAGTCTTTATAAGGTTACACTTACAGTTTCAAAATAAAGTATTCATTCAATCAATCCTTGCAACTAAATCTTTAGCTAGACAATTTTAATGCATGCTTTTGTCATTTCCGAGGAAAATGATAGTACATGATGGCAAATTATATATACTTTTGAACATACTTAACAACCAACAACATCATTAGTGGATAACTAAAAATGAAGGCCCCAATGCTAAAAGTCTGCGAAATACAATAGGCCTACACGAGCACCTTGAAGAAGCAACTTACGTGAAGATAGCTGGGGCCCAGATGGATTTGAACTTCACAAACATACACAATCGGATGAAGGCTAACTGTAGTTTGGCGATTCATGATCTGAAGTCATGGCACAATATGACCCAATCCAGGGGTGATTCCTTTATGTATGCTGTCAGCATCTTATCAACAGTAGGCAAGTAGCTATTTATAAGGACCAGGACCAGGACCAGGACCAGGACCAAGACCAGGACCAGGACCAGGACCAGGACCAGGACCAGGACCAGGACCAGGACCAGGACCAGGACCAGGACCAGGACCAGGACCAGGACCAGGACCAGGACCAGGACCAGGACCAGGACCAGGACCAGGACCAGGACCAGGACCAGGACCAGGACCAGAACTAAAATCTAAATATATCAATCTATGGTAAACATTTTTTGTCCTAGTTCTGGTCTTGGTCCTGGTCCTGGTCCTGGTCCTGGTCCTGAGGACCAGGACCAGGACCAGGACCAGGACCAGGACCAGAACCAGGACCAGGACCAGGACCAGGACCAGGACCAGGACCAGGACCAGGACCAGGACCAGGACCAGGACCAGGACCAGGACCAGGACCAGGACCAGGACCAGGACCAGGACCAGGACCAAGACCAGGACCAGGACCAGGACCAGGACCAGGACCAGGACCAGGACCAGGACCAGGACCAGGACCAGGACCAGGACCAGGACCAGGACCAGGACCAGGACCAGGACCAGAACTAGGACAAAAAATGTTTACCATAGATTGATATATTTAGATTTTAGTTCCATTATCACTTTCACTTTCAGGTTGGGGTGTTCACGTTCCACCGAATCATTATTTGCGAGTAGGCACGTTAATCTATGCTATATTAGGTTTACCTCTCTTCACCGCATTTATAGGTATGTCACTTTTACGAAGCAGTTCATTGCTGATCCCATTTTCCACAATCGTTATTCAAATTTGTATGTATATAATATGTACATATGATTTCTACATACAATGATTTATATTGATTTTTATTGTCGAAGATTCAATGCGAGATTTATCATGGAAAATAATTAGTAACCAATATGTCGGATTAATTATATCATTATTCTTAACCAGGTTATCAAATAGATTTCGTAAAACATGTGGAGAACTGCATGAAGAAAAATGAATTTGTAAAAAACTACTTGGGAGGCGGCACTACAATAAATGCTTGCATGGGCGTAGTCATGCTTACTGTCGCTCTAATCTACAGTAAGTGTACACTTACGTACTGATAAGGGATAGTTCACATATTACGTAATCAATATTTTAGCAATTTTTACCCCCCTCTCCCCTCCTGACAGCAATATTACGTAATCATGGCCTGACCCCCCCTCAGTCTCTAAGTCTACGTTTCATGCTACCCTGATGCTATCGTGATGAGCCGAAATAATTGTTATCATATCCGGCCAAGCTGAAGCACCTTCTAACCTATTTACTTTATAGCCGGATATTCCGATATTCGATCAATTTCTAAATTTTATCATTATATCATAGTGAAATTGAGTGGAATTTAAATTAAAATATTGTCAAATTGTTATTATTCTAGAGAGTAAAAAATATAATTTTGATTACGTAATCAACAACCAAACCCAACCCCCCCCCCCCCCCCCTCCGTAATCAACCGTAAGCATTTGGAACCCCCCGGCCCCCCCCCCCTCGGCTGATTACGTAATATGTGAACGACCTCTAAATGTATAGACCACTGATAAATTTAAAAGAGCACAATTCTGATGGATTGTGGTTACCAAATATATGAAAAATAAATTGAATAATTCCTATAAACTTCACCAAAAATGCAGGCAGGAGCTTTTTCCTCAACATTTTTTCGCTTAGGCAAAATAACTTTGATAATGGTTAACGAGGAGAAGAAAAACCCAGAGATACACCACGATCTAGCAGTTATAGGAGAACTAGATCACTGGGACTACTTTACAACGATCTACTTCACCTTCCAGACCGTGTCCACCATAGGATTCGGAGACGAGTTTATCTACAGTCCTGAGAAAGGCACTATGAGTTTTATTAAACCTATCTTCATCATCTTATTCACGGCCTTCCTCATCGCTTTATTCGCTCACATATTTGGCAAAATACAAAGACGGATGGACAAAAAGGCAGCGAAAAAGAGCGTGGAATCGTCAATAGCGCTGCAAGGTATGTCCAAAAGTGTTAAAAAGGCGTCCCAAGCGGTAAACCACAAAATGTTGTTTGGGTCCGACGAACCTTCCGAAATTCTGAAACGATTGCAAGCCCTTAGAGACGAGAATGGACAAAATGACGGTTTTGATGCAATGCTTATGGGGAGACACCGTGTACTTGCGAATAAAATTCACGAGGAGGGGGATGGAACGGACAACTCCCAGCCGAGTGATTCTCAACCAAGTTCTTCAATAAATACAGTAATTTGAAGAAAGAAATTTCATTGTTTCTAATCGAACTTATCGAAATTTTTTTGAGACGGTTTAAGTTTAAGTTTAAATCAAACACGATTTTTATTTATTTATTTTGTATTATAAATTTAGACGGATATTTTGTGACACTTCGAAAATCAATGTTAAACGATTTAAGGCTTGGGATGATCAGGATCAATTATAAATTCTTAAATTACACTAAGTCGATTTTGAAACTAAATATGGCAGTTTTTTCTTCTACACGAAAAGCTGCACTGGTTACACTTACTGTTAGTACAGTTAAGATCATACTAATTCCTTCAAATAGAACGCGAATCAGCCTCCTTAACAACAATTATGAATTAGAATAAACCCTATTCGTGCGAAAAGTCTTTATTTTATTAATTATTAAACAAATCTGATAGTTTTAATTTTGATAAGATCTCATAAACATGCTACAGCTGGCACTGGTACGTAGGTTTTACAAAACCCGAGTTCGTTAACATGCACACCATTCGCTTAAATGTTAAATTTACGGTTCATGCCACCGATTGCTACGATCATGATCGAATCGCACGACAAGGCATTTTGATTCCATAAGATTAAGAATGAAGAATGATACACAAATATCTGCTGGTGATCAATCAATATTTATTCGTTCTTATAGGTACAGGCCCGCCCAAGTAACCACCGGTAACGGGTAATATCAGTACTAATATCAGTAATACACGGTCACAGGTTAGTTTGATAACATTTTATTATAATCAAATTTATAAATAACCTTTATTTTGAAGTACGAATTGAGAATACCATTTGTACACATAAGATGAGTGAACCATAAACAATACATAATTGGCTGTATACCTAATACAAAATTAAATGATTGGCTAGCATGTCGAAAGTGATTACATTAATAACAGTAAGTTACCGTGGTTACTGGGTAACCACTATGGTCATGATGAGATGAGCATCGGAGAGAACTGGTTAACATAATAAATAAAATAAACTCACGCACAAATAAGCTATATTTAACACGTGCAAGCTCATTACTGATGATTAATCCTTCACATGTAACGTGTAAATAAAATAGAGCTCTAGGATTGGTCAGATATTATCATACCAGGAAATGACTGCATTACCCTCTTTATCATACTCTCCCTTCATCTAAGCAAACTCTCATAATCCTAATCAACATCTTTGCCGTTTGTTTCGCTAAATCTTCAGCAGTTCAGCCAGCATGGCAGACGACCAGGTCCAAGTGCTTAATGACCACGTTGAGGTACTTGCTATCCATGCGGACGAGAAGGAGGCAGAAGCTGCTGAAGCTAGAGAACGGGTATATGAGGCTATGGATGAAGCGTCAAAAGCTGCCAATGCAGCAGACGCCGAAGCGGCAGATAGTGATACCGATTTAGCAAATTCAGCAGAATCCGAAGATGCAGTAGATTCAGAAGATTCGGACTCAACAGATTTCGAAGATTCAGCAGGTTCGGATTCAGCAGATTTCGAAGATCCAGTAGATTCAGCAGATTCGGATTCAGCAGATACGGATTTAGCATATGCGGATTCGGATTCAGCATCTGATGAGGCGTATGGTGAGGAAGCATCGACTGATTAATAACTCAATAAGTTGACTGCAAATCACCGAAACGGATAATTTGGTAAACTTCGGTGATTTGTTTTTCCAATAGAGGTTTACTTAAAGAAAAAGGACATTTTGAGAACTTCAAGTTAGCTTTTAACTTTAAGAGCTAAACCAATCCGACTGCTGATCTGGTCAGATACAAGTCATAATGGTTAGTAAAGTCTCAATACACAAAAAGTAAATAGTGATCCGGCCCAGGCCTGAGAATCGTAAAAGAGTTCAGCCCCAAGGTGTGTGCTGGACAATATAAGGATGCTGCTCTAAAGAGCAGCATTAGAAACGTTGAATGAAGTTTTGGCCGATGACGTTTATGAAATATTATTTTTGTTTTGATTTTGAAGCTTGTTTATCCCAAAGTTTGGCTTATGTTCCACGTATCATATGAACAATCCCCACCTTTGCCAAAGAAAGCCTCGCTGAGCAGCTTTGGGTAGACTCAAGTGGAACGTTTTTGTTTTGGCTAGAACAGCTGGGATCATCAGCTCATGTTCCAACCGCCTTTTGGCTTAATCAATCCGGTCACGTGACTACCCTAGCTTTAAAATGTAGTCCTTTTGATCTCAGTGTCAAACATTTCTATGATCTCAGCTGTTCTAGTTTTGATATTTTTTGTGATTAGCGACTAAATATTCTCAAAGGATCGGCTGGAAGGTGTCCAGCAGGGACTGTTTTTGTTTTGATCAAGTGTTAGCATTATGTACATTGTACAGTATAACTATACATTGTAGTTATACATTATGTACATTGTACAACTTCAGTTCAACTAGCAGGTGTTACTGTTGGACATTTTTACTATTTACACATCTCCCGTGTTTTATTGCATTTGCATTGAATTTAATTGAGGATCAAATTTCAGGTCCAGGACCATTAATGCTACCTATTTAAAAAAATTATATTTAAGTGATAGCATTACACCATACACGAATTAATTGATTTACCCAGCTGTAAATAACAATCTATTTACTTTTAGCAAGTAAACGACAAAATGGCTGATGCTGGAGTAGACAAAGTGGTGGAGCTGACAGAAAAGGCGGAGAAGCTGTGCATAGAGGCGGAGAAAAAGTCGGAAGCAGCTTCAGCACTGGTTGATAAGGCTACGAAGAACGAAGAGGAATCGGATAAGAACCTTGCCGAGGCGGACAAATTGGCTGATGAAGCTGATAAAATCTCGGAGGAGGCGGATAAGTTGATGGAGGAGGCTGACAAAATAGCTGTAGCCGAGGATGCTGCTATCCAGAAAGAGATTGAAGAAGATGAGGCACAGATTGCCAAAGATGAAGTGGAATTGGCCAAAGCGGAAGCGGAATTGGCTGAAGCTGAAGCGGAATTAGCCAAAGAAGAAGAAGTGAAGAAGGTTTCTGTGTGAGTGAACTGAGGCAGACAGCATTTATTTTTAAGGTTGTACTGATTTGTGGTTTATAACTAATTCATGTTTGTTTGAATATTTCATAATATTTTCCGATTCCGCTTAAAATTTAAGTTTCAGTGTCCTTAGAATTATAGATTCTTGCTTGTGGGTCAGTTTTCTGCAAAAGTTATTAATAAATTATTAAATTGTAAATCAAGCATTGGTAAAATTTGTATATATTTGTTAGTTGACAGTACATATTTGTTAACCAGCAGTTTTTCTTTGCCCTCCACTCTGGAGTCTATAATAACATGTAAATCATCATTTAGTATAGAGGTCTGTTAATTTTCATCTTTCCTGTGCACAAGATGGTATATTACGCCGTGGCCCTACATAGCAACTAGTAATCACTTGCATTATATAATACATGAATCCTAACAAAATGAAACAGTGATATTCATTAGTAATTAAATATAACTCAATCATATCAGGAATTATCCGAAAAATCCAAGTCTTGCACAAAGGTACACAAAACTTGAAACTCAGCTCAAGTAAATATCTTCAAATAATAAACGGGAGCTCAACTCCTGCTGTTAATTTTCATCCAAAATTTTCTGCTCCGAGAAAATAAAATCTTCATCATCGTTAAATAAGATGGCATTGCAAAGAACAATTTCCCATTCCTAAATTTAAATCTGTAAATTAGAAACACAAATCAACACAAAACAACAAGTTACTTAGCAAATATCGATACATATAAAACTATTCGACTGTGAGCCGGAGCCTTTGAGAAAAATAAATTGACCGATGGATTTCAAGAAAGGATGGCAACCACATGATAATACTTTGAATGGAAAAGCAGTAATTTTATCAGCAACCAGCCGGTTAACTAACATAACTATTCATAAATTACTCCAACCTGAATAAAGTTAATAACAATCAACATAACTAAATAACTAAAACATGTCCGAACGTTATTTCCTGGTTGATACCTTCTTTCCTCTATTTACTATTACTGTTTTTCCCACCGAACCTTTCTCTCCTTTCCTCGTCTTCTGATGGAAAAAAGAAACCATTAACCTCCGACAGTAATTTTTCTCAATGAATGATTGATTCTCTTATTTTGATATATTGTTTGATGTAATACCGATCAATATAGTGGAAAGCCTAGAAATATTTACTAACTCGAGGACGTTTAGCTTTTAGAGGTCGGCTTCCTTTCTTTATCATCCGGTTATCAAGTTTCTTAACTCTGTGAAAGTTGGGCAGGTTAACTAATTTGAATTTGAATAAAGATTGTACTTCGTTTACATGAGCCAATATCCAATAAATAATCTCTCTATTGTATTGAGAGGCGCCCTTACTTGTATATCCGTACGAGCCAGTTAGTAGTAGTGAAAGCCTCCTCGATATACTCTAGCTTTACATCCCGGTCCCCTATCACCGACTCCCGGGTCCTATCAAAGCCTGGCGGTTGACGGTGATCCACTGTGACTTCCCCGAACCGGTAATAACACATCTTGTACATCATGCTATCCAACATGGTCTGAGAGGCTCGTCCGTCAACTCTGTATTCTCCTTCCGGCGTGAAATAGCGTCCTTCCTGTGACACAAATATAAATAAGGAACTTTCTATCTCGTTTCAAAGTCGAGATGTGAGGGGATAAATAGGTAAAATTGAAGAGAACTACTTCTCCTTGACTTGTTAGGGTTCGTTTCGTGACAAGGTTAAAAAGTGACACACTGGCACTGATTAATGATTTGAGAAGATAAGTTTACCTGAATATCTTGCGGATGTTCACCTTCAGCGATCCTAACCATCCACAGAAACTTGTTAATATCATCGCCAGAGTACCCAATCATACCACCGAATATAACTGCAATGGTAAACACTATAACTATTGTTGTGATGCCTAACAATGGTGGAATGAAGCACCAGAGTGCCATTCTAGAGCTGTCTTGGTGATGACAGGACACAATTATAAGTCTCCCGATTAAGGATTATACAGACTAATAACTCCCGTTCCTTCAATACTCTTGTGAATTGAACTAAGGGCCCAACATAACACAAAGCGGATATATATAAACATGAATTGGAGAATAATTGTACCCAGGGCCAGGGAAACAATCATGACGTGATCTTTCGGAACTTCATACATTCCCATGATCTCGACTGATCGTTCCTCTTGATAAAATGCAACTATTTATTCCCTTTTACCGGGTTCTCTTTCAATTCCATACCTAAGATATAGTCGACATCTAGATCCTGCATTATCTTGTAGGCGTTCTCTTCCGTGCTGGCCATGGCTTTACCCACCAGAGCTATGTGACTGTTATTCCACGTGTTGTTATCCACTAGTGTTGTCCTGAAGTATATAATCAATAATTAATAAATTCTAACATTTACTACACGCTTCTACATTAACACTTTTACATTCGTTGCTAAATTGTAGCTCTCTTATCAGTAGTTCTGTGTGCGCGTTGAATTATCTCTCTGGCTTTGTAGATTTGTATACATTGTTTGTACATTTTCTGTACAACGTGTACGATGCCTTATCCGCTACAGAGTGAACATATTGAGATGGTAGATGATGCTATGGTTGAGAATGGCCAGTTCCTTACGGAATATGTGAATCAGATACACATGGCGACGGACAGTATTTTCAAGGAGATTAGAAGTAAAATCGGAGTTGAACACAACGATGATGTGCGATTTAATAAACTGAACCAGAGAAGTGTGCCTAGAGAAAGGTTATCAGAATGGTTAGAAACAATGTGCTGGATACTGAACAATTATTGTGGACCATTGTTACAATCCGCCTCAGAAACAGCTGGCGACAACCGAATGTTCAGGAAAGAAAAAATAGCAGATGCGACCAAAATCATAGAACTACAAGAGAAGTTACTCACTAAGCAAGAAGAAGATATGGCAAAAATCAATGATTTACAGGAGAAGTTAGCTTTGAAGAAGGATGACGAGATTGGAACTGTGAAAATTGCAGCTCAGAAAGAGATCAAAACCTTTTCGTCTCTGTTGAAAAACACGTGCAAAAACGCCTTTGCACCGAAGAAGATCCAAGCTGCAGTGAAAAGGGTTGCCCTAGAAGATGATCGAAGTAAAAGTCTGATTATCTTTGGGCTTCCAGAGACGGAGGAAAACCTGGATGATAAGGTATCTGGTATTTTGTTGGACCATCTCAACGAAAAACCGAAAATTTTGAGATGTAAACGAGTTGGAAAGGACACAAGTGAACGAGTCAGGCCAGTGAAATTCATTTTGTCAAGCTCAGATCAAGCTCGTACCATCTTGAGCAAGACTAAGCTACTAAGACATGTAGACGGGTTTAGTTCAGTTTACATCACTCCTGATAGATCAGCTGCAGACAGGATGGCCTACAAGAAAGTTGTCGACCAGCTACTCAACAAAAGGACAGCAGAGCCTGACAAAGTTCATGTTATCAGGAACTTTAGAGTCATTAGCTCGGAGAAGGAGCCTTTAGAGTGATATATTTTCTATAAGTACCATATTATATGTTTTAATTCATTGATTAATTAATTTTTTGCTAGGGCCCAATGTTATTGCGGGTGTGGTATTTCTTACTGCACACTACTGTGTTTTGGTTACCCCTCTTTCAATACATAATTTGGGTTTCATACTGGGATAGTGGATTTTAGGGCTATATCGGTTTTCTCCTTGTATAACTGGGTTTATTTAGAAGCATTCAATTCTGTATAATTATGTATTGTTTGAAAAGTTTAAGATTAAAAAAAAAAATACACCCGACAAAGATGTACATTAAGTCATTCAAGCGAGACTTGTATTGTGATTAAACAGCCAGGTTCATTGTGTAATGTAAAGTTGGGAGTTTTGATTCGGATATGGTTTATTAATGACAGGTATTGATTGGGAGAACATCTTTAATTAATGATCACTACTAAGGGTAATGTTTTATCAGACAGGGAGTTTTATTGTTATTCTTCAGGCTCTGGTTTATGTTTTACGCGGTTACATCATTCATTTAATACAATTATATTTGATGTAATGTAGGCGGGAAATGTTTATATATCTTTTATTAGTGTGATGATACTTTGTTATAGAGATATATCTAGTAGAGGTTGACACTTGACTTTAAGCCCGCAGGAACCACTTATATTACCTTTGAGCGTACCGGAGAAGCTGTTTTCGGTACCTCAAAGTAATAATCAGTAAATAAAGCTGGCCAACCCTAAACGAAAGCGGGGGTTTCATGAGATAATTTGGCAATCAGCCAAATAAACGGATAATCAGTAGAATTACGAACCTATTAGCCATACCCGCTATCTGATACCCATAATCCCACCAACTCATAACTCTGCTCAAATCGTGGGTGTTCTGATTCAGCCAGAAATACGCTTCTCTAAAGTCGTCCAGAATATGTCTTGTCCTGAAAGGAGGCTTTATAAGAAATCACACATTCGTCTGCTGTCGGATCAACTCGAATCAGATGTACAATTTCGTCTAAATTGTACAGGTCAAATTTTCCGAACCCCTCCGTTGAAGGTGACGGAGATGCGTCGGGGAAGCGACAATAGTCACATACACAGCAGCACTTTCATAACAATTGTCAATTCACGCGCTCCCTTCTAGGTCCGAAATTTATAAACACTAGCCTAGTGGGCTTGAAATATATGTTATCATATTAAATAACAGTAAATGCAACTTATTCATGCAGCTTCAGCTAATATAAGATAAGGTACGTCTCTTAAATTAAATTGCATGCATTATGTGTACGCGCGGAACCGGCGCGCGCGACCTATTTATCGTGAAACCGGCGTGATTCTATAGAAAAAGTTACTCGCGCGTAACAATAATTAGACATTTTAAATGTGTCCGAAGTTGGCAATTTTAACCCATCTACATGACGTGTACTCTGAAAATTGGACCAATTTTCCTAACGAAGTGTTAAAATTATCTAAAACATTCTCCTGCAGCAAAACATTTCCATCAAAACGGTTTTACAAGACATGCCAAATATGTAGAGAACTCTTAAGACACTAAATTCAAAGTTTTAAAATTCGTATTTACCCGCCGCTTCCGCCGGTAGAAAGAACAATTGAAGGAGAGCTGTAAGCAGAGGAGGTGATCCAGGTACAATGGAATGCAAAGAGTGATAACAGGGCCAGGATTGTCATGATAATAATACTCGGAGATCCCTCTTCTTGCTTCGTCACGATTGTTCCGTCATCATTCTGTTCCTGAAAATATGTGTGAAGAATTTGACAATCATGATGTTGTTCCGTGGTTAAGAAATAATACATACTGCATAGCGAGCTATGTAAGGATTTGTTGAAAACCTATGTGACAATGAAGAAATATGTTATCCTATTCAATCCTGACTATGAACTGTTTATAATACCATCACAAAGCCATATCACGTGAGAGCACACCACGTGACATGACTATCCTCATTCCTCAGTCTATATTACCATCACAAAGCCATATCACAAATTCAGACCCTCAACACATATCGACAAGTTCGCTAGATCTTTATCGCAAAATATCAGACCATCTTTGAAGCCATACCACACATTTTTTGTGTTCAATCTCATCACGAAGATTAAAGGTGGGGTGGTGAACACTTTTCACACTGCTATATTTAGTAAACAATCTGCTCTTACTGAATATTAAAAACAGGGTGGGCTTCACAAAATCCTCGTAATATTAACACTAGCCTCCCCGAATTAACTGTGTGTCACGTGACCGATACTTGACGACGCTTTGAAGGGTACTTCAGGGAATGTTCATGTTTTTTGACTGGACACTTGTAGGTATAAGTCTGTAATGCTCTCCCCTCCCTCCCTATATATCGTGATGGGACGTGGTGTCCATCAACACTGTCACACATATCGGCTATATAGTACACTGTCACATATAATGAGGTGACGGAAGTTTGACAGCTGCTCCTGACAGGATTCAGCACATTGCTGGAACACCTCGTAATAACACACACACACACACTCATACACTAATTATTCAGTCACAAACTTGGACCCACAAAAAGTGGGTGTTAGTGATAGATTGATATTAGTCATGGTAAATACGAGCTAGTGTAGCTGGTATTGGAGGGATATAGTCCCAGGAGAACATGTTAAACAATAATATGATATCTTGTATATATTACATCTTCAGTTTAACACCGTGGTACTGATGCTAAATATTCAGTTTAAATAGAACTACAAGGTGCTCGCCATCTTTGCAAACACAGCGTACTCTTAAATGCAATATATAAAATATATATCACAATTTACATGCAATATGAATATATAAATAATGGATTTATGGTTGGATTGTGGTCTGCTCTGTAATAGCTTTATTTCCAGAACATCGCTTTAAATTCAAATTTGATGATTTTTTTAATTTAAAAAAGATACGCCTCATGAGTCACGTTATCTATAATGTCACATGTTCATTACTCCTTGGTGTTAATTTACATACACTAAGGTTTCTCTTTCAACTAAATGTAATGATAAATTTTAACTTAAATTTTACAACACTTTTGTCTTTAGTCCAGACATAACCTGACTCAATTCTACACACAATTCTACATACAATTCTACACACAAATCTTCAAAGTTTTCTTGCCCAAACAAGTCTGAATTTCCTGCCCAAATTTTTGGTACTCAAATTTATTTAGTCCAAAGTTTTGGCACACATATTATATGTTTGGGAATTAAGGTATTCCACGTATAATCGAACCATTTTTCTTAAGAAAATTCCTTATCACGAGAAATTCCTTATCAAATTCCTTATATGGGCTTGGTACAAAAATACTTTTTTCCGTAAACTTCCATTGGATTATTTACTTCATGGAGACAGGAAAAGGAAAACCAAGACTGAATTAAAAATTACATTGAATAATTTCTGCCAATTAAATTTTGAACAAATAAATATGATAAATCTTCTTCTGTCCATGTCGCTCTGAAAGGTTCTGCAAATTCACTTCTAGATATGATGGTCACAATCATGGTCATCATGGTGATGGCAATCTGAGTCGCAATCATGGTGGTCACAGTCATGGTGACATTCATGGTCATCATGGTGATGGCAATCTGAGTCGCAGTCATGATCCCCGTCACCATGGTCGCAATCATGGTCGCAATCTTGGTCACAATCATGGTCATCATGGTGATGGCAATCTGAGTCGAAATCATGGTGGTCACAGTCATGGTGACATTCATGGTCATCATGGTGATGGCAATCTGAGTCGCAGTCATGATCCCCGTCACCATGATCGCAATCTTGGTCACAATCATGGTCACAATCATGGTCATCATGGTGATGGCAATCTGAGTCGCAATCATGATCCCCGTCACCATGGTCGCAATCTTGGTCACAATCATGGTCATCATGGTGATGGCAATCTGATTCGCAATCATGGTGGTCACAGTCATGGTGACATTCATGGTCATCATGGTGATGGCAATCTGAGTCGCAGTCATGATCCCCGTCACCATGGTCGCAATCATGGTCACAATCATGGTCATCATGGTGATGGCAATCTGAGTCGCAATCATGGTCATCGTCATCGTGCTTACATCGCTTCACAAAGTTCATGTCCTCTCCATCAGCAAATCTAGTAGATCTGGATATAATAATATCCTTCTGCATGTGGGCCTCTACATCACCCACACCCACATTTCTAGCATAGCAACTGTAACATAGCAACACTAGCGTGACAGCCAGGATAAGACAACTAGTCGACTTCATGACTTGGGAATTATTTGGTCTGAACGGTAGATTATCAAAAAGATAGAATATCAAAATGAAGATTGTTTCTCCTTATCAACGAAACCAAAACAAAGAGGTTTAAAGGCTTAGTTTAAACGGTGCCGCATAGTCGCAACGAGAGGTCCAATAACAATAACACAATCAAAAAGAAATCAATCTAACTGTTCGGCAACAGAGCAAATTCGCTAGGGAAAGGAAATATAGACTAAATTACCTTGAAAAGATGTTTTTATTCACTTATTGAGAATTGCCTTAGACAACTATTAAAGATCTTTAATATATAATTTCACCCCGACAAGAAAGGTGTCACCTATAAGAAAGGTGTCAAGATGAATATGTAAATATAGTAAGGGCAGTAAAACGACAAAGAAATGGTTTTAATACAATTACAACCGCTCGATTGGCGATAACAAAAATCTTTCCGGGGGCATCGTGTGTCTAAATCTAGTATGATTATGTTCCTGTTTCAATAATAACAACACCAAATATGATTCAAGTACTAATGTCATGGTGTTGTCCTTCAACCCTGTTTATCATCTTGAAATCAGATTGGCATAATTTTTTGTTAAAGTTATATATTATTATATGATTTCTGATTTGACAATAGTACAAATTTTAACAGCAGATATACCTAGAAATTTAGTAGGTGATTTGGGAGGGCTTCACAAGTTGGGGTAATAGATGCTGATTATATATATCATATTATATGGTGCGAACAATAAAGATGCTTTTCTGGTGAACCAATGGACCACGTATGGGCATGGCTGTCGGCTGCCCTGCGGGCACCAGTGGGCGCCCGGAGCCCCCCAGTTGGTCGACTGCCCCCCCCCCCCCCCCCCGCCTTAGCGTAAATTGTTCACCACTTTTGTCTTTGGTCCAGATATAACGTTACTCTACACAGTAATTGTACGTCAACCCAGGCCACACACCTGTGTACTGTGTACACTAACTTCACACATATTCTATAACTTAATTAGCTTAGTTTCTACTGATCTCCAGCATTTGAGTTGTGAGTAGAGGCCAGCGTTCAATAAGTGTGTAGTTATTGAGAACAGATGGCTCTAGAAGCTGGAATCATAGGCCACAAGTAGTCAACTCAGATAACAAAATTTACACTTTACAGTTCAACAGACAATATTGTACATGTACGACTTATGACTATGTATATATTATTATTATTCTATTGTATACTAGTATACTATAACAATATAATCTATATTATATACGATCGGCTTGTAGCCATTATAAGAGCTGGTCATTGATAAGTACACCATTCTGAGTATAATTACTTAAAGACATTTGTAGGGGGGGGGTGTCATGTCCGTCTATGTCCGCCTATGTCCTGTCCTTTTTGGATTCTATGAGACAACGGACGTGTTTTTTGGGACATAGGCGGACACGGACGGACATTGGCGGACACGGACGGACATTGGCGGACTCGGACGGACATTGGCGGACTCGGACGGACATTGGCGGACCCGGACGGACATTGGCGGACTTGGATGGACATTGGTGGACATTAGCGGACATTGGTGGACATTAGCGGACAAACATTTTGAGGACTGAAGAGTACTGAAGAGTACTGAGGAGGATGGCTGAGAAGGATGGCTAAGGAGGATGGCTGAGGAGGATGACTGAGGAGGATGACTGAGGAGGATGACTGAGAGGGAGGAGAAGGCCCAGTGGCAAATAGTCAGGCGTCCAGGTATTTAACACCTAGTCAAAATTTGTTGATAACCGGTAAAAAAAGATTCTTGTGGAAAAAATATTCACATTAATTTAAAATTAAATCAAAATTGGTCGCTCTCAGGGCTAACGCGATGTTACATCATTTTATCGACTCGAAGTTCGAATCGAGCGCATTCCTAGATTCCATGACTATTTCTTACCTATAAGATTGCTTGACTATTTTTTGCGCATTCAGACACCAAAAAACGCGCAGAAAACGCGCGCTATCCATTCCTCCTTCCTCAACATCCCGGAATATGAAAAAATAGTCATGTAAAATAGTCATTTAAAATAGTCATGCAAAATTTCAGCTCTGATACGCTAAAATATCAAGTTAATCTTAAACAATCGACAATCTAATATGAATCCTCCCAATCCTCCCAGCCATATTAACTGGTGAACGGTGTAAATATAGAGCGGTATTTTAAAATGTAGCATTCAAAATTTTATGGATTCAAGTTGGCTCCTTTAGTCTAGATTCATTTAGAAAATTCTCGAAGTTCGAGTAATACAGTATTCTCAGGGTTTGGCGCTTAAGGAAGCTTCACATCCGAGACCGATTTCCACGAATCAATTTAATATTGTAGCTACAAGTCAACAACAGTGCAAGTGGGAAGGAAGTGAATCTAGCCATTGCTACTATATCAGGGGAACTCGTGTGTTCTAGGCTTAAGCAAGCTTCACATCCTAGATCATCTAGAGTACAGTGCAGACAACCCCCTCCATTATACATCCCTGTCCCGCTTTAAGTCCGAAGTTTATCATTGTTTATTGTCCAATATTGTATCTAGCCTGGCAGAAGCAAGCTTCAGATCCAAAGTCAGGCCATAAATATCGACACAAGGTCGAAGTCACTTTCAGAATAGCGAATCGTCTATCATGCTGATGAGAGTCAAATCTTAGAATTCGATCTACCGAGTTGGTATGAAGAAAAGTATAAAGATGTTTGTGGGCTAGGCTGTATACTTCTTTTAAAAAATATTTCCTTGCGTTTCAAATAAATTAAAGAATTCTCAGAAATTTTTTATTTAATTTCAAAATTTGCAATTGCATATTCATCCGGTAATTATTCTAATGGATACGCTAAGCATTTCAAACTAATCTTGACCTGGGAGAAGAGCTGACCAGTGACAAGTCGGCCGCAAAGCGGCCGAAAAATATATAGCCTTTTTTTCTTCCCAAACTGGATTCCTAGTCATATTTAAAATTTATTCCACTGGGGGAGAAGGATCAGGAAGACCCAGGAGGAGGAGGACCCAGAAGGAGGACCTAGGAGGAGGAGAAGGAGAACTGAGGAGGATGACTCAGGAGGAGGAGGACTCAGGAGGAGGACTGAGAAGGAGGAGGACTGAGGAGGATGGCTGAGGAGGATGGCTGAGGAGGATGACTGAGAGGGAGGAGGAGGAGGAAGAGGAGGAAGAGGACTGAGGAGGAGGAGGAGAAGGACTGAGGAGGAGAAGGAGGACCCAGGAGGACCCAGGAGGAGGAGGACCCAGGAGGAGGACCCAGGAAAAGGCCCCAGGAGGAGGAGGAGGACTGGGGAGGAGGAGAACTGTTGAAGACTGATGAGGAGGACTGAGGACGAGGAGGAGTAGGAGGAGGACTGAGGAGGGGAGGAGAAAGAGGACTGGGGAGGATCAGGAAGACCCAGGAGGACCCAGGAGGAGGAGGAGGACCCAGGAGGAGGAGGAGGACTGAGGAGGACTGAGGAGGAGGACTGACGTCTGACGATGACTAAGAAGGAGGAGGACTGAGGAGTACTGACGAGGATGGGTGAGGAGGATGGCTGAGGAGGATGACTGAGGAGGATGACTGAGAGGGAGGAGGAGGAGGACTCAGGAGGAGGACTCAGAAGGAAGAGGAGGAGGACTCAGGAGAACTGAGGAGGACTGAGGAGAACTGAGGAGGAGGAGGAGGAGTAGGACTGAATAGGAGGAGGAGAAGGAGGGGGACTGGGAGAGGACTGGGGAGGAGGAGGACTGATGAGAAGGATGAGGAGGAGGACCGATGAGGAGGAGGACTGAGGACCGAGGAGGAAGAGGAGGAGGATGAAGAGGAGGAGGAGGACCCAGGAGGAGGAACACTGAGGAGGAGGACTGAGGAGGACTGAGGAGGATGGCTGAGGAGGATGACTGAGAGGGAAGAGGAGGAGGAGGAGGAGGAGGAGGAGGAGGACTCAGGAGGAGGAGGAGGACTGAGGAGGACTCAGTAGGAAGAGGAGGAGGACTCAGGAGAACTGAGGAGGACTGAGGAGAACTGAGGAGGAGGAGGAGGAGTAGGACTGAATAGGAGGAGGAGAAGGAGGGGGACTGGGAGAGGACTGGGGAGGAGGAGGACTGATGAGAAGGATGAGGAGGAGGACCGAGGAGGAGGAGGACTGAGGACCGAGGAGGAAGAGGAGGAGGATGAAGAGTAGGAGGAGGACCCAGGAGGAGGAACACTGACTGAGAGGGAAGAGGAGGAGGAGGAGGACTCAGGAGGAGGAGGAGGACTGAGGAGGACTGAGAAGGAGGAGGAGGAGGAGGACTGAATAGGAGGAGGAGGAGGGGGACTGGGGGAGGACTGAGGAGGAGGATGGAGGACTGAGGAGAAGGATGAGGAGGAGGACTGAGGAGGACTGAGGAGACACTCCGGCTGAGGAGGATGGCTGAGGAGGATGACTGAGAGGGAGGAGGAGGAGGAAGAGGAGGAAGAGGACTGAGGAGGAGGATGGAGGACTGAGGAGAAGGATGAGGAGGAGGACTGAGGAGGACTGAGGTGACACCCCGGCTGAGGAGGATGGCTGAGGACGATGACTGAGAGGGAGGAGGAGGAGGAAGAGGAGGAAGAGGACTGAGGAGGAGGAGGAGAAGGACTGAGGAGAAGAAGGAGGACCCAGGAGGAGGAGGACCCAGGAGGAGGAGGACCCAGGAGGAGGACCCAGGAAAAGGCCCCAGGAGGAGGAGGAGGACTGGGGAGGAGGAGAACTGTTGAAGACTGATGAGGAGGACTGAGGACGAGGAGGAGGAGTAGGAGGAGAACTGAGGAGGGGAGGAGGAAGAGGACTGGGGAGGATCAGGAAGACCCAGGAGGACCCAGGAGGAGGAGGAGGAGGAGGACCCAGGAGAAGGAGGAGAACTGACGAGGATGGGTGAGGAGGATGGCTGAGGAGGATGACTGAGGAGGATGACTGAGAGGGAGGAGGAGGAGGACTCAGGAGGAGGACTCAGAAGGAAGAGGAGGAGGACTCAGGAGGAGGACTCAGGAGGAGGACTTAGGAGAAATGAGAAGGAAGACTGAGGAGAACTGAGGAGGAGGAGGAGGAGTAGGACTGAATAGGAGGAGGAGTAGGAGGGGGACTGGGAGAGGACTGGGGAGGAGGAGGACTGATGAGAAGGATGAGGAGGAGGACCCAGGAGGAGGAGGACTGAGGACCGAGGAGGAAGAGGAGGAGGAGGACCCAGGAGGAGGAGGACTGAGGAGGACTGAGGAGGATGGCTGAGGAGGATGACTGAGAGGGAAGAGGAGGAGGAGGAGGAGGACTCAGGAGGAGGAGGAGGACTGAGGAGGACTGAGAAGGAGGAGGAGGAGGAGGAGGACTGAATAGGAGGAGGAGGAGGGGGACTGGGGGAGGACTGAGGAGGAGGATGGAGGACTGAGGAGAAGGATGAGGAGGAGGACTGAGGAGGACTGAGGACTGAGGAGGAAGAGGAGGAGGATGAAGAGGAGGAGGAGGACCCAGGAGGAGGACCCAGGAGGAGGACTCAGGAGGAGGAGGAGGAGGACTGGGGAGGAGAAGGACTGTTGAGGACTGATGAGGAGGACTGAGGACGAGGAGGAGGAGTAGGAGGAGGACTGAGGAGGGGAGGAGGAAGAGGACTGAGGAAGATCAGGAAGACCCAGGGGGAGGAGGAGGAAGAGTAGGAGGAGGAAGCATCTAAATGTTATTTCCATTTTTGTCCGTTTTTGTCCATTTTTGTCCGTTTTTGTCCGCTCTATTTTTTGTCTGTTTTGAAAATATAGGGTACCGAACGGACAAAAAACATGATCCCCCTATAACAGCAAAAATTGAACATTTTATTTAACAATTTAGGTGTCCATTAATGTCCGCCTATGTCCGCCTATGTCCGTCTATGTCCGCCTATGTCCGCCTATGTCCGCCTATGTCCGTCTATGTCCGCCTATGTCCGCCTATGTCCTGTCCTTTTTGGATTCTATGAGACAAGCGGACATAGACGGACGTGACACCCCCCCCTTTGTAGTAATCTGCCTGTTTACTACTCTTTAATCCATACAATTATAATACTTAATACCTAATATGTAATATTAAGTGTGTTTATACACACGGTTCTGTGAGGAACTAGTTATCTGCACAGGATGTTGATCATAAAGCTCTACTACCCTCCAGTTTCAAACAAACTACTCGATCTTTGAAATAGTAGCTAACATTGCATTCTATTTGTAAGTTAAAAATAAAATAAATAAAATAATAGTACTATATCAAACAGTTAACCGTATTCTAACCTCTTGAGGGGGAGGTTTAGCGAGGTATTTCTCCATGATAACAGAGAGAGCGATAGCGGAGAGTATACACACAACCGGAGTAAGTGTTAACATCAGTCGAACCATCACCCCCGCGAAGTAGGACGCGAACACTGCGTATAACAGAACTGAGAGTGTTACTTGGTGTTACTTGGTGTTACATGGGAGTGTTACTTGGTGTTACTTGGGAGTGTTACATGGGAGTGTTACTTGGGAGTGTTACTTGGTGTTACTTGGGAGTGTTACTTGGGAGTGTTACTTGGGAGTGTTACTTGGTGTTACTTGGTGTTACTTGGGAGAGTTACTTGGTGTTACATGGGAGTGTTACTTGGTGTTACTTGGGAGTGTTACTTGGGAGTGTTACTTGGGAGTGTTACTTGGGAGTGTTACTTGGTGTTACTTGGGAGTGTTACTTGGGAGTGTTACTTGGGAGTGTTACTTGGGAGTGTTACTTGGGTGGTTGGCTACTCGCCAGTTCTAGTGCCAACATTTCAGAGTATCGTTTTGACGGAATTAAAGTCCTGGAGCCTCAATTTTATTTCTCAGTGAAAACTGAAGTCCATATTTATTATCCATCAACTAGAAAGAGGGGGTAATTCGTAAATAGAATTGAGCCGAGAAAAGCAATTTAGATAATCCCTCACTTTTAAGGAACTTACCTAAGACATTTCCTTTCCCCAAACTTATCAATAAATTTGTAGTATAGTTTGTGGTCAAGGTGCAAGTTCCATGTAAAATTAACTTTATCAACTTGCGTTTGTGCACGTTAAAATCCCAACTTTGCGGTCTCAATATTAACTTAGAAATTACCATATCACATTTAACGCCATTAGATTTATTTTACCACTGACCCCATCAGCCCCTCTGTCTACTTGATAGGGACTATGATTATCGTTTTGACATGGAATTTCCCACTAAACTATAAATCTTAAAATTACCGATGCTAAACTTTCAGCGTTAAAGTTGTAAAACAACGACTAAAAGGAAGTTAAAATGACATATTTTAACAAGAGACTCACTAAAAACACGTTCGGTAGTGAGGTTCTTGAAGCAGATCCAGGCTCCAGCAGGGAAGAGAGGGACCATGATGTGGAGATCGAAGAAGAATGCTACCCAGGTGGTAGGTTGGTGCTCTGATACTGATGCAATGATCGGTATGTGGATCTTTGCATACCTGCAGGGAGAGAACGTGTCACAACGTGTCACAACATGTTACAACATGTTACAACGTGTCAAAACATGTAACAACATGTTACAACGTGTCAAATACATGTTACAACGTGTCAAAACATGTTACAACATGTCACAACATGTCACAACATGTCATGTCACAACATGTCACAACATGTTACAACATGTTACAACGTGTCACAACGTGTCACAACATGTTGCAATATGTCACAACATCTCAGATATGAGACGAGAGGGTGCTCATGCTGCTTGAATCTAGATACAGATTATTAAAAATGATTTGGGACTGAGTTAAGATGTGTAAGGTGACATGAGTAGGACCCAATCACCTTTTATGTTTCTTTCATTACAATATCCACGGTGCGGTGGAAAATGGATCAGTCATCAGCTTCATCTGTATTCACGATATGCAATGTCCATTTATTTTGGTAGCTTTAGTACTTGAAAAGGGTGTGCAGGGGCGGATTGTACAGCTTGAGCAGAGTGCTACAGATTTTGCAACAAATTTTCCTGCTTTATTTAGTTACTTAATTCAAGCTGTTCAGAATCCAATCATTTGAATTGCGTAATGTACTGTGGCTCAAGAGTATAGTGGACACGGGAGCTTGGATAAATTGAAAAATGAGAATACTGACTCACCAAGTGTCCCACAAAGAGTAGAATCTGCCACTAATTACTCACCCAGTGTGTCACAAAGAGTAGAATCTGCCACTAATTACTCACCCAGTGTCCCACAAAGAGTAGAATCTGCCACTAATTACTCACCCAGTGTCCCACAAAGAGTAGAATCTGCCACTAATTACTCACCCAGTGTCCCGCAAAGAGTAGAATCTGCCACTCATTACTCACCCAGTGTCCCACAAAGAGTAGAATCTGCCACTAATTACTCACCCAGTGTCCCACAGAGAGTAGAATCTGCCACTAATTACTCACCCAGTGTCCCACAAAGAGTAGAATCTGCCACTAAATACTCACCCAGTGTCCCACAAAGAGTAGAATTTGCCACTAATTACTCACCCAGTGTCCCACAAAGAGTATAATCTGCCACTCATTACTCACCCAGTGTCCCACAAAGAGTAGAATCTGCCACTAATTACTCACCCAGTGTCGCACAAAGTGTAGAATCTGCCACTAATTACTCACCCAGTGTCCCACAAAGAGTAGAATTTGCCACTCATTACTCACCCAGTGTCCCACAAAGAGTATAATCTGCCACTCATTACTCACCCAGTGTCGCACAAAGTGTAGAATCTGCCACTAATTACTCACCCAGGCCAGTGTCCCACAAAGAGTAGAATTTGCCACTCATTACTCACCCAGTGTCCCACAAAGAGTAGAATCTGCCACTAATTACTCACCCAGTGTCCCACAAAGAGTAGAATTTGCCACTCATTACTCACCCAGTGTCCCACAAAGAGTATAATCTGCCACTCATTACTCACCCAGTGTCGCACAAAGTGTAGAATCTGCCACTAATTACTCACCCAGGCCAGTGTCCCACAAAGAGTAGAATTTGCCACTCATTACTCACCCAGTGTCCCACAAAGAGTAGAATCTGCCACTAATTACTCACCCAGTGTCCCACAAAGAGTAGAATCTGCCACTAATTACTCACCCAGTGTCCCACAAAGAGTAGAATCTGCCGCTCATTACTCACCCAGTGTCCCACAAAGAGTAGAATCTGCCACTAATTACTCACCCAGTGTCCCACAAAGAGTAGAATTTGCCACTCATTACTCACCCAGTGTCCCACAAAGAGTAGAATCTGCCACTAATTACTCACCCAGTGTCCCACAAAGAGTAGAATCTGCCACTAATTACTCACCCAGTGTCCCACAAAGAGTAGAATCTGCCGCTCATTACTCACCCAGTGTCCCACAAAGAGTAGAATCTGCCACTAATTACTCACCCAGTGTCCCACAAAGAGTAGAATTTGCCACTCATTACTCACCCAGTGTCCCACAAAGAGTAGAATCTGCCACTAATTACTCACCCAGTGTCCCACAAAGAGTAGAATCTGCCACTAATTACTCACCCAGTGTCCCACAAAGAGTAGAATCTGCCGCTCCAAGGTGCCACATATCCAGCCCACGTCAGGCCGGTCAGCAGCATAAAGCCCAGTACTGATGAAATAAGGAATCCCGTCTTGAACAGCACCTGATCGGAAATACTCTTACAGTTTCTTGTACGAGTTCCTTTGAAATGTTAGGTCTAGAGTAAGAACAATTAGACGACCTTGTCACTAACACATCATACAGTAATATCGGCATTTCCAATCTTTAAAAGGGTGAATCTGTCGGATGATAATGACACTGGGTTTAAAACAAATGGGGGATATTTAACCTCAAACTGCTTCTTGGTAGTAGCAGCTTTAACGTAGTGTAGAAAAGCCACGATCTGGAGTAACCCGAATACGCCGAGAGCGGCCATGTGCTCGCTGGTGCGGAGCGGCTGGAATCCCACGAAGGGAACCTGCATGCTGCAGATCAGACCAACTATGTAGAACGTGCTGTATGCTGCGGAGAGTAGCTGTGTGTCATGTTGATTGAGGGGGGGGGGGGGGGGGAAGTAAATACAGTAATTTATATGTTTTATAGTTGTGTCGTTGTTCTTGTGAGTTGCGATGATGTAAGAGTTAAGTTTAAGGAAAGTAAAGGATTTTGTTTATACTTTTTAACGCTAGACTATATAAGTCATACATAAGTATTACCACAATTAGTATACTATGGTCTATGATACTGTTATAGGTAGCCAAAATTCTAAAGTATTTGCTATATTTTGTAAGATCTTGGCTATATTTGGAATGAAGCCGTACAGCAGCTGACAAGTAATGTCGTAATGCCTATTTTATGTACGGCTAAAGTGAATTTGTATAAAACAACAGGCTCCATTATAACCGAACATGCATATAATCAAACTTACAAAATTTCCAAATAACTTACAGATGTATATTTTAGCGCTGAATTTGCCCATGAGCAGGACAACGAGGACGTGAAGGGGCACGAGGTTGGTGATGAAGACATACCCACCCCAGGCTGAGACCATGTAGAAATAGCTGAGAGCAGCCAGTATCGCCCACGTTACTGAACCCTTCTTCATTGCGCGGATCTGGGAATGGCAGTTATTTGGGTTATTTAGTGGAAATATTTTAATCTTTTCGGGTTCTTTAGTTTTTAAATATCTGGAATGGAATGTTTTAAGGTGAAATACAACCACAGGAGCATTTAATCACCAGAAGGTCTGACAAAATGTAAGGAATAAAATATAAGCTGACCTATCGAACTCAATATCGTATACAAGGCACAAGCTAATATTGTTATAATTAAGTTAATTGTTACAAATATAATTAAGCTAATTGTTATAATTAAGCTAATTTCTCTAATGTAACTTACCCACAAGAAGAAGGTGAGCATGAGAGCGAAGATGGCAATACCTTCGTTGTCATAACTACCAGCAACAGATCTGGATATGTAGCCGGGTGCTGTAACATTACCTCAGTTAATAACATTGTCATGGTGATCACACAGTTGTCATGGTCATCACTATCTCTCCACCGCATTACACAGAGTATATTACAGGTATTTAAGTATGAAGGTAATACGGAGGTCTCAGTATTCTAGAGGAGATTGGTATAAATTCATTTATAATGAGTCGCGTAGTTCAGGGCTACTACTACTACTACTACTACTACTATTACTACTACTACTAGTTCAGGGCTTCTACTACTACTACTACTACTACTGTAAAATCCGGATTGGAGTATTATTTATGAGTCGCATTGTTGTAATGTATTCTGGGTAAAAATTATCTTTATCCCGGTTGTTGCGACAAGTAAAAATGCTCTTATTAGGGAAAGGAGATTACTCGACGTTTCAATGTAACTACATCGTATTCATGATCTCAAATTATTTGTTGTATAGTAGTGTTGAAAGTATTTTAATACTTTCAACACTACTATACAACTACTATATAGTAGTGTTGAAAGTATTTTAATACTTTCAACACTACTATACAACAAATAATTTGAGATCATGAATACGATGTAGTTACATTGAAACGTCGAGTAATCTCCTTTCCCTAATAAGAGCATTTTTACTTGTCGCAACAACCGGGATAAAGATAATTTTTACCCAGAATACACTACTACTACTACTACTACTACTAGTTCAGGGCTACTACTACTACTAATTATAGTCCCGCAGACGGACTAAGCTATAAATATAAGTCACTAGTTAAAGTTTCCCATCACTAGTCCCGCAGACGGACTAAGCTATAAATATAAGTCACTAGTTAAAGTTTCCCATCACTAGTCCCGCAGACGGACTAAGCTATAAATATAAGTCACTAGTTAAAGTTTCCCATCACTAGTTCCTAATCACATTTACTCGAGTATTTGACCCGACCCCGGCCCCGGATGAGTGCCTCAATCTGGGATTCCCTCCCATTTCCATATTAAAATTAAATGCCTATTCCTAGTGCGTGTATCATTTATAATAAACCAACAGGATATACTACTGCTACTGCTACTGCTACTGCTACTGCTACTGCTACTGCTACTGCTACTGCTACTGCTACTACTGCTACTACTGCTACTACTGCTACTACTGCTACTGCTACTGCTACTGCTACTGCTACTGCTACTGCTACTGCTACAATGGGATCTATACCAATCAATAACTTCAAAATATGTTATAATTTATGTGCCGATCTGTATCATAAAAGTAAATAAAGCGATGAAGCTATGTGTCAGACGGGTCAGACACCTATTTACATAATATACAGAAAGTGTTTTTACGCTGCATCAAGTTATTAACGTAATGTAAATGATGGCCAGTATTAACACCCTCAGGGGATAGATTCCGTTCTGAAGGGCAGGGAGGATAATGGACGAGATTTCCATTTTATAAAGCAATGGTAAGCTTATGAGAAAAACTGGTCGGAACATCTAACATACAATAAAGTGCTACTGCTTTTTAAAGGTGATGGTCAGCTTTTGACTGTACACTGTACAGTATACAACTTAGTCCAGGATAAGTCTTAAAGACGTTTCATTTCACAAAGTAATGCGCTAGAAACTAAGAATTCCAGGATAAAAATTCCACCCGGTAAATTGCAATCTTAAAATATCGATAAATTTTGACTTGTCATTAGTTATTCTCTCGATACATAATCTTTAAAAGTTTAGTCAAATGACAATAATGTATTTCCGAAAAGTAAATTTGACATAGATCATAAGTATTAAATGTTTTTACGTGTTACTATCCAAGTTATACGCAATTAAGAGAATAAATAACCATTATTATTTAATGAAGTCACTAAGCTACACTTCAGCAAAGTACACACTCCTAGAAAATGAGAAACCAAATTTCAATCTACCTGAACATGTTGATTACAATGTTTTACCTATAGCGATGAAGCTGAACATGTTGATTACAATGTTTTACCTATAGCGATGAAGCAAGCAGCCAGCAGCCCTGCTCCAGTGCTCCACAGTTCACGTGTAAGGAGGAATGTTGTTATAGCTGTCAGACCACTGGAAAATGGGTAATTAGAATAATTAGCTTGATGGTCATTTATCATATTTATATTAATAAGAATACAATTTGAGAGAGGTAGAAGTTGTATTATAACTTTATAACAATAAAATTGCGTGTTTTTTCAATGTAGCTTGATTTTAGTTGATTGTTGTGTTGTAAGTGTCAAGGAAGCGTGGTAGATATGGTATAATTGTTGTACGTTCTGAATGATTTATTTTTGGTCAAAGCTAAGGCAAGTGCAGACTGCAGCTGTACTCCTGACCATTTTTCTCGAATTTCAGTTTTTGAGAAAACTACATAAAAGAATATTACATATGATACAGCGCCAAGGGACCAATGAGATTCTGTGAAATTTTAAATGCACTCGACGACAACATATAAAAGTTTAAGTATCCGTAGTTAAAAGAAATCTCTACCAGTGTTGTCATTACGAGTGACAACTACATTCGGTAATTATGAGATACACGATTGTCACGTGCCTTAATCGCAAGAGTGAGATTAATTAAAATAACTGTCACGTGAGCAGTCTGACAACCAATCATACCAGTTTCTAACAGCAACACTGGATAGATTATAGAAATATTAATACACAAGCCAAATAATCATTATATATTCGACAATATATAATCTGAAATCAAAGTTAACACAGAGAGCTGGTGTTACCTGAAGATAGGAGCCAGGAAGACACATATATCTCTGATGTGGAAGGGTATGTTGAGGGAATGTAGAATCCAGTGTATAGTGCCCGAGGTTAACATCAGGCCTGGATATACCTGTATGTGGGGCGTCAACTAGACCCCTCATTAAACACCCAGCAAGTATAACACCTTGTACAGACAAGGTGTTATACTTCTTCACTTTATAATGCTATCGGTAAACAATTAAAAAAATGTGGATCCTTTTAAGCTGGCCCCTAAGATCTTAGTAATAAACTCGATTATTTTGTAACTTTAACACAATGTGCTGATTTACAGCTTGATAGTGTTATTAAACTATTTAAGACTTACGGTGCCACCGACAATGCGACCAAGGGGGTACCATGCTCTAGAGTCGAACCAGTTTAGGAAATTGTAGAAACCATTCTCAACCATGTGGTGAGTTGCACGGTAGTTAAACCTGGGGTGTCATGCTGACATCTTCTAGTTGTTCAATGGCTTTGGGTTTATTTTCGGACTGCTAAGAGTCCTACCCAGAATAATTTCAATGATATCTAACTTGTAATTTTAAAATACTTGGAGACGACAATTTGTGAACCATTGCTGCATAGAAACCTATGATGTATACATTATATTATATTATAATGTATATAATTGTACATGCAATTTCAAGGTAAAATATTCTTAAAAATAGATTAACAGAACTCACCATGGATCGAACTCATGGATGATACTTTCGAACCGGATGACTGCAAACAATCTCGAGCAGAAAGCTACAAGATAGGCAGAACCAAGGATAATGACAGCAAGAAGACTTAATGCACCTTTAGCACTACGATCTGCAGCTTCAGCTTTCTTTGCTTCCTCCTCAGTAGCTACTTTTACTTCTAGTACATCTTTTTCTTTGGCTTTTTCATCCATTTCCCCATTTGGAGCCACTTCCGTGGTCACTGGTTCGGGCATGCCTAGATGATTATAAATTCAATTATGAATCTTGGCATAATTTGATGGCATTTTTGGAAGCATGAGCAGTGGAAACATGCAAGACCCTAATTCTTACTACAAATTGGAATTAGCAAATATCATATTTTTAAGTGACCAATTATCCCATTTGTATTCTACACAGTTTTCTTTTAACAAAATCCAAGATAAGAAATTGGTGAGGAGCGTGATAAATACTAATGTGTATATTGTGTAATAGCAAAGGTGGTTAGCATATCAAAGAGCCCAGCTGACCCTGCACCCTTTTCTCAGATTTAATACATTTTCATACAGAAAATGTGATATGTAGGGGTCAGGTAGGAATAAAATCAGTTTGTTGACAATAATCTGAAAAGCTATTTATGACTTGGGGTTTCTGTAAATATTAGTGTGCTACAAGGACAAAAGGAAATCGCGGCACGGAATCGCGATTTTTCCCATTCTCAGCAACAAATCTCGATTTTTGATGTTTGCTGTGAAAAATTGCAATTTTCTCAGATCCTCGCGACAAATCGTGATTATTTCAGTTCTCCACGACAAATTGCGCATTTTTCTTTAAAATTGAGAACCAAATTTGCGCATTCTCCTTTAAATCTGAGTGCCAAATATCACGTTCTTTATAAGTTTATGGAACCAATCACATCCACAGCCTTTCGAATGTATGTACTTCAGAAGCTCATAATAATCAGGGTATCATAAAACATAAACAAAAGTAGTTTCCAGAAAAAATTTGAAAAATTTTGAGCTCCCGCCTGCATTCCGAGATCGCATTACAAGTATCTTGAGAGTTGAGGGGAAGCCTCAAATCGTATATCGAGAGGTAGG
This sequence comes from Bolinopsis microptera, assembly GCF_026151205.1. NCBI lineage: Eukaryota > Metazoa > Ctenophora > Tentaculata > Lobata > Bolinopsidae > Bolinopsis > Bolinopsis microptera. The sequence continues at coordinate 20,752,317 of NC_087076.1, forward strand.
TACAATTACTAAGTACGGACTTCAGTAAAGTAAACAGAAAAAATATGTTAGACTCATAGTGATCAATGAGATACAATTTGTAGATTACTACTGCAAATATCTTAAAAATCGTATTCTGTCTGAAATAGCAAAACAATTGGAGAAAGGGTCATTCGTCCCCCTTGTAGTTACCACTACAGGAGGAATGGCACCTGAGGCCAAGCTTGTGGTGTAACGTTACGTTGTGCCGCCCCCCTGCTGATTGAAATTTGCCGCCCCTTTTCCGCCCCTAAAATTTTGTGTCCCTAAAAAAAAAAGGGTCGGGTACTTTTTTTGCCGCCCCCTACACCTTTTTGCCGCCCCCTGAAGCAACAATGGTACCCCAAATATTTTTTTCACGTCGACCGAACGCTAAATTCGACAGGGTAGTACACCAATAAGGCGCTTTTTCCGTGAAATCAGACCTACAATCCAGGGAAATGCCGCCCCCCTAAGGTGCCGCCCCGTAGGGTGAGAATCCCTGCCACGTTTTTGGTCAGTTTCGCCGGGGCTCATGTCTTTTCTCGAGGGAGCATTAGTGTCTACAGAAAAACTGACAAATCCTAGCGAAGTCCAATCCGAACCACATCTTCCATTAGAGGTGGTGCTGGGTCAGCTGGTTACTGAACGGATTGGCCTGGAGAATGGCATAGTCCTGTTACTCTCAAGTTAACCATAGAGGGGGACAGGCGCTGTTCGCTCACGGCTGGTTCTTGGAACCAACACCCTCAGCCCCACAGAAGTGGGAGCACTGTCGGTGGTGGCTCACCCAGATAACGGACAGTGTCTCTCCTTCTTTCTTCTTGGACTTGCATTGTTGCTGGTGAGTCAGCCAGTAGCAATGCAGCATCTCACTCACTCAATCACCTCAGCAGTTCGGTCCCTTTTCTGTTTGATTATTAGTCTCACCTGGTTCTTGACCTGTCGCCCTCAGAGTTCAGACCTACAGAGGTGGGGTGCACTGTCGGTGGCCTGTCACCCAGGTTGTCGGTGGTATCTCTCCCTCTGCCTCCCCTTTGGACATGCATTGTTGCTGGTGAGTCAGCTGGCAGCAGTGTACCATACTATTGCGTGTTTACTAATCCCCTCTTAGCTTCCAGGCTAAACTAAAATTATAAACTAACAGAAGCAGGATAGAAGCAAGAAATCATCAGTAGCCCCTCAACTTAACGAAGACTGATATCAACCGCTCTGGTACAAGCAACTCTGATAAAGTACGACACTGCTGCTTCTCTGGGAAGTCAGCACCAACAGAAATGGGGACACTCTCTGATATGAGTGCTGGAATTCTCAGCCGTTTTACTCTACAGGCTAAGTTTCTTGTTATAATTCTAATGCTCTGTTCTTTCATTTGTATTCTGTCTCACTCTACTGCATATTGTAGATCGTCAGCTTTCATAGAACCAGGGTCTCAGTTACAGTCCTTCTGTTTGTTGACTAGACACACTTTTTGCATCATCTTTCGGTTTTTGACGGCGTTTAGAACACATCCTGTTTTCTCGATCGTTACTTGCCTCCGTATTGGCTGCTAAACTAAAATTATAAATTAACATCCGTTCCACCCCCTTGTGTGTATACTAACACCCCTAGATTCCCAGGAACAGGCATAATTATCTACGGAAATCAAAGCCAAACAGACAGACAGCTACTCAGCCATAATGCAGGACAACATATAACAATATACACATAATATAGCAATGACCCTATATAAAATTCTGTAAAAATGGTACAAATTTAGAAACTGAGGTAAAAATAAAAATAAAACCCTTTGTAATAATATATATAAAAACCACTAAATCACATCACAACAAAAAGTAGTTTAGACCCCCATCCAACTAGAGCACTCCATGACCTTTTAGGGTTTAAGAGTGTTGATCAGGTTAAGGTCCAAATCACTTATTGCCGTGGGTGGAAGGGTTCTGGTACCTCTGTACCCCCTGATAGAGATTATACAGGTTCTGAGTAGATCAAAACGCAGTCTGCGTCTGACAAATGACATCACATCACAATACCGTTGGCCTTTCTTTAGGCTGATCTTTTCAGCGAGATGTTTTAGAAACTGTGAAGCCTCAGTTGCCATTCCTCCTGTAGTACTGAACACCAGTGGCGTGAAGGTAGCCTTTTCAACATTGAGGACTCTGTCATTGTACTCACGTTTTTTGCTTTTCTCGTGAGATTGGTACATCTGTGAGATGCTCTTGTCACTGTTGGACTGGGCTTGAGGGTGAAGTACCCTTACATCTGTGAATGCCCTGTCCAGCGGCGACCAAAACGATCTCGCACTGATGTCCAGTCTTGCACCATCCTGTCTATTTGTTCCATTAGATAGTTCAAGTGTGTGAGGAACGGAGAGAAGCTGGGGTTCTGTTTCAACGTCTTTGCAAACAGTGGTTAGGAGTTCAGCTATTGTATCTCTTAGTGAATTGTGTCTAAGTGAAACGTAGCCTCCGATTTTGCAGGTTAGAGTATGGTTGATATGATTTTGATTTCCACATACACATAGGGAACTTCTGTTAGCTGTAGACAGTGTAAGATTATATCTGAGTGAGAGGGCATCAAAGAATTCTTGTTTGTTAAGGACGTACCCACATGCTTTTAGAGGGAGTGTGGATAACCAAATGGATGCTCCTTTTTCACTAAGGAGTTCTAATTGCCTTTGTGTTGATGGGGATACCTCATTCATAATAGTTTCACGTTGGTGTTTGTAAAGCTCTTCCTTACGCTTCTTTACTTCACTTATGATGTCATGCTGCAGTTCTTCGTTTAGTTGGAAAGTAGTAAGCTGTTGAAAAACTGCTTCTGTGAGCTGTTTTGTAGCATTTACTGAGTTAGTGTACTCCATCTCTGCTGTTGATGTGCAGTCTGGAATGCTCAGCCCGCCCATTCTTGCAGGAAGTGAAGCTATTTTTCTGATTTGATCAGGCACAAAACTTTTGCCCATAATGGCTGGTATAAAGTCTTCCTTGACACAATATTCCAAGTGTTTCAGATGGTCGGAAATCCCTGGGGTTGTACGGCAAACAAAATTCCATCTTTTGGAGGTTCCGTAGATGAAAGCGGAGTAGGCTAGCTGGGGTTCGTTTGCAGCTATTTCGACGAGTCCAAGAATGTCTGCTTTCCAACTTTCGGTCTCCTTTAGTATGAACTCTTTTACCCCTTCTTCTGATCCAATATATGACCCAAGATAACGGTGGCCTTTGGTAGTGATCTGAACATCTGGAAAGAGTTCCTTAGCTTTGGTTGCATGCTCTGGTTTCACTATCAACCATGTCTTGCTGGGTTTTGGGTAATACCCATACATGGGACCATGATCTTTAAGGTCCTCCCACCATTTCGTGAGTTGATCAAGTTTACCCCCTGCTGCTGAGTCGTCAGCATACCAAACTTGTTTGGGATAAGGCATTTGGAAAACTATCAAACATGCTTCAAACTTACCTGGAAAAATAAGTAGCTCTTCCCCAAGCAACTTAAATGTTAACGGAGTTAACCTGCATTTTGCCACAGTTGGTACAATAATACAAGAATCGATTAAGGAAAAGGATTCAGACGACTTCCTAGAATATATGCCGCCTCCAACAGAGTGTAAACTCTCTGTATTCGAAGAGGTGACTGTTGAACAAGTAAAAGAATATATACTCAGTATACCATCAGATAAATCGATTAACGATATCATGCCCATTAAAATATATAAGTATATTATTCCCCAAATCATCGATCCAGTAGCTCATATTATAAACCTTAGTATGAAAAGTGGAACAATGCCGTTGGCATGTAAAATTGCATCAGTCACTCCAATTCTTAAAACTGGTGACCCTAATGATCCAAATAACTACCGGCCAATATCCATACTCCCCCTACTTGGAAAATGCATAGAATATTTTGTTAACCAACAGCTTACAGACTATGTTGAAACAAATAAACTGCTTACCAACCATCAGTATGGTTTTAGAAAAGATCATTCCACCACTTTTTTAATGCTTAATCTGTTTGATAAAATATTTACGTCTAAGGAATCACAGAAGAAACCTGCAATTGTATTCTTAGATATCAAAAAGGCCTTTGACACAGTAAGCCATAATATTTTATTAAAAAAACTTAAGTATTATGGAGTTGATGGCTTTGTCATAGAGTGGTTCAAAAGCTACCTGGGGGACAGAAAGCAACACACCAAAATACGTGGTAATGTAAGCACATCACTCCCTGTTAAAACAGGTGTGCCACAGGGTAGCATATTAGGACCAATTCTATTTAGTTTATTCATAAATGATCTCAGTAGAAATTGCACACAATCTACTGTTTACTTATTTGCAGATGACAGTGCACTATATTTTGATAACATTTCCCGAGGCATATATGAGAATGTAATTAAGGATATGAAAATTGTGTATGAATGGCTTAGAATCAACAAGCTGAGACTAAATGCTGCAAAATCTTCATTCATTGTATTTGATAGATCACCTAATCTGGACACGTTGTCAATCCCTCTGGATTTGGAAAAAGAATGCCTATTTATAGAAGAAACTAAATCTCAAAAATATTTAGGTCTCATGATAGACAATTTTTTGAACTTTCATGACCATATTGATTATGTGAAATCAAAAATTGCTAAAAGAATAGGGGCACTATACAGGTCGAAAAATCTTCTTCCACTGAAATATAGAAAAATGTTTGTAAATGCTCTTATGCTCCCCCAATTTGACTACCTGGATATAATATGGTGCAGGGCTGCCAAAACCAAACTTAATTCTCTTGATATATTATACAAGAAAGTAGCAAAAATTGCTCTGGATGTTCATTGGCAGGAACCATCAGTAAATGTATATCGAAATATGAAGTGGTTACCCTTACACTTAAGAAGACAACTCCATCTGTCAACGTATATGTATAAAATTCTTAATGAGGCTGCACCATCATCATTCACAGATAAATTTTCTTATGTATCCGGAGGATCACGTGATGCTGAGAGGTGCAACCTTTATATTCACAAATCCAGAACACACAAAACCTTTACATATTTAGGTGCAAAATGTTGGAATACAATTCCAGAGAACATAAGGACTATAGAATGTAGTGTAAAATTCTCACAATGTATGAAATCTAAATTTATGTCAGATGTAATTCAAGGAGTCTCATCCTATGAAATAAACAATAGTTTCGACTATTTCTACACTCTAGCTAAGTGACAACTGAAACAAATTTTATGGGGCTGGAGTTTTTGTCGGGTGGAAAGGCCCCCTGTGTTATATATGACCTAGGTATTTCCAGAAGTATAGAACTTTAAACATCTCCTTTATTCGTTCCCATTTTTTATCATTGCCAATCTATTATTGTTCTATACTTCTCTGTATATAACTGTAAATAACATTACTAACGTTATCCCAAAGTGGGCATCTATGTAATCTTAATTGTTACCTTCATGCCCACAGTTCACTGTTAAATCATATCTTATTTTATCACTCATTATTTTATTACTCATTATGTTTACATACTATATCCTTATGTCCCTAGAAGGGTGTTCTGCTAACAGTTTTCGACTGACTTGAATGTCCTGCACAGCAGATTGAAGCTTCTTAAATTATTTTTATTCTTATTGTATTGCTGTGTAAATTTGATTCTAATTCTAATAATTCTAATTCTAATAAGTGTTGGGTTCCCTGTCTGATTCTGGTTCTGTTTCAGGTTCTGTCTGTTTAACCTGGACTTCTCTGAGCAGAGGCATTAGGCTCAGTGCATACCATCCGAGTGCACAGGTATCTCCCTGTGTAGTTCCTTCCTGTGATTGTAAGTGGTCATCACTGTTGGAAATGAATAGGTTAGCTTCTTGTCTGTATGTATTTAGGATGTAAGTGAATAGCTCTGGACAGGTGTATCGAAGATTCCTAAGGGCTGTGTTGCGATTTAATGCATTGAAGGCGTTTTCAGCATCAACAAGCAGGATCGCTTCTGTGGATTCCTCTTCAAAGATCTTTCTGACTGCATGAATGGCCGCTTCCACTCCTCCTTGTAAGCCACCACACAGTTGCATGGGTGCTGTGTTCATGATAATGTCCTGTTTCAATGTGGTCATCACTGCTTTTCCGACTATTCTTCTAAGGACTTCACCAATCCCAATGGGTCTAACCCCTGGGTCTTTATCAAGGGGGATGAGGCGACCTGCTATGTATGTTTTCAGGTGATCGGGCTGTATCTTTTGGCAACACAGCTTTCTGGCCAAAACTGCAACTGCTTCTTTTAGAAGTTCAGGCTTTTTCTTAAACTGCTTAGAGCAGAGAATATGCTGCCATGTCTCTGCATCAGTTCCTGAGGGCCCACCAGATCCACTGAGGTCTCTTGCAACCTTTTCAATTCTGATGGAATCAATGGAATCAAATATGACGTTGTCTACTTCTTCAATGGGTCCCTTCATCAGACTAGATTCGAGTGATGGGCTGCTTTCAGGGTGTTTCTTTATGAGTTCCTGTATGACAGTAGGGCTTGTGTCCAGGAGTTTACTTCTCTGGCTCCCATTCCATCTTAAGGCTGCGGATACTTTTCCTAGTAACATGAGTCGTGTAAAGACTTTGTTGTGATGTCCAGGGCTGTACTTAGATTTGAGTAGGCGATCTTGTATTGATTTACATTCCCTAGCGAGCTTCTCTATTTCGCCATCTTTCCATAGTTGGAGTCTTCTTTCCAGGTGTGCTACATGGTCTTTGGCTTTAGAGGATTTGGAGGGCTTCTGGAGCAGGAGGGGAAAATTATAAGCGTCATAGTAATTGCATTACATTTGCTGCTTCTACAGATCACAAAACTTTTGTCACCTAGATACTTTCCTTGATTATATGACTGAATGTATGATGAAACTTCAAGGTAAGAAAGTAATATGGATTGGCGATGTTAATGTTAACCAAAACTCTTTATCTGATCTAGATTATAAAAAGTTAGATATAACAATGAAGCTCTTTGGAATGATACAGACTGTTACAGGAATTACTAGAGTTGCAAACTTAGATGGTAGGATAACGCAGAGCACAATAGATGTTGTCATGACTAACTGTTACTCTAATTTCATAGAGTGTAAAGTACTTGATGATAGAATAGGAGATCACCAAGCTCTCAAATGTGTTCTCGACTTTAAAGTAAGTAAAGCTAGTAAATTCCAGAAGGTTCTTATCAGAGACCACTCCTTAAACAATCTGAAAGCCTTAAGCTATTTTCTGGGATCCTGCAGCAACTACAGTAATATTCTAAGCTGTACTAATGTAGACCATGCCCTAGATGGACTTAATCATCACATCCAGGAATGGTATGATAATTACTGTCCACCTAAACAGATAAAATGTAATAGTAACTTTCTCTGTAATCCCTCTAAAGAACTGTTGGCAGAAATACGGAAGAAGAAGATGCTTTTCAGAAAGTATAAAAAGTGTTTAGGACAATTAAACAAATTCAAGTGTAATTGTATTAATGGAATATGTAAATGCAGAAAAAGTGAACTACATAAGAAATGCTCTACTTCGTGGGATAACTATCGTCCCCAAAGAAACTATGTGACAAAATTATCCAAAGAAAACAGACGTACAAATATTGTTCAGGACCTTACTGTGAAAAGTGCAAAAAACGATTTAAAAGGCATTTGGAAAACTATCAAACATGCTTCAAACTTACCTGGAAAAATAAGTAGCTCTTCCCCAAGCAACTTAAATGTTAACGGAGTTAACCTGCATTTTGCCACAGTTGGTACAATAATACAAGAATCGATTAAGGAAAAGGATTCAGACGACTTCCTAGAATATATGCCGCCTCCAACAGAGTGTAAACTCTCTGTATTCGAAGAGGTGACTGTTGAACAAGTAAAAGAATATATACTCAGTATACCATCAGATAAATCGATTAACGATATCATGCCCATTAAAATATATAAGTATATTATTCCCCAAATCATCGATCCAGTAGCTCATATTATAAACCTTAGTATGAAAAGTGGAACAATGCCGTTGGCATGTAAAATTGCATCAGTCACTCCAATTCTTAAAACTGGTGACCCTAATGATCCAAATAACTACCGGCCAATATCCATACTCCCCCTACTTGGAAAATGCATAGAATATTTTGTTAACCAACAGCTTACAGAGTATGTTGAAACAAATAAACTGCTTACCAACCATCAGTATGGTTTTAGAAAAGATCATTCCACCACTTTTCTAATGCTTAATCTATTTGATAAAATATTTACGTCTAAGGAATCACAAAAGAAACCTGCAATTGTATTCTTAGATATCAAAAAGGCCTTTGACACAGTAAGCCATAATATTTTATTAAAAAAACTTAAGTATTATGGAGTTGATGGCTTTGTCATAAAGTGGTTCAAAAGCTACCTGGGGGACAGAAAGCAACACACCAAAATACGTGGTAATGTAAGCACATCACTCCCTGTTAAAACAGGTGTGCCACAGGGTAGCATATTAGGACCAATTCTATTTAGTTTATTCATAAATGATCTCAGTAGAAATTGCACACAATCTACTGTTTACTTATTTGCAGATGACAGTGCACTATATTTTGATAACATTTCCCGAGGCATATATGAGAATGTAATTAAGGATATGAAAATTGTGTATGAATGGCTTAGAATCAACAAGCTGAGACTAAATGCTGCAAAATCTTCATTCATTGTATTTGATAGATCACCTAATCTGGACACGTTGTCAATCCCTCTGGATTTGGAAAAAGAATGCCTATTTATAGAAGAAACTAAATCTCAAAAATATTTAGGTCTCATGATAGACAATTTATTGAACTTTCATGACCATATTGATTATGTGAAATCAAAAATTGCTAAAAGAATAGGGGCATTATACAGGTCGAAAAATCTTCTTCCACTGAAATATAGAAAAATGTTTGTAAATGCTCTTATGCTCCCCCAATTTGACTACCTGGATATAATATGGTGCAGGGCTGCCAAAACCAAACTTAATTCTCTTGATATATTATACAAGAAAGTAGCAAAAATCGCTCTGGATGTTCATTGGCAGGAACCATCAGTAAATGTATATCGAAATATGAAGTGGTTACCCTTACACTTAAGAAGACAACTCCATCTGTCAACGTATATGTATAAAATTCTTAATGAGGCTGCACCATCATCATTCACAGATAAATTTTCTTATGTATCCGGAGGATCACGTGATGCTGAGAGGTGCAACCTTTATATTCACAAATCCAGAACACACAAAACCTTTACATATTTAGGTGCAAAATGTTGGAATACAATTCCAGAGAACATAAGGACTATAGAATGTAGTGTAAAATTCTCACAATGTATGAAATCTAAATTTATGTCAGATGTAATTCAAGGAGTCTCATCCTATGAAATAAACAATAGTTTCGACTATTTCTACACTCTAGCTATGTGACAACTGAAACAAATTTTATGGTGCTGGAGTTTTTGTCGGGTGGAAAGGCCCCCTGCGTTATATATGACCTAGGTATTTCCAGAAGTATAGAACTTTAAACATCTCCTTTATTCGTTCCCATTTGTTATCATTGCCAATCTATTATTGTTCTATACTTCTCTGTATATAACTGTAAATAACATTACTAACGTAATCCCAAAGTGGGCATCTATGTAATCTTAATTGTTACCTTCATGCCCACAGTTCACTGTTAAATCATATCTTATTTTATCACTCATTAATTTATTACTCATTATGTTTTACATACTATATCCTTATGTCCCTAGAAGGGTGTTCTGCTAACAGTTTTCGACTGACTTGAATGTCCTGCACAGCAGATTGAAGCTTCTTAAATTATTTTTATTCTTATTGTATTGCTGTGTAAATTTGATTCTAATTCTAATTCTAATTGCAACACTCTCCAGGTTAGAGCCACTGTTAAAGAGATTGATGGTATTGGCAACTTCCTCAATAAAACTCTCTCCTATCTTGCCTTTCGGTACCTTAAACATGTTCTTCTTCCAAAGGACTACCCTCTTGTAGATAGAGTCTACAGCTGGCCTTATCTGTAAACCTTTTAGGACTCCCCATTTTGCATTGTTGATCGATGCGATGACTGCATCCGGGGGAGGTAAAGTGGATGTAGTAAGGCGTTGTTTTTCACAGTTACCACATACAAATGCTATGTCAAACTTTTCATCTTGGAGGTGTTTGTATTCTTTGGTGTTGATTTCCTAACAAATGGGATGGTGCCAAACATTGCACTGTTCACAAAGGAGCCCATCTTGTTCAGCAAGAACACCTAGGTGGCATGTTGGACAGATATCTTCTTGGGTGCTGTGGTCTGTGTTAGGAGCTTGGATTTCTTGTGCTCTTTTGTGAATGTGGATAGGGAGAGCATGCTTTTCACTTAAGGAGGTGGGATTTTGAGATTTACGGCTTCTAGGAGGGGGTATAGGAGCGGTAAGTGTGGATTCTAACTGGGGAACTGTTTTAGATCTGGTGTTCATTACCAACCCAAAAACGGGGACCACTACTGTTTTCCGAGTCGATTACCAGCAGGAGCTGTAGCTTACCGCCAACAGTCCCTACTGGATGCGGGTCTCCTTAACAGTAGTGGATCCAAATTTGGGATCTGATGGAGTAATCTCGACACCAGAGGGTTTTACAGAATATTAAGGTAAGATTAGTGTCACAAATATATCACAAATATATTGGCTTTTCATATATTTTGAATCCGTCACTGTTTACAAAGCAATTTCTATTTAAATTATTATCATAGTGTACCACTGTCTCCGTAATGAAACAGGTGTATGATTTGCTAACAGTGTCTGGAAGGAACTATTGTTCTACACTAAATGAATTATACGTCAGATAAAACAATGCCTTTGGGGTCGATATCTCACAAGTCTGGAAATTTGATCCCGCTAACAGGCCTTGTCAGTCCAATTATGGTAGTGCACTTTGATTAATTGAACACCTGGGGTCAACCAATCAGACACAGCTTTTTGACCCACGTGATATGCTCCTTGGTCACGTGACAGGTTTCAACAGCCAACTAGACACTGTTCTGCAGCTCACGTGACGGTTTTAAACCAATCAGAAGGTCGAGCAGAATATATACTGTTTCGGGGTGAGATTCAACCCTGATATACTATTGTAGCGCGATGCACTACTGGGTCGCGCGCGCATCAAATAATGCTTCTCGCAACCACAATCTTCGGTAGATCGGCGAGATGCACCACTGTGCCTCACCGAGCTGCGAAGGATTGACATCGTGAATCAAATATACTACAATTGTTATAATGGACTAGCCCATTGCAAATGTGGAATTACCGGTGCAATACACCATTGCAATGTGTATTTGGTATTAAGCTGGTTGGGCGACGCTCAACCTATCATTCTGCATTCCCGAATATTTTAGTCAGTGTCATGTAATAAAGGACCGAGCATAAATTTTTTGTAGCGCTATGCGTTACTGTGCCGCGCCGCGCACTCAATGAGGCTCCTCACAGATCTCTCTAAATCGGCGAAATGCGCTACTGTGCCGCGCCGAGCTGCGATGCAGATGGATTAACATCATCAATTAAATAAATTTGGTACTAAAAGTTTTCTAAAAATGTAAATAAAACAATTTCACTTTGTACATTGTAGCAATTTTTTAAAACCTAAACACAAAGGTCCCCTATATGTAGCGAGATGCGTTACTGGGCCGTGCCGCGCACACAATTACATGGTTCTCGTAGTTAGATAGGCAACATGCGCTACTGTGCCGAGCTAAGTCCTACGATCGAAAAGTTGACATCGTCAATTAAGTTTCCTTTTGTTGCTTGTGTGAAATTTTTAACAAATTTTTGAAAAATTTATTTCAAAATATTCGATATTTAATATAAAAAGATATTTGTAGCACGATGCGTTACTGTGCCGCGCCGCGCACTCAATGAGGCTTCTCACGGCGAAATGCGCTACTGTGCCGCGCCGAGCTGCGATGAATTGACATCGTCAATTAAACATAATATAAATACTTGTATCACGTGGTGACCCTCACTGTTGCTTCACTGTAGAGTTTTTACGATACAGGGAGAGCCTTGCTCTAACCAGAGCCCTCTCGCTTGCAGTAGCGCGCGACCGCCGAAACAAGGGATTTTACTAATTCACTCGCCAGCGCGCTATCACGTGTTTTAATGCCGTGATTTCATTGGTCACCTCTATAGCGCGCATTATTTGTGACAGCATAGTTGTTTTTACACAATTTGTCCACCGCGCGTGCAATAAACTCAATCTTAGCTCCGATTTGTGACCGAAATCAGAAATGGGCCATAATATGGTTTAAGAAACGCATTGCCTGTAATTAGCTAATTGAATTATCAATTATAGGCACTATATAAGGTTGCACGAATTCACGAATTATCAATAACATTGCAATAACATTATTCCTGCAAGTTTTGATTCAATTTCATTTAAGGTTTGCTTGATTCAATTTCATTTAAGGTTTGTTTTCAGTTTTGCATCGCGAACAGATACCACAATTTGAAGTTGTTACACGGCCAAGGATTAATCTCACAATTGTTTAGATTTGTAGCTTTGTTTATCAACGATGATATTTATGAAAGGGCAATTGAAATTGAGATCGATTTGCCTCTTAAACGACAAACGTGCCTCCAACTGTTAAATAGATCAAAATTCTACATTCTACCAGATTCTTATCTACCTAGATTCTACCTAGATTCTACCATAATAGTCGATATATTATATACCAGAGCACGTCACATTTCAATAATTTTACAATATGTTATTATATCACTATCAGCTACATATGTTTGAAGGATTAAAACACTTTTATAACGGTGCTGTTAGAATAACAGAATATTTACGCTATAAAACAGTTGACATCAAGATTATTATAACATTACCAAACTAAGTAAAAAATAACAACTGTCCAATGTTCTAACCATGAACCTAACCAAAAATGTCAATAAATATCAGTCTATTCGAAATCAAAGTCATATCACTATGAAGACCCGTGTTTTAGCCCGGTAGGTGAGGTATGATAGAGCCGGCCAGCCCGGTAGGTGAGGTCCAGTAGTTGCCCGGAGGCGGCGTAGATTTGGGTGATGAGGTCTCCTCCTGCCACGTTGTACATTCCTTTGTGTGGTTCCTCCTTCTCTCCTTCCTCTTCTTGAATATCTGAGGGGGGAGGGTGATCACAGAGTAGAGAATATATAATAAGGGATATTTTATAGTAGTGCTGTCACGTGACAAAAATGAGCTCTCATTCGTTCATTACTTAGCCACGACTCGACCTGTCAAACGTTTTTGGAGAGGTTTATCAACTACTTCTATCTTACTCACTATAATTACTGCAGTATTAGATCAGGATCAGAGACGGGTTCAAGATTAGGATATTATATAAGCTACAGGAAAAGAAGATTATTTTTTATTAACGGCACTCTTCCCACAAACACCACATACCGGGAAGAACAAGTCTAATTTTAGAGGCTGGATTTCCGTCCAGCCACATCAGTGCTCTGAATAACAGCAGGACGTTGATGTTCCATGGTCTGGACTAGCGTACCAACTTTCCACCCAGGGATGGAACAAGAGCTCCAGCTCGTACAAACTGGTCTTGACCAGCGGACGACCAGGACAGAGGAGTTCTCTCAGTTTCTCTATCAGAAGGATTAGGTCCTCGTAGGAGCTGGAGCTAGCAGGGAGGTCTCCGTACATGCCTGACCATTATGTTGGTTAGAGAAATACACCAAACAATCATTAGTTTAACAAAACAATTATTACACCAAACAATTATTAATAAAGTGAGGTTATAACTGTAAACTTGTTACACCCCGCAATATCACTACCGTCCGGAACAATAATTATTTTAAGTTATGATTTTAAGTTTAACATAAGTTAATAGAATATTATTATATTAGTTACGATCGATTGTAACAAACCTGCAACATGACATTATTACAGGGAAGCCTCCGGGTGGGAGGACTCCGTACCATGGGGGACTTCTGGCAACGTTCCAGGAATTTCTTTTCTCTTCTCGAACCTTCTTCAAGTGCCGCTGAATCACTTTATTAAGTTTAACTTTAGTCCAAGAGTAGATTCATAGAAAAAGTAACCAGTAACTGATTCCAATTAAACTAAAAAGTCATTAGGTTCTAGTTACTAGTTATTAGTTACTAGTTACTACTTACTATAGTAGTTACCAGGATACATAAAGTTAGTTACCCTGTCCCCGCCAGAGAAATTTGCTTCCTCATTTCTTGATGAGATGAAATCTTGACAAGATCTTATCGCAATAATATATCTTTAGACTTAAATCGATGTTTAATATTTAAAGAGATTTATAAGTTTAACAGTGTAACAATGTCTAATTCTCTCCAAGACGCAGTTTACCGAGTAAAGTGAAAGCTTAACTTGCCTGGATAACAACGAAGTAGGGAGCATAACTGGTTGCCGGGGTAATTTCATTGGATCCTCCTGCCCGGACAGTAATAATGTCATGTTGCAGGTTTGTTACAATTAATGATTGAGTCAATTTTGTTTTGAGCCTACCGTGATCTTCATTGCATCTGCTACATTGATACCCAGTGTTATAACAGGTAGTAGATAAGCTTACTGATTGTTCAGTGTGCTTTGTGCCCCAGGTGTGCCCGAGGTGTGCCCGAGGTGTGCCCGAGTTTGTGCCCCAGGTGTGCCCGAGGTGTGCCCCAGATGTGCATCGGCAGATTACCGAGTTACCGAACACTATAAGGGCCCCCAATGTCAAACTAATGTCCGTTCAAACAAAGTTCTGTAATTAGGTACGTTTATCTTATAAGGTTTATCGGATCCCAGACTCTTTCACGTACACTCAGAAGACTGCTATGATAGTAAATTAACCATTAATATTCCCTATCCAGGATAGTTTAAAGAAGGTCAGAATTTAGTCCCTCCCCTCTAAAGCTTAGTCAAGATAAAGGTTCATCAATAGGCAGATACTGAATAACTGAATAACTGAATAATATATCTAATACTAGAAGCTCTTGCACTCACAAGACTTCTTACAGCTGACCCGGATTAACCGACCTTACATCTTATCATACATCAACAGTTATACTAGTACTATAAAAATAGTTGCTTGCGTGAAAAGAATAAACAAAACACCTCTCAATATTATCTTATTATTATGTCGTTAGTTATGTTCAATAGCTGATATTTAACTTCTGGTTTTTATAAGAATCAATTGAACAGGGAGTCACTAGAAAGACGGCTATAAAATCTAGAATCTTACCTTAATCTTTTATATTCTGTGCTGAATATTCCCGGAGGAGGGCAGATTCGTCTTGGTCTCTTACAAACTTTCTTCTCATCGTTAGGTGATGCTGCTACCTAGGATGTCTGAGTGATGGTATTTGTTTGAAATTTCTAACGATGGTAACATGAGTATGTAAAATACTAACAGCTGAGCTTGTTTAAAATCTTGTTGAACTGGAAAATATAACCAATATAACAATTCTTTGATCTAAATAATCAGAATGTTTAATGAATAAAGTACGTACCTTATAAGCGTGTTATATGACGGATTTGATATTATCATTCGTCTCCCATCAGTGAAAAAGACTCTGAAATTAAGAGTGATTTAGATTGTACCATGATAATTTGTATCGTTATAATAAAGTGATAGTAGCAAGGAGTATACAGAAATTATATTATGTTCTCGACTAAACCTATTTATCTATTATCAATAAAAACTTTCATTAAAACTGTGAATACAAATTATGGTGGTTTTAGATTTGAAATGCAAATGAACTTTGATGTGATTGCTTTGACATGACGATGATCGCTCACTATGTATGATATCAGATATGTTGTTCGTTTCTAGTTCCGAAGAAGTTGCGGTAGTCCGTAGGTTGCTGATAGTTACAATCCTTTTCTTCTCCATAGCTCACATTTTCTTCCACTGAATGAGGGATTAATATAAATGACAAGATCGTGAAATCACGGTACAAACCTATTTTTCTTAAACACATTGAACATAATTTTAATATCCAAACAGATAAAAATACTTCAGTCAGTTGAATCGCTCCAAGGTTTCAAAATTATCTTTCTTGACTGCATCCAGAAGTTGTAAAACTGCAATTAGAAAAATTATCTTATCGAATAACCTTCAAAAATCCTTTCGTTCAACTCGATACAAATAACCTCATAAATTATTCTATGGACAATTTGCACTTTTCTGGTTTAGTCTGTTCGATCAACGATAAGTTGGTATTGAAAGATTTTGACAAGTATAATGCGCAATCGATCCACGTTAATCAAACACGATAGTAAAAAGTGAAAGATAATTATCCCTCGAACAATGTCGATCATGGATTGTACCTACTTCATTACAAGATATCTGTCTTTAAGGAAAAGTTTAACTCTGAAGTTAATATCCTGGAGAGACTTGAATAACATTACATAATAACAAAGCACATCAATTGGACTGGTCGTCGATAGAGACAACAATGTTATAACATTATCACCACATTCCAACAATGAAACAGGAACGTGGATATGGTGAGTGAATGTGAGTGATAATGAGCCAGGTTACTCAGAAGGATTCAAACACTTGATCAGCAACTTGACAACTTCTCTCTCTTGTGAGCAAAGTAGCAATTATGGGAGCTAAAAGCTCATGCTACATTAAACTTTCGTCATATTTATGATAAACATATAAGTAAAATGAAACTATTAAATCATTCAATACGATAAGATAATATCAGCTTATTTATTGGTTCATTCACCTGAGTTAACACATTTAGGACGTGAAGACTGGTGAGAGTATACAATTCCTTTCTCACAAGTTATCGCTTTACTGCCCGTCAGCAAGTACTCAGAATCGCAGACTACTGTGATAGCAGTTCCGTACGTGATAGGAAATGTAGCGTCAGTTGAAAGGTAGTTTTCAATCATCATACCCGTGCAGCGATCTGCAGATTAAGGTTACAATTTTAGTATCTTCAACTTACTATATATAATATGTATGTATACATTTCTTCATTATTCTGATATCAAAGATGGTTGTACATTTTTGAATTAATGATTTTCAAACCTATGGTGCAGGTTGGACGTTGACCGATGGTGAAGGAAAAATCTCTGATACAAGTGATACTGTTGTCTCCGGCGAGAGTGTGACCAGGCTTACAGTTCACCTCCACCACAGTTCCTACTATCACAGGAAAGGTGCTGGTTGTTGTCATGTCTGAAACAGCTGCTGGTAGTTCTGTACACGTATCTGAGATGATTGCGTATCAGTTTGTGGCTACGATATTATAAATCAGGGAAAGTGAGTAACGAATTTCAGGTGAATATGGAAAAATGTATTCAATTCAACCAATTTTTCTTTTTCCTGATGTCACCCATGCCAATGTTGACAATATCAGTAAGTGCTCTTAATTGCCCTTTCTCTCAATGTAACCCTCATGTCACTGCTACTGTGTCTCAACTCTTTAATCATAATTACTTTTTGAGAGCACTACAAAAACCTACCTAAAATACACTGAGGAGAATCCAAGTAACTCCAGTTTTTGTCCTTAATACAGGTGATGAGTCTGCTCCCTGACAGACTGTACCCCGGGATACAGTCCATTTCCACAATTGTACCGTGGTCCACTGGAAGTGAGGTGCTGGTCTTCAAGTCAAAGATATTCGGCAATTCTGTACACTTTTCTGAAAAAACAAACCCTAATATTTATATAGAAGCATAGAGTCTGATTTCTGATAGTTTTTCTTAGTATGTATATTGTAAAATGATTTTAGGAATTCAGATTCATGTCAACAATTCTTGTTAAAAAATTATACAATTAAAGTCAGTTTGATAGTGCAGGCATCACTATGAATTCAACCTTTTGAAAAACAAATTCTTACCGATGATACAAGTGGGAAGTTGACTCGATGAGATGTAGTCAGCGTCTTGAACGCAGGTTATCGTTTTGTCTCCTGAAGTGAGGGTGAACCCCTCAAAGCAGTTCACGAATATCTCAGCTCCTTTCTTCACCGGGAATGCAGAGTCTGTTTTTAAGTGTCCTCCTATCGGCAACTCCGTACAAGTTTCTGTAGAATCTAATGCTATCTCCGGTCTTCTTATACGAAATACGAATAACTTTTACTTTTGAGTGAACTGTTTTTGCGGAAAGGGTTTTAATTTCTAACCGGTTAAAACAACAAATTTATCAAATTTAATGAGATTTTGATGTCAGTTCAAAATCGCACTGACCGCCATCGTTGCACTTAGGTTTTTCCTGGAAATCGAAATGCACACCCTGGTTACAGGTGATCACTTCGTCACCCCTTAATTCTTTGTCTTCCGAACAGCTCACTGACACAACTATCCCGTAACTCACAGGGAAAATCGTGCTCGACTTTAGATGTGAGATATCAGGAGGTACGCCGGAACAGTACTCTGGTTGTTATGACAATTTTTATAATAATGCAGTAAGTCAATTAACACTCAAAAGTTATATTCTTATATTGTGCAATTGTGTCATTTACGTTGCAAAGTAACAATCTTTTTCATATTTAGCTCTAAAAACAAAACAAAAAAGTAAATGACAGAAGTTACAATGATATACTCACTTTCTTCGCAAGAAGGATGTTTACCATGAATACTTTGATAGTTATCATTCTGGATACATGTGATGATGTCACCACCTACAAGAGAGTACCCAGCATCACAATGCACTGTTACCCGGGTATCGTAGGGAACAGGAAATTGGGTGGTTGTTCCTAGGTTCTGGATGTTCGGCAGTTTGCTGCATTCGTCTGTGTGTACAAATTGTTTACCAAGCTAG
Source organism: Bolinopsis microptera (assembly GCF_026151205.1). Classification (NCBI taxonomy): domain Eukaryota; kingdom Metazoa; phylum Ctenophora; class Tentaculata; order Lobata; family Bolinopsidae; genus Bolinopsis; species Bolinopsis microptera. The sequence continues at coordinate 20,771,089 of NC_087076.1, forward strand.
AAGTCAAGGTACGACGATTAAAATGACTTAGGAAACAGAAGGGAAAGAAAACACATGATTTAAACCAGCCCACTTATGTGCGACAAATATTCTGTTTAAAAGTAACTGTAATTAATAAAGATAAACGAAACAAAGCCTTAAAAGAGCAAACAATATATAGAAACAGTTTTTAGTTTTATTATTATAATGTGCTCGGTCAAATAACAAATTACAAATTACAAATTTGTCGAGAATAAATCGCATATTTTATACATTGTATGTTCAAACCTAACACACAAGAAGGCTCTTCGTTGAAGGAGAAGTCATCTTCCTCAATACACGTGACAGTGCTGGCTCCGGTCAGAGTGTGTCCAGTGCTACACGTCAAGGACACTTCACTCCCAGGTGCGAGGGGGAACTGTGACTCTGTCATTATCTGTCCCCAGCTTGAGGGCAAGCTCTCACATGAAACTGAGAATGGGTTACATCATTGATATTGTGGAACAATCAAATTGAGTTTATCGGTTCAAATATAAGTATTTTTCGATGATATTTGTGAAAGTTGAAAGATCGTTTCGCGGAAGACCCCCTGACACTTAATTTATTTCTTAAGTCCTACATCTACCTGCCAAAACCATAGTACGGGCAATAGCAAGAAAAAGCATTGCAAAGCTTCGAAAAATATGATAAAATAACAGATTTACTGCATTTTGTTCGATCATCGTTTGCTTGAGATCCTTGAGGACAAGCAGTACACAATCCCGAACTCTCTGTACTGTATGTGTAAGGAGGACATTGTTGACACTCTGTTATAGAACTGTCTTTGTAGGTACCCGCCGGACAAGACACTAAAAAGGTTATCAACAATAAGGCAGTTGGTTCTATAATGTTTATTCTAAAATAAGTCACTGCCCTGATTATGAATGGCTCTTGTAACTGAGTAATATTACACTTAATCATTGAATCTGGACGTTTCCGTTCAAGTTCTGATTTGATATTTGATCGATAAAATCATATAAATAAGTAACAGCTATTAGGTAACAGTTCAAATCCCAATACTCACCACAATCGGTTTTATCAGAGTTAGTGTCTTTTCCTATCCCGCAAGTGCTGCAAGAATCAGATCCTGCAGCACTGAATGTTCCTACTTCACATTTGGAACAGGTTGCAGATCCAGCAGCACTATATTTCCCAGCTTCGCATTCAGAACAGGTTGCAGATCCAGCAGCACTATATTTCCCAGCTTCGCATTCAGAACAGGTTGCAGATCCAGCAGCACTATATTTCCCAGCTTCGCATTCAGAACAGGTTGCAGATCCAGCAGCACTATATTTCCCAGCTTCGCATTCTGAAAAAATTAAGCAAAAAAATTATATTATCGCAATAAAAGTTTGATCCCAACAAACTTTCATTGATCTTACTGCCAAGAAGTGGTACAGATTCAAGCCTAAATGATACCTAAATATCTGTAAAAAAATTCACCGAATTGTTTGACAATTACATTTCAATACTTAGCAAGTTTTGAACTAGTGATATAGTGAAGATCCAGCAGCTGCTGGACAAAAAGTTCGAAGTGGAAAAATTGTTGAAAAAAATTCAACGGACTTTAACTGGGACGGACCTTAAGATGAACGTTAGGGCCTCCAGCGTTCAAGTAATGTCCGTCCAAATAAGGTCCGATAAGGTATTCAACACAGTCTGCACTCATGCACTGTAACTAATGTGGATATATTTGAAGAGTGTTTCACAGTGGCTACTTTCTATTCCACTTAGATTATTATTTCACGTAAGCTGTAATCATATAGTAATCCCCTAGAGGTGGATTTTGGAAACATAATAGTGATACGAAATTTGCCTTCAGTCGTTAATCCCTACTTATACAAAAAGTCTCACCTAGCTTGCATTCGGGCATACTTCCAGAGTATGAGTACGTTGTTCCGTAACTGCAGGTAACTTCGCTGCTGCCAAGGTTGAAAGTTCTTGTTGAGTCAGCACATCTCACTGTCAACAAAGTGTCTCTCGTAACCGGTGGTTGAGGAGATAATTCAGTTAACAACCAGGATGAGGGGACTCCATCACAACCGCCTGTAAAGCCGTTTTGTCACAGTTGGGATATTTGCATACTTTCCATCGTTATGAATATAAGATTCGCGCTTTACTTGTTACAATTTATTGTTTCGAAAGCCTAATTCTTGATTTGAATTCATTCTAGATATTTGAAATTTTCATTTAGATTATAATATTATATCCTTTTGTTTACCCATGCGATATTGAGCAGAGGCCTTGTCATTGTCAACGAATGCCAATTTCGCTACGTCTTTCCTCCAATAGTTTTTCCAATTGTCATCACTGCATGTTGAGTCAGACATCAGGACGCTGAACTTCTCGTAATCGTCAAGGGAAGCCACTAGCCTAGGGGAGTTACCCAATGTTTTGGAGATTTTCCAAATGCCATTTCTACCGGTGTTACCATCGTAGTTTCCCCGATAATGCCTACCACCAGAGAAGCACTTCACAATGTAGTATTCGTTCGAACCAAGGAAAATCTCCAGTGCTCCGACCTCTATATCCTGGATAATAGAGGAATTTTAATACACATCTTAATAATATTCAAGGATGACCTGATCAGTGATCACCTGATAGTCGAATTGAAATACTTAAAATGACCCTATCCAATATCTATGATACCACATACTTTGTCGGATCTTATTTGGTCGAACCTTACATGGAGCGCTCCACACGTTATCTCAAAATTAAATTCCGTCTACCAATGTCCGACCAAAATTATGTTTGTCCATATTATAATGTCTGCCAAAAATAAAGTATTAAATTTGAGAGACTTGTAATTACGAAGACAATTTAGTAACCTCAGATGTGTAGAACCAGACTTCAACTCTCTCCACGGAGTTTGTAATTGTCCGTATCTCCAACGGAATGCCTTCAAGGTCGAATGTGTCGTATGAGTTTTTGTTTATGTTTTTCCAGCCTAAAATAAATGGTATTAATAGCAAAAGAAGTTGCACGCAGCCCATGGTTGGATCTTGATTGTCAATGATATGATTCATTTCATGCTAAGATGTTAGATATAACTGCATGTTGCCGTTATCACTATGCTGTCTTGCTATGATACAGTTGCCACTGAACGCATTTGGATGGAGAATAAGTGTTGAATACAGGTTGCACTTGTGCGGAGGTGAAAAAAGCATGAAAAGAGATGGATGACAACAAGATATTGACGATAGAGATAAATTTATAAACGACATTGTTATGTAAGAAATTGTGACTTTTAGGACGACCCTCTATTTTGAAAGAGTCACCATTTTAACTGGTTGAATCAAGTGAATACCTTGCCCAGTTGTAGGTCCTACAAGGAAGAGAGTCAATAGGAAGACAGTTAGGATGTCTTTTTTCGGGTCCCGATATCTACACATCTTTCTTTGTAGAACCATCGAATTTAACATCCACGCTGTATATTTCAGAGTTTAATAAATAGGTTGATATCATCATCTTACTTATAATTCAGAGAATTCCCTTTGTATACAATCTTTGTACGTACGACCGCCCACGTGCAAATCAGACGAAAAATATGAACTTGCGTAGTAACCATGGTAACGAGAGTTATTACGCACACATGCACGTGCAAAGATTGGCGAACGGCATTTTTTATCGGTTTTTCTAGTCTATGTTGTCTCTACTATAATTCAAAGAATTATTTTTGTATGTATGTATGTACGACCGCCCACGTGCAAAACAAACGAAAAATATGAACTTGCGTAGTAACCATGGTAACGAGGGTTGTTACACGCACGTGCACGTGCAAAGATTGTTAAAACAGCATTTTTATTTTTTATCGTTTTTGTTGATATTACGTTGTGTTTAGTGCAATTAACATTTTAATTGGCTGTATCTTCGGTTGTGCAGGATATTTTTTGACGCAATTTAAACTTACTAACAAAAAATACTATTAGCTTCCTCCCTGTTACCACGGGTTTTCTAGTCTCTACTATAATTCAAAAGATTCTTTCTGTTGTATGTATGTACGACCGCCCACGTGCAAATAAAACGAGAAATAGGTAGTTGCGTAGCTACCATAGTAACGAGGGTTGTTACACGCACGTGCACGTGCAAATATTGTTAAAACGGCATTTTTATCGGTTTTGTTGATATTACGCTGTGTTTAGTATGAGCAACATTTTAATCGGCTGTATCTTCGGTTGTGTAGGATATTTTTTGACGCGATTTAAACTTACTAACAAAAAATACTATTAGCTTCCTCCCTGTTACCACGGGTTTTCTAGTCTCTACTATAATTCAAAAGATTCTTTTTGTTGTCTGTATGTACGACCGCCCACGTGCAAATTAGATAAAAATAGAAAGTTGCATAGTATTAGTAACCATGGTAACGGTGTTCAAAACTTAGATGGCAAGTACGTACGGTACAGGGCTTTAAGTACGTACGGTACAGCTACTTTTAAAGGTACGTACCGTACAGGCACTGTAAGGTACAATTTTTTTTTCAAATTTTTAGAATCAACTTCAGTGAATTACTTGCAATTTTTGATTAGTATTATCATCATAATTTTTGAAATAGAAGTCGAAAATAAACACAGTGGTTAAAACCTTAGTTGTAGTGAACGTACGGAACGTTCACTAAAAATAGTTTGTGAACGCGTTCGCTAAAAGATTTTAACGTTCGGAACATAAGGAACGTTAATTGCTATAATGAAATTAAAATGCCGGACATAGCCCAATTATCCGGCAAAGTACTAGCGTTTCCATTGCCACTTGCCGACAGGATTTGCCACGTTGTAACAGACAATCCAAATGTCAATAAATCTCTACGACGCTTAATCGAAGCTGATTATGAACACATCATACGATCATGCTGTGTAACCCACCAGTTCGATCTACTTGCCGAGGATGTCGGGAAGTTGAGCTGGACCAAGGAGACATTGTCGAATTGTAACAAAATAGTTACAAATGTGAAGAATCACGACATGATTCTAAAAACGTTAAGAACCCATTCTCTTGTCAATTTGCTAAAACCAGGGGAAACTCGGTTTGCCACCCAGTTTATTATGTTAGAGAGACTGAAGGGTTCCAAGGATACTTTGATTAAGACTTATATTGATCCAACCCTTACTGAGTCTGTTAGCAATAAAAGTAATGCATACAAGAATTTGTTTGAGTGCGCTAAAGATTTAGTGTTTGACCCCCATTTCTGGATAGAAGTCGACTATTTATGCTCAATTCTCGAGCCGATAATGGTCTTGCTTAGATTTTCAGACAATACAGGGTGAGTTGAAAATAGTGTGTGGAAAGTAAATGGCTCTACTTTTTTTGACAAATGAAATTTCCAGTTAACTTTTGCATATTTAGGTAATGAAAATATATACTTTTTATGATAATACAATTAAAATACTTAATGATTAATAATTTGCTCAACCCATCGTCCTTTATTAACTAGGACATATTGATAACGTGTAAGACAATTGTCTATAGCCGACTTGACTGTATTATGGGGGCAGGGGAGTCTTATGGAAATTTTCTCAAAATCGACTTTTTAGTTAGTTGTTTCTGATAGAGGGGAGTAATATCTATCAGATGCTTTTGATGCCGTGGAAAAATATCGTTCCTAGCCGAAATTATTGCCGGTCAAAGGTCAGCGCGTGTGTGGTAATTGTATTGCGCGAGCGATTTTTGATCGCGTGCCCTGAAAATCGAGTCTAAAAATCCATTTTCTCCTACATTTTTTGAGCAATCACCCTGAAACTTTCAGTATATGTTCTAAGGATCATTTACTTTTAGAAGAGATGAGCCAGACAGAATTTTGAGATAGGCCTTTAAAAAATTTTATTCGATTTTGAAAATCTTGGACCTCGTTTTTTGATGATTTTTTGATTCTTAAGATTCCTGTTGGTTTCATCGGTGTAATTTATTACAAATATTATCTGTTCACCTTAAAGTTAGCAAATTTTGCTTTCCGCAATAGAAACCATAAAAGTGATATGGTTAGTCTTGCCAACAAAAGGTGGCTCGAGCTCCATTCCCCCTACATTCAGTAGGGTTTTGTGCTCACCCGGCTTATCAGGGATATGATCAGCACACGAATCAGGATGTCTGGAAGGAGTTTCTAGATGTCATGGACACGTGGTGTGACGGCGCAACAAAGAAGAAGATAATTTCGCAGTACACGTTCTACCGAGAAAAAAGAGGCTTATTCTGTACTGACGCTGCCTCAAGTTTTAGCCAAGATTCTGACGATCCAGTCTCTTGGTGGAGCAACTTCGGTTGCGAGGTACCCGAACTACAGAGTTTTGCAATGAAAGCGCTGTCGCAATCGACATCAGCCTCACCCTGTGAGACGAATTGGAGCTTGTACGACTGGGTGATAAACAAAAAAAGAAACCGCCTCACAGTTGACAAGCAGCGAGACTTTATTTATGTTAACGCAAGTTTGCGTCTTATGAACAATTCACGAATTAAGGAGCAATAATATCATTACTATTTGCTATACTAGTGACTTATTTTTATTCATTATTGTTTATTTACTGTCTAATTCCGACAACATGGTTTTATCTCATTGTACGACTAAGTTCAGCGTTCACTACAACTAAGATCAGAATTAAGCAATAGCTAAGGTTCATGATACAATCTAAATTTTGGGTTGGTTTTTTGCGAACATTTGACTTTATAATGAATTTACGTTTACCTGATATGGTTAGGAGTTGGCTGGTGGCCATGATGGTATCAAAGGATGAGGAAAGATTAGTTGGTGCACAACTTGATGAAAAACGATATTTTCTGGCAACTGATTTATGGGCATTGTCTCTTACTTTTATATTCGTGTGCTGCCAGGTGTTTTATCTTTTAATTTGCTAGCCAGATAAAATTATTGATTGAAATTCCCATTGAGCAGTGAGCACGATTGAAATGATTCAAATTATAATCGTTAAATGCACAATTTTCCTCTGTACTCCTGTAACTCTTTCTTAAAATGAAACAATTGCCGTAATTAAAATCGTTCTACAAAGAGCGGTACGGACCACTTACGTTTCAAATGAATTCAAATTTTTCGTTAAATCACCCTTGTTAAATATCTTTGGCACTATCTTACCACCCACTTGCACTGGTCGGAAATTTATGGGTTTCGGCTCTCTGGAAAGTATTAAATTTTTATTTAAATAACCCGCAAGGGAGGGTTGCATCTGTCACAATGTAATTACGCCATTAATTGTATAATATTTAGTTTCAAACAACTCCGTCGTAACTTTATTTATTGCAAGCGACTTAGTTTGAAGAAATGGAGTGACCTGTAACAGTGTAACCGGGCGAGGGGTTCTCCCCGAAATCAACCATAAATTTGACTTTGGGTATGTTGAAAACATATTAAAAACACATGCTGTACGACCTCTTATAAAATTTCAACCTCAGGGAGAGTTCATAGTGCACCCTAATGTTAAATATCTCAACTTCAAGGAGAGTTCATAGCGCACCCTAACGTTAAATATTTCAACCTCAGGGAGAGTTCATAATCATAGCGCACCCTAACGTTAAATATCTCAACCTCAAGGAGAGTTCATAGCGCACCCTAACGTAAAATATCTCAACTTCAAGGAGAGTTCATAGCGCACCCTAACGTTAAATATCTCAACCTCAGGGAGAGTTCATAGCGCACCCTAACGTTAAATATCTCAACCTCAAAGAGAGTTCATAGCGCACCCTAACGTTGAATATCTCAACTTCAGGGAGAGTTCATAGCGCACCCTAACGTTAAATATCTCAACCTCAAAGAGAGTTCATAGTGCACCCTAACGTAAAATATCTCAACTTCAAGGAGAGTTCATAGCGCACCCTAACGTTAAATATCTCAACCTCAGGGAGAGTTCATAGCACACCCTAACGTTAAATATCTCAACCTCAAAGAGAGTTCATAGCGCACCCTAACGTTGAATATCTCAACTTCAGGGAGAGTTCATAGCGCACCCTAACGTTAAATATCTCAACCTCAAAGAGAGTTCATAGCGCACCCAAACGTAAAATATCTCAACTTCAGGGAGAGTTCATAGCGCACCCTAACGTTGACAGCATCACAAAATATTGACTAACGTTCACTAACGTTCACAAACGTTCACTACAAAATGATTGGAACGTACGTTCAGTACGACTAAGTTCAGCGTTCACTACAACTAAGGTTAAAACAATAAAAGATTTAAAAGGAATATTTGTGTACCGGATCGCTCTTAACCGGTACTACACTACTACTACTTGTAATTATCGTTAAACTCAAAGCTTCATCCTTTTGTTGCAGTATACGAACACCAGCTTTTCACTTCAAAAGCCCACATGCACGTGCAAAAATTTGCGAGCGACATTTTTATCGGTTTTGTGGTAATTAGGTTGTGTTAAGTGCGAGATACATTTTAATCAGCTGTGTCTTCGGTTGTGATAGATATTTTTGATGCAATAAAACTGCAACTTCCCTCCCTGTGACCACGGGCTTCCTAGTCATATTATAATTCGAATGATTATTTTTGTTTGTTTGTCTGACCGCCCATATGTGCTTACCTGGGGACCTCAGGCTATTATGTTCATAAACATCTAGAGATTAGGCGGAATGACAGGCTGAGCGTGACCCAGTAAATATGTGCAGATCAGATGAGATACGCGCACGCAAAATTAGATTATTGGAACGTCAATTTGATCGGTTTGTTGTTATATTACTTCGTGTACATAATGTTTTACATTTTAATCGGTTATGACGGATGTTTTTTATGCGATAATAAAAACTGACCATCAAAAACACAAAAAAGTACTTCTACTATTATCCTCCTCCCTGTGACCCCGGCCTTTCATTATGATTAATTATATTATATAAAACATTTAATGACAGATAAAACCGTCCTTAGATCTTAATGGGTGCCGATAGAAATTTTGACCTATAAGTGCTATCTGGATATCTCTCTGATAAACTAAAAGCAAACGAACTGTTCTATAAGTATAAGTGAAACTCAAACAGTGACAATAGCATTGTACCATTAGCTGTAGAAGTATGGAATGGGACAGCCTTGCTCACGAGATTTACCTAATTGCTGTTGTTCTATATCTTTAATATTCCATTTCCTTGTAGCGTGAGCACTTATTGTTTGCCCATTGTTTTATGAAGGATTATGTGATTAAAGGGGGAAGCCGAGAATCTTTGCCTGGGCAACAGGAATGTATCAAGTTGTATGGCATCGCAACTAGGTTATTTTCTTGTAAAGTTGTAAGAGGGCAATTATGTAATTGAATGTTGGACTCAAAGCTGTAAAAGGTTATGATTACTATGTTCTGCAAGGTTGGCATTGTCAATCAATCAATTATTATCCATGATGCTCCCACTTAAATGATAATATTGTCTCTAATATTGCTTGATTAAGGGCAAGGCGCGTGTTTAGAAAGGTCTTACCAGTTTACCAGTACTTATGGGTGCTTGTGATTCGGTAATTCAACGACATAACAGACACTTTAAGTTTATGCACAGTACACATTTAATAATAATTATTATAAAATACAAATAACTAATTTACATTTACAACATACAAGGCAGGGAAGTAACAACCCATAAGCTAGGTAGTTTACCAGTTTAAGTTAAAGTCTCCGTCAAGAAGCTTAAGGAAATACAATTTCTTGAGGTGAGAACATACATGTATCCCCAAGAAATCTTTATCACAGTTCAGATAAAACTTAAAAGAGCTGCGAATATGAAGGCATTTTGTAAATCAGTCGCACAGTCGGGCATACAGATTATTCGTAACGGTAAGCAAAGCTAAACTGGGTATTTCACAGTGCAGTTAAGCTTATCGTCCTGTCTTGTAAAGGCGGTTCAATGCATTGGATTTGGTGCTTTAATCGACGATTACCCCACCCCTTTGAACTGTGAGGATTAGGAAGAGGGAGAATATGGTTTGAGGAGAGCTGGGGAGCCGGATAAAACAAAGCATTTCGTTAAAGCTATCACCATAAAATGTAGAGGCTGTATATACTTCTGCTTGATATGGATTATAACTGGTCCACTATTCAACCAATCGCATGCCTGGATCTCGAGGATTGACCATTACTTGCATTAGCAACCTTGGATTTTATTCACGTGTTGGAGCGATCAGGATTAACTCAGAACAACAGGGACGCTAAGCATTTCTATTGCCTTTCGACTTAATCCTCGCCCCGTTGGAACGCTGCGTGAGCATATTTTATCATATAAAAAGGTGCCAAGCCCAAATCAACTTAACTCGTGAGAGGCCTTTATTTGTGTAATTTGCTCAATTTATAGGGGCATGCTCATTTTGGTTGGAAGTTTCTTCAAACCTTATATAACTGAGTATATCTTTTTTGGCAGGTGGTATGACACGGTGACGCGTGACACAAGCATCAGCGAAAACTGGTGTGATGAAGCATACGTTAAAGCAAAAAGAGACAGTTATTAGTTCAAAGTTTTCTTCTACTACTTACTTGCTTGGGTTACTTGGGGTTGCTTCATAGATCCTCTATCGGGTCATCAGAACGGCTGACCACCCGTGCAGCGAAGTTGCTGTCTTTTCTGCGCTCCAGTTCAATAACAAATTCCCGTTCTGGCAACAATATCCAGTAACAGGAGGTTCGTCCGGAATGGATGTAACAAACTCCGTCAACAATGACTTGAAGCGTAGGGGGTCCTCGATAAGGTGAAGGTTTGCGGGAATGATGTTCCACAATCGAGGCCCCATCACTACAAATGAGCTGTCAAAGATCGATTGATTCCTTTGGCTACTGGACGTTGACTAGCTAGGGACTACTGCTTTCTGGCCATAACGGAGTGTATCTGTAAACTGAACGTTGACATCATTAGGACACTTCTTGTGTAGGATCTTCCACATATGAATGATAGTGTAACGTTCTCTCCTCCGTTGAAGTGACATCAATTTTAAGGCCTTCAGTCTCTGCCAATAGTTCAGATGTTGCACACCATGTATTTTGGACGTAAATGTACGTTGTACTCCCTCTAGCTCAGCGATATCAGCTTGCTTAGTTGAATTCCAGAGGGCCAGGAGACAACAGTACTCGAGATGGCTTCTGACTAATGACTTGTAGAGGGTCAGCATAGTGATCTTGTTTCTCGATCTAAAAGCGCTCAGAACCCAAAAGGCAACTTTACGGGCACGATCTTCTATCATAGTAACATGGGAGCTCCAAGACAAGTCCGCCGAGATCAAACCCCCAGGTCTTTGACTGCATCCGTAGGGTACATTATGTTACCATGCAAAACTTGATAAGTTTGCGTCAGGATGGCAAACGGGAGGTCTTGCAAGCTGTTTCGGGGACAGTGTTTGTGCACTACTAACTACTACTACTACCAAAATGCGCGCGGAGTTGAATTGGACTCGTCGACGGTCGCGGTCTTGCGGAACAAATATTTTACAAATATACAAGTACCCGTTAATAGTTAACCATGAACGATCTTTTCGATACAACGCAAAAGTTATAGTTTGCGCGGCGCGTCGAAGCGGCGATTTACTCCAACAATTGGTAAGTACGTTTGTAAACACTGCACTATTACAATTAGCCTATGCACTGTGGGATCTGAAAGTACAATACATAATTGGTTATGGCCAGGGGACCTGCAGAGGCTATAATGTTCATAAACATGTAAACTATTTGACATGCGTTGCATGCCACTTTTCGCGCGCGATAGATTATAGAGTAAAATTCAGCGGAATGATTCACATAGCCATGTGTCTACGCGTACATAGCCATGTGTCGCGCGCTACTGCAAGCGAGAGGGCTCTGGTTAGAGCAAGCGGAATAACAGGCTGAGCGCCAACCAGTAAAGTAATTAATAAATGATAAACAAAAGTTGAACTAGCCACCCCACAGTCACACAAGTTATGTGTTTTTAAATACAATTATGACCCAAAATAGTTATACGTTGTATGACCCGCGCCGCGCACAAGTGCGCGGCTCCCCCTTTGCTCTTACCTGTTACCAGAGCCCTCTCGCTTGCAGTAGCGCGCGACCGCCAACTTGTGAAACAAGCGCGTCACGCAGTACGCGTATACACATTGACGGATGTTACTCGTCTAAATTTCTTCGAAGTAGCGCGCGCCGCTTTCTTCTGGCCCGATGGCAAGTGTTACGAAGTAGCGCGCGCCGGGTCAGACTTCACATAGCCATGTGCCTACGCGTACTGCGTGACGCGCTTGTTTCACAAGTAGGATAGGCACATACAGATCAGCACACATAAGATGGTACGTGTGCGCGCGCGCAGTGCTGACAATTGCGTCGTATTTAACCCCGGGTGCACGTACATCGTGTGCGATTATTTATACTTATCGAAGGCTATAAATGCCTCTTGTTTATTTTAATTTGGTATTGTTCACTTTTAGACGATAAAATACAGGAATTGCGGTATAATAATACAAATAATTAAGATTGTACGATCAAAATACATCACGAAACAGTATCAACTACCTCGCTACTTATCAACTTATACTATGCACTATGCGGCAAAGATACACAATGCAATATTTATATACTTATAGAATAAACGAAACACAGTATTCAGTATTTACTAGTACTACCCCGCTACTAGTAGTAGTACTACAACTTAATGCGACAAAGGTCAAAGATATTGTATAAAATATAACTAAATAAACAATACGGTGCCCATGCCTGAGCTTTATAAAACTGGAAACACTTCTCAGATTAATTATTTTGCTTCTCAAAAACAATTACAAACTAACAATTTTCGACGTTAAACAGCTACATTAAACATTAACATTACACTTCACAATCCGAAAGAAAGGGGCTCATCGCTGCAGGCCTGACTTTGACTTGATCCTGAAAAAGTACATGTCATTTAGGTACCGCGACAATTGTGAATTGACCCCCCGACAATTGACCCCCTATGTAATTACACTGGGGTCAATTGTCGCGAAATCTAGGGTTTAGTACGACAATTGGCCCCCCGAAAATTGACCCCCTACCTATGTAATTAAACTAGGGTCAATTGTCGCGAAATCTAGGACTTAGTACGACAATTGACCCCCATGTAATTACACTGGGTCAATTGATCGGGTTAGGGTCAGGGTCAGGGTCAGAGTCAGTGGTCAGGGTCAGGGTCCTGGATCAGGGTCAGGGTCAGGGTCAGGGTCAGGGTCAGGGTTAGGCCTAGGGTTAGGGTTAGGGTTAGGGTTAGGGTTAGGGTTAGGGTCCTGGGTCAGGGTCAGGGTCAGGGTCAGGGTCAGGGTCAGGGTCAGGGTCAGGGTCAGGGTCAGGGTCAGGGTCAGGGTCAGGGTCAGGGTCAGGGTCAGGGTCAGGGTCAGGGTCAGGGTCCTGGATCAGGGTCCTGGATCAGGGTTAATTGTATTAAATTATATTGTCGGGGGGTTAATTGTCGGGGGGTAAATTGTCGCCCACCCGTCATTTAATGTAATTACATAATACAATATAATACATAATACAATGTAAATGTTGCTGTTACAAAATGTATAGCTAACATAAGCGAGCGTTCATGTATGACGTCAGCAGCCGAGGGAAAAGGGTATTTGGAAATGCTGACGGTTGCCTTGTTAACGTCAACAAAAATACGTGAATTCAAATCAATTTTATTAGCAATAAAACGTCACTAATTTCCTTAAAATTAGTACTCGAACTGAACTCTGGTGACCAACTGCTTAAATCAGTCACACACTAATTTTCCCTGCCTCATGCCTACTACTGGAAACTGTATCTCCAGACAAGTGTCAGACGTTACTATGCATTGGTTGCTCTTCAAAAAGGTTAGCAAAAAGATAAAGAGTGCGACCCTGATAAACTTTTGGGAGAGATTCATCGACGACATATTTGGAGTGTGGATGGGGACAGCGGGACAATTTACAATGTTTGTCGAATTGTTGAACAAACTGGCTAAATCAAACTGGCAGAACCATATAGAATCAAGGTTAACTTTTTAGACCTTACCTTGAGCTTGGACTCAGAAAATCAGATCTGGTACAAGCTATTTAGAAAGGAAACAGATGCTAGGAACTACTTGAGATCAGATACATATGTAGTTTCCAACCCCACAATGTGTAGAGGACCTGGGCGAACTAAAGGAGGATCTTGCCAGATGCGGACACAACAACAACGGTGACAAACTAGAAGAAATTGAGCCGAAAGCAATACAGAGGTCTATTGAGAACCCAGGAAATCCAACCAGAGACACTGAGGATAAGACACAACAGAGCCTCGTATTTTCCGTACAACACTCTTGATAACATTAGTCTTACAAAGTTGGTTAAGAACTTAATCTGGTCATTAAGCTACTAGGTTAATGTTATGTGGGGATGTACGGATAGTATTTGCCACTAGGAAACACCCTTCAATCGGTAATACACTAGAAAAGAATCGACAACTGGGACAACTGGAAACCCTTGATGTAGGACAATTACAGAGGTGTAATGGACCTAGCTGCAAAATTTGCCCCGTCCTCTTTGACAAGGACTCAAAAGATCATGGGGAGGGGGGGGGGGGGGGGGCAATGACTACCAATGGAGACTTTTGGGGACTAATGGGGACTAAAAATCATGGGGACTAGAGGTCAACTCGTTGACGTAATTCACCATTTGTCCCCATAAGTCCCCAGAATTTTTGACAGTTATTTATGGTTTTCAAGTTAGTTTAATAACGATACGATCGAGATGTTTTGTCCAAGATAAGAGTAGGATAAATCTAAATGGGGACTAATGGAGACTTTTGGGGACTAAAAATCATCTAAATGGGGACTAATGGAGACTTTTGGGGACTAAAAATCATGGGGACTCGGGGTAAAATCGTTGACGTAATTCCCCAAGTCCCCAAAAGTAGTCATTGGCCCCCCCCCCCCCCCCCCCCGATCATGGTCAACAACATAGAACTGGTGCTAGACGGAACTCTAAAATGCAAGGACAAGCATGTTATCTACCTTATTGGTCATAATTATCACGGACATTACTTTCACACTGAAGACCTCAGCGTGAATAATTATGTCCGTGAAAATAATGTCTGTGGTATTAAGGGGAGATACACCAAAAACGTTTTTGCTCCGAACATCGATTTTATTTTATATTATGGTTAAATAGACAAAAAGAATAAGATTGCACACCTTCAAAATTTTCTAAAAATATTCCCTCATCGAGAAAAAAAATATTTTTCTTTTTCGAAAATTTTTAAAATGTTGAGAAGTCTGTCACTGTAATACCGATAGTTCAGCCATTTTAAAAGTTTTTTGGCTGATATTTTTACTGAACATTACTTACAATCCGTACAAGAAGCCATTGAACGGATTATATAATTGAATGATAAATGACGAAGTTACAGACCAAACAAGGTCGAAAAAATAAAAATTGAAATTTTTCCCACTTCTAAAATTGTACATTTCACCAATCACCCGGGTCAGCAGATATCGCTTTAAAAATTATTGTGAGTGTAGCTGATGATCATATCAACCTTTTTGGAGTAGGATTTCTCTCAGATTTGAGTTTTAAGCTATGCAATGTGGCATCAAACGACTTAGTAAAATTCATCGTAAAAAAGGGCAAAAAAGGCAGATTTAAGGCTTAAAATGCCTATAACTCAAAAAGTATCAGTTTTTTTGAAATAATTTTTACAGAATCGTAATCAGCTTGGTAAGACGAATCTTTTAGTACCAAATAGGTTCTTTTAGAAGACAAATTGTCTTAAATAATTTTCTAGCTGGAACACAAGGGTCCCCCCTTGTATAAATTTTGTACAAATTGTGCACATTTTTTTACAAATTTTGTGTCTTTAAATATTATAAATGTCGTACTAAAAGATTCGTCTTACCAAGCTGATTACGATTCTGTAAAAATTATTTCAAAAAAACTGATACTTTTTGAGTTATAGGCATTTTAAGCCTTAAATCTGCCTTTTTTGCCCTTATTTACGATGAATTTTACTAAGTCGTTTGAGGCCACATTGCATAGCTTAAAACTCAAATCTGAGAGAAATCCTACTCCAAAAAGTTTGATATGATCATCAGCTACACTCACAATAATTTTTAAAGCGATATCTGCTGACCCGGGTGATTGGTGAAATGTACAATTTTAGAAGTGGGAAAAATTTCAATTTTTATTTTTTTGACCTTGTTTGGTCTGTAACTTCGTCATTTATCGTTCAATTATATAATCCGTTCAATGGCTTCTTGTACGGATTGTAAGTAATGTTCAGTAAAAATATCAGCCAAAAAACTTTTAAAATGGCTGAACTATCGGTATTACAGTGACAGACTTCTCAACATTTTAAAAATTTTCGAAAAAGAAAAATATTTTTTTTCTCGATGAGGGAATATTTTTAGAAAATTTTGAAGGTGTGCAATCTTATTCTTTTTGTCTATTTAACCATAATATAAAATAAAATCGATGTTCGGAGCAAAAACGTTTTTGGTGTATCTCCCCTTAAGGTCCGTGAATAATAAAGTCCGATAATTATTTCCATTAATTTTAGTGTGCGTCCCACATAGGCGTAGATATGTCTGTAGCCGATTACTATATTAGCTAATTAGTATACTAGGACAAATATAATCACTCCTCAGTCACATTCCAGAGTTCAGAAAAAGAGTAAAAAACTGAATATTAAAAACTGGAGTTATTTCAATTTTAAGGAAGTCATTTTGGCTAGTATCCCGAACCGAGATATTATATGTGCAATTTTTTTCATGGAAGCCTTTTTACTTAGTACTTTAGTATCCACTACAGGCACGTAGTCAGGATTTTTCTTTGGGGGGCCCTTGGCGAGCGGAGCGAGCCGACCCGTTCAATCCAGCTGCACAACAAAATTTGTTGTTTTCTTGATTTTTTATGTATGGTGTAAAACAGTGTAGAGAAGTGTACGATCGAAGAATATTTCCAGATTTAAACATGTAACAATTGTTGTTTAAATGCTACCTGAAGCTGTTCAAATGAAATTGAACTGGGAGAATCGAGAAGATTACAAGTCACAGCTACGTACAACAATCAGGGTCAGGAATGAAAAGGGATACGTAGATAGAGTTCCTTATAATCCCTGACTACGACAGGGAGCTGAAGGCAGATCTGGGAGGGTCTGGGCACAATATTATATTGCTATTATATTATCATCTGCACACTTATACTTTAACTTAGCTTAAACTAATTACAACACTACAAATCCATTACATTTATTGAGGATATGAGTATGACGTAGTTATGTCGATACGTTATTCAACTATTTATTTCTATTAGAATCTGTCTTCACTAAGTCTATTTAGAGACAATCAGAAATTTGAATCATTTATCAAGACATTATACTTATACATCACAAAACCTCGACTTGATTTACAACTTAACTTCACAAACACTAATCATATAATACAAACTTACTCTGTCGGTTATCATACTATAATTCAAGGCAACATTAGCGTCCGTGAATTGATCTCTGCAGGAGCCCTCCCTTACTAAAACTTGTGTCTTCATCTGCCGTATTACTTGGAATATCGCCGGTCTCAGCTTCAAACATAAAGGTATGATATTCAATAGACGCCGCTCTGCAAACGTCACCTGAAAAGGGATAAGTAGATAGAGCTCCTTATAATCCCTGACTACGACAGGGAGCTGAAGGCAGATCTGGGAGGGTCTGGGCACAATATTATATTGCTATATTATCATCTGCACACTTATTCTTAGTTTTAAACTAATTACAACACTACAAATCCATTACATTTATTGAGGATATGAGTATGACGTAGTTATGTCGATACGTTATTCAACTATTTATTTCTAAATTAGAATCTGTCTTCACTAAGTCTATTTAGAGACAATCAGAAATTTGAATCATTTATCAAGACATTATACTTATACATCACAAAACCTCCGACTTGATTTACAACTTAACTTCACAAACACTAATCATATAATACAAACTTACTCTGTCGGTTATCATACTATAATTCAAGGCAACATTAGCGTCCGTGAATTGATCTCTGCAGGAGCCCTCCCTTACTAAAACTTGTGTCTTCATCTGCCGTATTACTTGGGAATATCGCCGGTCTCAGCTTCAAACATAAAGGTATGATATTTAATAGACGCCGCTCTGCAAACGTCACCTTATCACCTACCTGAAACAGATTTTAAGATAAGCAACTAAATAAAGATTCGTTGAGATTCTGAGTTTCTGCCCTGACGGCTAACCAAATAAAATTTGGTCGGACAGACTCATCTCGCATATTAGGAAAAGCAGCTGAGGTTTAAGATATTTACCTTCTTTCAGATTTCTTTTTTAGACTGAACTAAACTTTAAACGATAACCTCTGAATGATCTGAACAACTAACTTTAAGGACATCGATCCTAAGAAATGGCCGTTTTTAAAAGCTTTAAAAAATTTCAAAGGGTCTACACAATGTCAATAACGCGCGGCCGGCTGGCGCTAGATATTGTAAAAGGCTTACGATTTTTTCCTTTATTCATCAGAAAGTCAATGTGGCAGACATAAAGAGCTAAAACTCTGTCAAAGCTTCTAGATCAATCTTTCGATACTGTTTAGGCGGGAACTACAGGAGGTGCTATTTTCAGGTCCGTCTAGATCTCTGATAGGAAAAGTTAGTGGATCACTGGATCCGTCCCTGAAGTGAAACAAATGTTACTATCTTGCAAATGTTAACCATTTTATTTCGATTAGAATCGAATTTAACATACTTAAACTTGATATGATGTAATAATGAGGTACGTGTAAAAATCAAGGGTATCCCTCGAGCCAGTTCAGCTTGTGTAATATAACAAAATAAATAGGGAAAAATAAGGGAGAGTACCTGGTGCCATGCTGTGTCAACAGAAGCGCTGAGGATAAATTCAGTGAGCATTAGTTGGAAAGGATTGTCATCAGTTACTGTGTGAGTTAGTGTTGTGGTGGACGAAAGGATAAGCCGCTGATCAGGGATATAGGCCCCTCCTCACGAACTCTCTGCTGTGTTGGCGCAACGAGTGAGACTTTGGGGTGGTCAAAAGATGTGATGGTCCCGTCAAGTCTTGGCGAAACTCAACATAGGTCAGATAGGTAGAAAACAATGCCATTGGAAAACTCTATCCAATGCAATAGTCACATTATAGTCATTTCTAGAAAAAAAAAAACCTGGTTAATGTTGTTTAATGTGAGAGAATAAGATAAAAGAGTCGACCAATTTTTGTCAGTGTAAATATTGTCAAACAGCGGGCTCCAAAATCGTCTAGGGGGAAAGAGCCCTGAATATCAGCTATCTGCCTTAGTACCTTGGCTCTAAAGTCTAAATTATGCAGCGATGACGACATAAAAAGTCGCTGTATCATGGCAAATCTTGCTTTGTCAGAACTAAAAGAAGGTTTAGGAGCAAAGTAAATATCAGACTTAAGATATGAAAGCACAGAAAGACTGAGTCAAATGTACAATTGTAGCTGCTGTCAGCTATTCTGCATCAAATAAAATATTAAGGGGCCATCTACTTAGGACGTCCAGCAAAAAGGGAGGGGGAGGTGGTTTTGGAATTTCGGACAAATCCGGACAGTGATAGGGAGTGGTTTCTGAAAATCCGGACGTCCGGAAATTTTGGCAGAATTAACGAAAAAGTCGCATTTATTTCAACTCTTTGACACTAATTACTCAGTAAGTTTAGATCCCTGTATTTTGAACGAGAAGTCGTTTCCCAGAGCAGCTCATGAGAGCCGAGACACAACTCGCATATTCTGCTACTGCCTTAAAACTTATTCCATTGGATGGCTACCTACTTAAGTACCTTAATGTAACTGTGCTAAACTTGTTCGACACTAAATGTATTATTGTCTATTCTAAGTGACTACACATTTTATTAACAATGAATTTGAGTTGGTTTTATTTGTACTCTTTAAAGTAGCTGGAAATCCGGACGTCCGGGGGAGGGGGTTTGAAAATTCGGACACACCCGGACAGGGGGAGGGGGTGCTCCCCGGGGGTGGTCTGAAAATCTGCAATTTTGACGGACGTCCCAAGTAGATGGCCCCTAAAGTCTAAACAAAAGTTCTCAAAACGTACACAACGAGAGAGTGTCGACCTACATGTCAATGAAACAGACTGTTTCACTGTTTGAGACAACACGTGTGTTTGCGCGCAATTCTGGAATAATCCGAGAGATGAACTGTAGCGAGTGTAACTTTAGTGTGCAGATGAGTGTGTACTTCGATGTATACTATTTCTGCACGTACAGGATCCTTTGTAAGGGGTCATTCACATATTTAGTTGTCACTCACTTTGCTAACCAATACAGCAATACTGGGGTAGGTTCACTGATAGTGTTTCTCAGAGATATAGATGGCTGTAAATTATGCTAATAAATATATAAAAATAAATATGGTCAAATGTTAAACAATGAGATGATTTAAGAGAAGCAAATATTAGTGGACTGAAATTATAATCTGATAAAGTGCAGCTGTGAACTCAAATGTATAAAACAAACTCACAATTCGGATCGAACAGTTTAAAATGAAACACAATAAGACAGAGTAATTGGTAAAATGTTAAACAATAAGCTGTTTTAAGACAAGAAAATATTAGTCGACTGAAATTATGATCTGATAAAGTGCAATGTGAACTCAAATGTATAAAACAACAGATCGAACAGTATACAATAGTACATTTAACAAATGTACTATTGCAAATGACAAAAGTGTAATAAGGTAACTGGTAACAAGTCTGCTGGTTATTCAAAATTTAACATTAAAATATGTCCCGGCCCTTTGAATCATCCGCCGAATGATCAACTGAATGATTGCAACAGACAAAGAAACAAGCAAAATTTGTTAAATGGAGTGCATGATCAAAGAAGGTATATTAGCTCCCTACAAAAATCTAATCCAATGAGAAAATAAATCTAAAGTCCAATTGCAAAAGACAAAAGTGTAGCAAGGTAACTGCATGGGTAACAAGTCTGCTGGTTATTGAGAATTTAACATTAAAATATGTCCCGGCCCTTTGAATCATCCGCCGAATGATCAACTGAATGATTGCAACAAACAAAGGAACAAGCAAAATTTGTTCAGAATAAAACAAATATTCAGAATAAAACAAATATTATATTCAAATCTCTTTATTCAACAATATTAAATCATTATAGAACCTAATTTGTGGCTTGATCGTTATGTTAGGGCTATTCTGTTAGCTGATGCTGACAGGCACTGCATGGGGCAGAGACTTAGGACCATTACGCTGGAGGCTTACAATGACCCTTTTTGAACCCCATGGCAGTGCTAGTTTTATTATGGTACAAATTGTAAATCGAAGTTATGAAAACGATCAAGTCACTCCTGTTTTACACTATCAACAGCTACTTAAAACAACCTAGATTGTACAACTCACTTTGAAGATTAAACTGTTAAGTGATGAGTGATTGGGCTCATTAAACATTTTAGTAGCGGAGACATGCGGATCAGCTTCTTGAGGTTCTAATAGTTCATTCAGACAAGAAGTTTTACTTTTTCAAATTTAGTTGTTCAAGCTGCCTGAGTTCAGAAAGTTTGCCAAAGGGGCCCAGGTATTCTTGTCACCTTTACCCTGAGACGAGAGAAGTCGTTCAGTGCCAACATCTGACGGAATGAATTCCAAAGGCAACTAGATTTGTAAACGAAACTGTTTGAGGGCATGGTTGTTATAAGAAGAGTTTCTTTGCCGGGTCTTTTAGACAAACAGAAAAGTTCAAATAGTGCAATTGGTGTTCGATACTTAAACACTTTAAAAAGTTCATTGCAGCAGTGTTACGCGTATAAATTATGCAATGTCATGAGTGATTGACGGGCAAAAATTGGCTTGGTGTGCTCTCTCTCAAAGAATTTGCTAGTAAGTTTCTGTTCACTGATGGGTCTAGTCCTAGCACATGTCATAAATTTATCAAGGTATGCTTTTTTGTCACCAAACATGATACGAAGGGTATAGGACACAAGGGCGGAAGACGCGTGGGCGGAGGTCGCGTAGGCGGAAGACTTGAGGGCGGAGGACGCAAGGGCGGAAGTTTCCTAAAAGGTTGGACACGAGGGCGGAGGTCGCGAGGGCGGAGGTCGATCCCATGATTTGGGCGGAAGACTCGTAAAACGATCACATGTCCTAAATGCTCGACTGGTAATACTACAAAACCGGAAACATCACACAACGTACTTCAAATTGTATAAATTATATAAGTTATATTCAATCAAAGTTATATTCAATCATTTTAGTGGTACTGATTTCGAATTCTTTGTAACTTTACAAACAAAATACACAGGGTTATACTTATAGAGAACGCTTAACGGTAATATAAATCACAATGTAATCAATCAATTTTGTCAAACCCGAATAGAATAATATCACAATAACATAAACATTTCACATAGCACAACATCATCCTCGTACGAATGGTAGTTCTGAACTATGCTGAAGATTCTTCTATCCTTGTCGCTATTGGCCTTCCTCCTCTTAGGCTGCTGCTCTCCAAGCGAATTCGCTAAGGTCTTCTTGTCTGTCGAGGACTGTTCCATCTGGACTAGGAGATTCTGACGTTGACTCAAGTTGTTCGTTTCACTGTGCAATCTTTTCGTGTGAAAACTGTTGATCATATCCCAGAAGCCCTTGTGTCATGTGACTCAAACTATCGAATCGAGTCACGTGATACATAACTTCGACTCACGTCATGAATCACCATGGTCATGATCTCATATAACACAACGGTATGTGAGGACATCACAACATCACGAGCGATCTGGGATCTGATCTGGCATCTGTAAACTGATCTGGGATATGATCAACTGTTTTCACACGAAGAGATTGCACAGTGAAACGAACAACTTGAGTCACAACGTAGACGACTCGAGAGACAACTAGTATATTTAATACCGATGTTGGGAATAGAAGTATCTTATTATTTAGTTCCAGCTACATCTCAACTACTACAATAACAACCATGTACGATGAAGATACAGTAAAGATTATCAGAGGAAGGACTCCTACCAGTCAGAATCTCCTACACGGTGGTTTCCGCTACTCTAAGGATGGAAAGCTTACCACCGATGGACGCCAAGCCTGGAGATGTGTGAGGAAGAAAGACTGTTGCCGTGGTCGTCTGTATACCCTGAACGAATCCTTGGTGAAAGTGACACAGATACATAACCACGACGCTGATATCGCTGACTGTGAATTGAAAGAAGTCCTCGCTAAAGTCCAGGATCTGGCTGCTACGACGATGACTACTAACCACAACATCGTTTGCTCCGTTACTGGTCCCATGTCTCAGGATGCACGTGCCCGCCTCCCCAACGAACAAGCGGTGAAGTTCATCTGGCCAGAAGAACTACACCCCTACACGAATCTGGATACGGAGACTGATGCTCCTAGCCTTCATCCCCACCGAGGACGTCATCGAAGCGTTTTTCAGAATCCTGGATGATATACCGATAGGCCTCGACATTGACGATCTCCTGGCATACTTCCAGACCACTTGGATCCAGGGACTAACGACTGCCTCCGGCACCGGACGAGCTAAATTCCCTCCGTCCACGTGGAATGCCTATGAACGCAGCCACTTCAACATGAACCGGACAAACAACGTGGTGGAGTCCTGGAACAAGAAGTTCTCTGCTCTAGTCGGACACGCAAACCCGACCATCTACAATTTCATTGCAGCAGTCCAGATGGAACAGTCCTCGACAGACAAGAAGATCTTAGCGAATTCGCTTGGAGAGCAGCCGCCTAAGAGGAAGAAGGCCAACAGCGACAAGGATAGAAGAATCCTCAGCATAGTTCAGAACTACCATTCGTACGAGGATGATGTTTTAACCTATATTGATTTGCTAAAGAGTGCTATGTGAAATGTTTATGTTATTGCATGATATTATTCTATTCGGGTTTTGACAAAATTGATTGATTACATTGTGATTTATATTACCTTTAAGCGTTCTCTATAACCCTGTGTATTTTGTTTTTAAAGTTACAAAGAATTCGAAATCAGTACCACTAAAATGATTGAATATAACTTATATAATTTATACAATTTGAAGTACGTTGTGTGATGTTTCCGGTTTTGTAGTATTACCAGTCGAGCATTTAGGACATGTGATCGTTTTACGAGTCTTCCGCCCAAATCATGGGATCGACCTCCGCCCTCGTGTCCAACCTTTTAGGAAACTTCCGCCCTTGCGTCCTCCGCCCTCAAGTCTTCCGCCTACGCGACCTCCGCCCACGCGTCTTCCGCCCTCCTGACTGGTTCCCGATACGAACACACTTTTTCTGGGCTACAAATAGTGGTTGAAGTTTATTATTACTTGCACCTCCCCAAACGGTAATGCCATAAGATAGGTGACTTTCAAACAGTGTGTGGTACAGGTCCTTATGGATAGATGATGGAATTTTATCCTTAATCATGTATAGCCTCCCAGAACAGGACGAGAGTTTTCTAACTAGTTTGTCTCTATAGGGATTGAAAGTTAGGCCTTCGTCGACAATTACTCCCAGAAATTTCGTTTCCTGCACCTTTGAGAGAGGTAGGCCATTGAGGTAAAGTCTATTTTCAATTAATAAAGATTGATCATCAAGTTTTCTTTTAGCTGTATTGAATTCTATATAGCAACTTTTCTTGGCGTTAACATGTAATTTATTAGCCAATGTGTACTCGTGGACTGATCGTAGGACCCTATTAGCATTATTGTAGGCCTCTGCTCTATTTTTGGCAACTACAAATATGTTTGTATCATCAGCAAATAAGACATAGCTAGTGTTATCGAGTTGAGAGTTTGTTAAGTCATTTATGTATATTAAAAACAGGAGAGGCCCAAGGCAGCTCCCCTGTGGAATGGAGTGCATGATCAAAGAAGGTATATTAAAGCTCCCTACAAAAATCTAATCCAATGAGAAAATAAATCCAAAGTCCATTTGCAAAAGACATAAGTGTAGCAAGGTAACTGCATGGGTAACAAGTCTGCTGGTTATTGAGAATTTAACATTAAAATATGTCCCGGCCCTTTGGAGCATCCGCCGAATGATCAACCGAATGATTGCAACAGACAAAGAAACAAGCAAAATTTGTTAAATGGAGTGCATGATCAAAGAAGGTATATTAGCTCCCTACAAAAATCTAATCCAATGAGAAAATAAATCTTAAGTCCAATTGTAAATGACAAAAGTGTAGCAAGGTAACTGGTAACAAGTCTGCTGGTTATTGAGAATTTAACATTAAAATATGTCCCGGCCCTTTGGATCATCCGCCGAATGATCAACCGAATGATTGCAACAGATAAAGAAACAAGCAAAATTTGTTAAATGGAGTGCATGATCAAAGAAGGTATATTAGCTATCTACAAAAATCAAATCCAATGAGAAAATATTGTTTTCCGATATTACAATCACAATCCACGGACATGACTAAAAATGACTGACACGTCCCGCGCGGCATCAGAAATATGGGAGGAAATCTGGCACCACGATTTGTGGTGCCAGTTGTGGCCATGGATAGAGCCCTCTTTGCCGCCTCCGGCGGTCGCGCGCTACTGCAAGCGAGAGGGCTCTGGTTAGAGCAAGGGTCAGACCATTAACAATGGTCAAGTATACACATGGCTATTTGTAGCGCGATGCACTACTGGGTCGCGCGCGCATCAAATAATGCTTCTCGCAACCACCTTCTTCGGTAGATCGGCGAGATGCACCACTGTGCCTCACCGAGCTGCGAAGGATTGACATCGTGAATCAACATGGCTATATGAAGCTCCCCCTGTATCTAATCGTAGAAACTTTATAGTGAAGCGACGGTGGGGGTCACTACGTGATACAAAAATGGTCATGGGTTTTAGATTGTAAATCAAACCAAAATTATAGGTATGCTGTGCATATTTTTACCAATTTACAGTGTAGTATGAAAATCGAGCGCTGAGGCGAATACTGTTGCATTATCACACTAATACTTTATTAATTATATTGATAAATTTCGCATTGGAACACCTTTTGTCTCAATTCAATTATAATTGATGTTCAATTCGATCCCAGCTCAGTATACAGGAAACCTTACTGGCTGGGAGTATTACTACACTAACAGGTGATTGCGTTTTCACAGCTTGTTCAAGCTCTCTCTCGCGCGCGCGCTCGTTAGTTTATTATATTGCACGCTTCAAACATTTCAATGCAACTGCACCACATGAAACAATTCAACCAATTAGAGGACAAGAATCCACAAAGTTAAAGCTGCGCACTATTGATTGACGATGTCAATCCTTCGCATCTCGCCGATCTGCTTAAGTGTGGTTGCGAGAAGCATTATTTGATGCGCGCGCGACCCAGTAGTGCATCGCGCTACAACGCACTAATGTTAAGCAAAAATTAAAACTTTTTGAGATAACTCATGAAAATCTCAAGCGTGCTAAATCACTTTACAGTCGATTTTTGAAATTGTTCTAAAAGGGTCCCCGACAGTTGAAACCAAATTCAATCGATGTCTTTTCGAACGCTGATTCCGAATGACAAAGGGTTAAAATACTCCCCTGACGAGATATTGGCGAAAAACTGTCTTGATCACGTGATATGACCGTATAAGGAAGTTAATCTAATTTCTCGCTGGGGTTAGGGTTTCAGTATATGCTTTTGTTAAGGATTGGGTTAGGGTTAGGGTTGGGATCAGATTAAAGGGTTAAGGTTTCGAATAGTCGTTCAGGACCAGCTAGAGAACGAGTTAAAAAAGTCACGTGATAGTCGAGTGTAGAGTGATTAATCATCATCCCCAAAATCTACAATGTCCCTAATTTTCTTACTGGGGAGGTAACTTTATTTTTCAAAGCAAACATTTTGCAAAAAACCGGAAGTGTCTACCTCTTTAACTTTCAAAGTTAAACCCTAGCCATTAATGTTTCCTGGGATTATTAACTATGTTTTCATGTATCCTCATTAATCAATGAAACAAGAAATTTCCCGTAAACTTGAACTCCATGTGTGACATACGTTTTATTTTCACCATGCTTCATCGTGATCATTGGTTGATTAAATTGGTTTGCATGATTTCTCTATAATTGCAATGTATTATTCGACGGAATTAGAAAAACAAAATGATCGAAAGGGATTGTCTTTGCTGAATTTGCACCATTTTAGATTATTCAATATAATCACTTAGTTTTTCTTTCAATCCTGAAATTTGATCAGTAATCCCGATTTCACTCGTAGAGGTTCAGCTTTGGCTGATACTTCATGGTAATCTAGGATTCTGGACAGAATTCAGCAGTAAAGAAGCCATAATAACAGTAGTCTTGTAGAAAAGGGAATTTTTCGAAAATATTAGGGGAAGGGTAAAGGGTATAGTGAATCTCTAATGCTATTATAATCCTATTATATAACGTAGTGATTGTGATTTTTTGTAAACTGTTCTGACCAAACCATGTTCTAGTAATCGGTTTGCTAATTTATTTAAGAACTACTAATTTTAATTTACAGCATTATGTATCGCTGAATATGATATCTAGATGAAAGAAAGGAACCTTATTCTTGCTATTGATGTTGGGACAACAAACTGCAAGGCAGCTGTGATCAACAAGTCTGGTCAGATTCTTAAACTTGCAGTTAAACCAGTTTCTCTTATCTCACCGTGGAAAGGCTGGTTCGAAATATGTCCCAACAAACTATGGTCTGACATTTGTTGCTTAATTCGTACTGTTTCCGCAAACTTCAAGGATCAGATTCTCACATTTGGAATATCTGTCCAAAGAAATACTTTTATCACTTGGAATAAAGTTACTGGGGAATATTTGCACAATTTTATCACTTGGATGGACAAACGGTCCAGTAAAATGTGCTCTGAATGGAATGATGGTTACCTAAAAAATATGGCACAGTGGGTAACTTGGATTTTGGGATCTCTTTGTGGCTCTCATCGTATGTTGTGTGCATCAACATTTAGTGTGAAAGATAATGCTATTCCAATGCGTCTTAAATGGGTGATAACGAATAACAAGAAAGCTGCACAACTTTTGAAAAGTAAAGAACTCTGCTTTGGCACAATTGAAACATGGCTTATATGGAAACTGACAAGAGGTAGAACATGGGCTACAGAATTCAGTTGTGCTAGTTCTACTGGCATCTTTGATATTTGGAGTCAGTCATGGAGTTCACTTATGACATATCTGTTTGGAATCCCAGTTGAGATGTTACCAGATGTAAAACCCTCCAACGCAAACTTTGGAAAAGTCGACAAAAGCCTGGGCTTTGGTTTCTCAGTTCCTATAACTGGCGTTCTGGGTGATCAGCAAGCTTCAATATTTGGAAATTTGCTCTATGATGTTGGCAATGTAAAACTAACATTAGGAACAATTATATCTTGTAACATAAATACAGGGCGTGAAACACACCCTACTTCTAACACTATATATCCTTTGATTGGCTGGAAATTGAAGGGAGAGGAGCCATTCTTTATAGCTGAATTTTTTGCTGGTAATGGTGGAAAAGCACTTGATTGGACAGTGACTTCTGGACTAGTAAAGAGCATCAGCGAAATTGATTCAGTGGCCAGGCAAGTTCCAAACTCAGATGGTGTGATATTCGTTCCTGCTTTCAATGGAGTAGAGGTCCCACTAAAAGATGCCTTTGCTGAAACCTCCCTTTGTGGAATTACATTTAACACAAAAACAAGTCACATTGTGCGAGCAGTTCTTGAATCTCAAGTATTCTTAAGTTGTCATGTATTAAAATTCATATTCCAGTATTACAGTAAGCCACCAGAAATTGTAGTAGATGGTGGCATAAGTCGTTCTTCCTTTATTTTAGAGTCTCTAGTGCAGTTATCGTCAGTAAATGTTCAGAAATCTGAATGTGTGGACGGAAGTCTAATAGGAGCAGCTCTTCTTGCAGGGTTAGGAGCAGGCCTTTATCAATCTTTGACCGATATTAAGTCTTCTGTTATGCTTGATTTTAAACTAATCACTCAGGATTCAAAATTTGCAGATGATCAAATGAGAGATAACCATGAAAAATGGCATATTTCAGTTGACAAATGTGTTCACTGGTCTAACAGATTAGCATAGGTATACGGTTATTATTAGGTTTATATTAGACATAGTGTTAAAAATAATAAGATTTTTAATTGGATTAAGTAACTTAAAGGATTATGTAAATTTCATTATTTAAGTATTAAAACATTGCAGTGTATATTCAAATGAATTAACCAGAATATCCTATTTTGTACCTTATCAGTAATCAATTATCACCAATTTTTTCATTTATATTATGATGTAAACATGTATTAAGCTTAGTTATTCTTTCTTATTTAAATAATATGTATTAAATAAATACATATTGTATGTATTCAGAGTTCAGAGCTGTTTTAAATCCAGCTATTCGTTATTAGTTGATATTAAAAGTTCATCTTATCAATTATCATAATATTACACTTCAATATAAAAATATATAATAGACTTGCAAATTTGTGGGCGGGGTGAACCATTTTTTCACCTAAGAACTTTTGTAGCTCTTCAATTTAACATGGTTAAATGAACAGTATTTTGTTTTTCACTGAAGATTGAGTCTAACACTAACAGTTTGTGATCAATCACCCAGAAACTTCTAGGGATAGTTTTGAAGATTTTCCAGACAGGATTTTGAGAAAGGCCTTTTTGGAAACCTTGGACCAAATTATTATAATATGATAACTTTTTTAGAAAAAATGTTTACTAGAAAATATATTCGAATGTTTAATTATAGCTGTTAGTTGTCAATATTTTGTTAGCTCTTTATATAGCCGGAAAGTTTTATGTGTATTTAGTTTTGTTGTTTTATTGTATTTGAGCTTTAAATCCTAGTGAAAGCTATTGGTTCGATCATGCTGCACCAAATGAGTAGCATCTTTATCAATTGTTTCATGTTTTTGATGTTAGCACGATAATATTTAGTACTGGTATAACTTTGGCCTCTCTTGTTAACATTTTTAAATTTTTACTTTTGGTAATGGGTTTGTAAATATACATAATATGCTGTGTAACAAATTAGTTTTTCACTGTCTCCAGAAGTTTCGATAATTCCGCCCTAATTCTTGCCATTCATCTTGCATAACCCCTCTGCTCATCTATCTGTAAAATCAAAAACATTATCAACATCCAATTTGTAATCCCATGAGAAAACATGATTGATAGTGATCATGCACCATTTCCAGATATACTAAAATGAATGTAGTCCTAAACATTTTTAAATTCAAAATTCTATAAAAGTTGTATGCTGGTCAGGCAGGGAATGGCTCAACTTCATAGGGTGAAAGATTGATGATTGGAGAATGGCTGAAAGGGATATAATCTTATCACTAGACATTGGTACATCAAACATAAAACTTGCTGCTGTTGATAAAAGAGGGGAAATCGTCCGCCTCCACAAGCGAGCATTAAGACTCAAATGTCCTCAACCTGGTTACCAGGAGATCTGCCCCACTGAGCTGTGGGATGATATTGAAAGTTTGTTTAAGTCGACATGTGAAGGAATAGAATCTCGCATTGCTGCATTAGGTATTTCAACTCACAGGTCTACATTCATCACATGGGAGCGTGACACTGATAACTATCTGCACAATTTCATCACATGGGCTGACCAAAGAGCACAGAAGATGTGTGACAACTGGAATAATGCTTATATCGTCAGAATCGGACAATCTATTCTTCAAGCTGTTGGAACAGTTGTGGGATCAACTCATATGATCTGCATCGCTAATTTCAAAGTGCAATCAGCTAATGCAATGATGAGATTAAAGTGGGTTATGGAAAACATTGCAGCTGCTAAACCGCTTCATGACAAAGGAAATCTATGTTTTGGGACCCTTGACACTTGGATTATATATAAACTTACTGGCAAAGCTACTTGGGCCACTGACTATACAAATGCTGCTGCTACCGGTCTTTACGATATGTGGGGTGATAGGTGGTGCCCCGCCATGAGTTGGGTGTTCAGCCTCCCTTTTGGTGCTCTCCCGGAAGTAAGGAATAGTAATGCTTCATTTGGTCAGATCAGCTCAGAATTAAATCTGGGATTTTCTGCTCCCATCCATGGAATTCTGGCTGACCAACAAGCGTCTGTGTTTGGTAATCATCTATTTGAAGAAGGAGACGTGAAGCTGTCTCTGGGAACCAGTATTGCTTGTGATAGATTGACAGGATCGTATGTTCATCCAGTGGCTATGTCTGTGTATCCTCAAATAGCGTGGAGACTGGCAGGATCAGAAATTGTCTATATGGCTGAGAGTATGACTATGGAATTACGTGGCAAATACTTGGATTGGTTGGTGTCGGCAAAACTTGTTGACTCGATTAAAGAAATAAATAACATAGCCTTATCTGTGAAATCTAGTGAAACTCCTTTATTCATAAAAAAGGATGGAGTTAATGAGAAGCCCATCGAGGAATTCATGGTGGAAAAGAGTAATTGTACCAATGCTCACTTCGTCCGGGCAGTCATGGAAGCCCATGTTTTCCGAGCTAAAATACTTCTTGATGATGTGTTTGATTTCTATGGTCGGACTGATAAGATCATTGTGGATGGGGGTGCCAGCTCATCCCAGTTTATTTTGGA
This sequence comes from Bolinopsis microptera, assembly GCF_026151205.1. Classification (NCBI taxonomy): domain Eukaryota; kingdom Metazoa; phylum Ctenophora; class Tentaculata; order Lobata; family Bolinopsidae; genus Bolinopsis; species Bolinopsis microptera. Next base: position 20,802,620 of record NC_087076.1, read on the forward strand.
AAGCTTGTGCGCTGTAACCGGAATTGACGTGTACAGATCAAACTGTGTTGAAGGTGCTTTGATGGGAGCGTTTTATGTAACAGGCTTGGGTTTGGGCTGGTGGAATACCTTGGAGGATATCAAGCTATTCACAGAACTCACCCAGATATCTCCCTTAAAAGAAGAGGATGGATGTACGTTATTGGAGAAGTTTAAAAAGTGGAAAACTCTGACTAATTACTAGATTTAAATTTTTATGTATTAATTTCTAATATAGATAAAATAGTGCCAAAGGATACCTCTGACATAATTTCTCGATCAAACTATCTTCCTTGCATATTTACTTAGTAGTAACTTTCATTTAATAGTACTGAGATAATTTTTACATTATTATGTCATGATAACATTATGCATGATATTTTAAACCATATTATATGTAATTGTAATTATATAAATGACTAATGATTCTGATATAGATGATTAATTCATTTGGTTGGCCAGTACGTATCATCTAGTACGTTTTCATGAAAACGTACTACATGATTTATGATTTTTAATGATTTTATCACTGTATATGTTCATGTCGTTCAATTATTAAATTTAGATTTTTAGATTTACTTGTATTTTTTGTAGATTTTATTAGATATGTTATGTAGCGAGATTTTTGTGGTTAATGATTTTGTACTGTATGATTTTATGATATAGGGTTCGTTTTTTACCAGATAACGTGATATTAGATTTTTACGGTTTTAGATTTTGTACTGCAGATATATAATGATAAATGATAATGTCCTTGTTGTTACTCACATTCTAACTTAGTTACACAATCTGCATTGTTTTACTCCTACTGAAACTTTTATTTTACTCTAGTAGCTGGTTGTCGTTGAGTGTACACTTCAATGTTCACAATTTTTGACAGCATATATTACGTCGGTCTAACCTAATGGCCGAGATACAAAAATCTCAAATTTGCACCTGAGAGCAATTTAGAAATTTCGCCCTGTAGGATTGGGACAACTCATACGAATTGGTATGATATTCATGATATTGGTTTGAAATGGCCTAATGAAAGACCTTGTGTGGTAAATAATTGTGGACATTGAAGTGTACACTCAACTACTAGAGTAATGGCTTTACAGCAGTCTCCCTAATGTCAACAGCTCAAATGACAAATCTCATATTGCATTAATCATAACATCACTGTGTCTACCAATACAATAAATTGTAAAATTTTACCTCCCCATTTGACGCTATCATCATGATAGATAGCGTAATAAACGAACTCCTTTTAGTTAAAAAATGAAGCGACGCGGTTTTCATGGCTCGGCAAGAAGCACTCACAAGAAGGTTCTTCTTATGGGTCGAAGCGAAGCAGGCAAGTAACTTAGTAACCATAGTAACCATAGTAACAAGCAAGTAACTTCCTAGCCTGTCTAGCAAATTTAATCATAATACTTAACATTCTCCCGCAGAATTACAAGAAATTCTAGTAAAATGCAGTAAAATAATAATACGTAGCATTTCAATTTTCATTACAAAGGGTACAAAGCTATGATATAGGTATATCACGTTTCTAGTAACAGAAATTCAAGCCGCTTGAATTGTTCCATTATGACCGTAAGTCAAATCATTAAAAAACGTTTTTTCTTAATGCTTTATTAATTTTGCTTCTATCGTTTAAATTCATTGCAATGATGAGATGTTTAGTTAAGATGATAATTTCAAATTGAAAGAAGCAAAATTTAATGAGAGATCATCTTTAAAACCAGTGATTCGTAAAAGTTCAAATAAAAATTGAAATAGCATGAAAAAGGGTACAAACGGAAGGAAAGTATCCGGTAACTATGCCAGTCACGGAAGAGCTAGGCCGGACAAAAAGAAGGTCCTATTAATGGGTCGCAGTGAAGCAGGTATATGGCATGACCTGAACCTTCTTCTATAATATCTTGATTTTCGTGGGCAGATCAATTTCTCGCCCAATTATTCTAGTCTTACAGTTTCTCTGGGTTGATGTTTAAAACAATCTGTTTGATCTATGCTATACTAGCTGGTGTCTTGCATAGGATGTCTTGGGTTTGGAAGCATGAGTCTTCCTTATCGAAATCTAAATTGATTTTACCTCATGATTGCAACTTTTACTAGAGATTATATCTCTCTGTAAACTTGATAACTATACCTAAATAGTAATGATTAAGAGGTTTAGTTTCTGCAGTACAAGCATCGAATTTTTAACATTTTTTGGATAGCATAGTAATACATTTTAATTATGATGATTTTATTTATTTATCACAGAATCATATCGGGAGTTTTAATTTAGCAAATAGAGCTAAAACTGTTTTTATAAAATCTTAATTTAATAACAATAACTCTTTGCTACATAATGTACAACACATGATATGATTTTATTTTGAATATTTAAACGATTATGTCACACGATGATTGATGATATACAGTATCATGTATATCGTGTTAATTGGAAGTTTCAATAATATCAACTAATTAATGTGTTTAAAACCTCTCCGTTTATAATTTATATGCTACAAGCAAGACAAAGTTCAGAATACACGCTTGATAGCTATACTATTATTTTCAAAGTTTCTTTGGGACGCTACAAAAAAACAACTCTGCTGCTTAAAAAAATACCTGTGTAAACCGTGCATTGAATACTTACGCTTATATTATGTGCATATGCGCATGTTATGTGCGGGAAGTTCAACTACTAGAACTAAAACTGCTGAGTTGCCAGCAGGGCTTGTACTAAAGTCCGTACTCTACACTGCACTCTACCAATACGCTGAGTTGCGAGCAGGGCTTGTACTTAAGTCCGTACTCTGCACTGCACTCTACCAATACGCTGAGTTACGAGCAGGGCTTGTACTAAAGTCCGTGCTCTACACTGCACTCTACCAATACGCTGAGTTGCCAGCAGGGCTTGTACTAAAGTCCGTACTCTACACTGCACTCTACCAATACGCTGAGTTACGAGCAGGGCTTGTACTAAAGTCCGTGCTCTACACTGCACTCTACCAATACGCTGAGTTGCCAGCAGGGCTTGTACTAAAGTCCGTACTCTACACTGCACTCTACCAATACGCTGAGTTTATAAGCCTCGCAATGTCAGCTCTAGCTTCTTAATTAAGGGCTCATTTATACTCCAATATATTATACATGATACTTCTTTAATAAAGTCCACCCCTTATGCCTTTAATTGGCAGATATCCAACTAGTTACACACTTATGTGCTGACTTTAGTTGGCAGATATCCAACTAGTTGCACACTAATGTGCTGACTTTAGTTGGCAGATATCCAACTAGTTACACACTAATGTGCTGACTTTAGTTGGCAGATATCCAACTAGTTACACACTTATGTGCTGACTTTAGTTGGCAGATATCCAACTAGTTGCACACTAATGTGCTGACTTTAGTTGGCAGATATCCAACTAGTTGCACACTAATGTGCTGACTTAAGTTGGCAGATATCCAACTAGTTACACACTAATGTGCTGACTTTAATTGGCAGATATCCAACTAGTTACACACTGATGTACTGACTTGCTGTATCTCAGGTAAGACGAGTATGAGGAGTATTATCTTCGCTAATTACATTGCCAGGGATACCAGGAGGTTGGGAGCTACTATGGACGTGGAGCAGTCTAACGTCAGGTAACATTCACTCTCATCTAGTGGTAAAAGTAATTTAACATTCGCTGTCATCTAGTGGTAATACAGTAATGTAACATTCGCTGTCATCTAGTGGTAAAAGTAATGAGTAATGTAACATTCGCTGTCATCTAGTGATAATACAGTTAGACCCCAATTTACCGCGCCCCGATTTACAGCAAACCCCGATTTACCAAAAAACCCCGATTTACCGCGACCATTTCCTTTCCCCCAAATAGGGCTTAACATGCATAATGTTAGCAAGCAAAACCCCGATTTACCGCGAACCCCGATTTACTGCAGATTTTTCCTTTCCCCCAAACTCCGCTGTAAATCGAGGTTTTGCTGTAGTAATGTAACATTCATTACCATCTTTAAATGGTAATGGTAATGTCATGATGAAAGTTCCCTCTAGACCATTTCATCGTGTGTTGTTTCATGTTTCATCTATAATAACGGAAACTATTTCAGGTTCCTGAATAATCTGGTTCTTAACCTCTGGGATTGTGGTGGACAGGATGCTTTTATGGAGACCTTCTTCACCTCCCAAAAAGATGTCTTGTTCTCTAATGTTGAAGTAATTACATAACTATTTATTGTTTTTAGTAAGGTTTCAATCAATTTGTTTTTTATGTTAGATTCCAATAGATTCGAGCTGTTAAAAACGTATGATATTGTGTCCAGCCTTTAAGAACCAACATCTGATTTTTAAAACAGGTACTGATATTCGTGTTTGACGTCCAAAGTAGCGACGTACAGAAAGATATTGAGAAATACCAATCTTGTATAGAAACTGGAATTATGAAGTACAGCCCAGATGCCATGGTAGGTTTCAAATAATCGATGCAGTATTTACACTCAATTTGTTATTTCATTAAATGGAAACTTAAATTTTTCCACTTTTAAATCTGATATCCCCAACCTGATATTGAACATGGTAGGTGTCGTTTGAGTATACATTTGTATTAAAATTGGTAATCGGTATTTCGTGATATCATATCAGTACAGTATCACTGATTACAATTACCGATGATAAGACGAATTCATTTCCCCTTTTTCAGATATTCTGTTTGGTCCACAAGATGGACTTGATCCCAAAGGCTCAGCGTGAGATGCTGTTTTCTAAAAGGAAAGAAGAGCTCGAGCATCTGTCAAAACCTCTAAAAGTATGTATTTGTTTCGTTCGAGCATCTGTCAAAACGCTTAAAGTATGTATTTGTTTCGTGTGTTCTGCTGTTATCTTAGAAACCAATCACTCCAGTTAAACAAATTAACTAAAAGAGGGGACCTGACCCCAACCCATGTAGCTGAGACACCTCAAAGCAAGTAGACCAAAGTGGCTCTTGCTTGTGAAAGGTGCATCAACTACCCGCCGAAGCGGTGGGTTCCAGAAACAAATTGAGAATCAAGATTTTTCGAACAATCTTCGTATTTAAAATTCGTTCTTGAAATATTATTATTGAACTCAATAACTGACACTTATTGAATATTGATCGGGAGATAAGATAAGATAACGTCCATCATTTAATTATACTTTTAATTAATTTTTAATTATACTTTTAATTGTACTACATTGTGTGTCTCTATTATGTTTTTATCAGTAACTCGTTCATCTTGACATGGGCACCGCATTGTGTAAATTATTTAGTTTAAATATCTTATACAATATCTATGCTGCATCGAAGCGGGGTAGTAGATACAGTGTTTCGTATCTAGATACATGGTATTTGTCAGATATCTAGATACATGCTATTTGTCAGATATCGTGTTACGCGACGTCTATTTGGGACGAGACGCTCTACAACGCCTGGAGTAAGATAATGTCCCTTCTCATTCCAAATGTTGGACAGCTCAAACTCAAACTCAAGAAGTTTGCTGACCATATAAATGCTGACGAGGTGAGCGCTTTAGAGGAATTTGTGAAACATTCCATAGTACCCTATTTCATGAATCATGACCAGTGAAACTGTTTCAACTTCTAGCGTTTTATGCGGACAAAATTGTACCTTAAACCTATGAACATTGCCAGCAATGTTTTATTGTAGAAACCTCTAACCAGCTGATATACATATAATATATATATATATAATATATATAATATACCTACCAGGTACTGCTATTCGAGAAAGCTACATTCCTGGTAGTGGCACACCACATGAGGAAGGAACACAACGACGCAAATAGATTTGAGAAAATCAGCAACATAATCAAACAATTCAAACTCAGTTGCAATAAGATGCAGAGCTTCTTCAGATCCATCGAGGTTAGTCTTATAAAATACTTTAACAGTGTATTTAACCGCTTCTTATTTAGTTGTTAATTGAGGTTAGTTTAGTGGATTTGATATTGCTCAATGAAAATTTAGATAGTCATTAGTCATCTACAAATCCTATGATTTATTTATATCAGTTACAAAATTAACTTCACTGTGATTGAATTAAAGTACGATATTATCAATTGCAGGTCAGAAACAGTAGCTTTGCGGCGTACATAGAGCTTTTCACTGCAAATATGTATATAATGGTTGTCATGAGCGACCCTCAGGTAAATAATGTATTTTATAATTAATATTCGAAATATTGAAAACAGGAATTCCCAGTCTTATGAATATGAGGATTAAAATTTAGTCTAAAAGAGATAAGTGGATGAGTTGTGTTATTTAATTAATGTTAATTAATGCTAATTAATGTTAAATAATGTTAATTAATGCAGCCCTAGAGGTAATATTATTTGGATATTTTACAGGTGTGCTCTGCGGCGGTACAGCTTAACATAAACAACGCTAAGCGCTACTTCAAAGACACCGATCAGTCGGGGACTCAGTGATCACGTGACCCAAATATAGCACGGGATCAGGAGATCACATGACAAGGAGATCACATGACAAGAGTTCAGGTCCTCCTCCAATAGCCATCCGAACACCAGTTTTGTATTGAACTCAGTGAGTGAAACGATTCGAGTCAGGGGAGGGGAAGCTATTTGCACGTAGATATCAGATCTATTGTGTACCGCCTGGGGCCTTTTGGTTTTTCATTCGAACTTTCGAAGATTTGGAAAGTTAATCCATGAAAGCTCATGTTAGGGATCGTTGCAGTCGAAAGTGTGGGACATGAGTTCTTCAACAAAAAAGGAAAAAAATGTCACTATACTATTAAAAAAAAGTTTTTAATTTATCAAGGAGACTGTTGCTGTTATGAAATGATCCCTAATCTGTATGAAATTTTAAACTTTTCCGTTATGTCAGCAAATTCAAAATATGAAAACAGATTCAAATTGTTAAGCATTTAATTAATATCCGATATTTGTCAAAAATCAATCCGATTAAATTGTAATTTTCAAGTTCTACCAGCAAGGTTTTTATTTTTCCGGACTTTATCAACGTGTTTGAATCTTAAAATCAGAATTCAATGGCAAAATTAAATTGTAGATACAAAATAAGATCAGTTTTCACTTTGCTTAGAAGTGTAGAAAGTAACTTCAAACTTTTCTTTTACACTTTAGTTATTGATATGTTGCCATTGGGTCCTGATTTAGTAATTGTTTAAGTTGATCAGGCTAAATGCAGTGAAATAGTTGTTGTTTTATCTAAGTTTTTTGATAATGATTTGTATAAGTTGATTTTTACGGTTTTTATAATTTATTTCGTCTGCACTCGTTTTCTTCAAAAGTCCTCTATTGACAAAACCTTATATCACATTTTATTAGTGCACTCGAGCTTTGAACCTCACGGCTCATAATTCATATCCTAAAATAATTTACAAAAGTAACTCCACATATGTTTAGAATTACAAATCACGGTTGATCTGACGATAATAACACAAAATTTACCAAATCCTCTGTTTCCTAATAACCCTAATTCCCAATCTCTCTAATTAGCGGACAATGCCACTACGGTTTGACATAAAGAGAAAGCTCTCTGCTCGATCTGACCGAGTAAAAGCTCTAGATGTCCATGACTCTGAACCTTGGCTTCTAGTCGCGCTCTACAGGTAACCGGACACGTCCAGTTTAACCGGACACGTCCAGTTTAACCGGACACGTCCAGTTTAACCGGACACGTCCAGTTTAAGAGTTTAGCTGTTCGGTGGATTGTGTTTAAATTTGAAGATTATAAACCGTTTAATGAAAAAAATCAAGTACCTTAAACATGCTTATCTTGTTTTTCTCCGTAATTGGAACATGATATTCTAACGCACTTTAACTTCTAATCCAGCTGGTAGACACCCTTTATCATACTAAAAGTAACCAAAAGTAAATAAAAATGTTACTAAAGTAACACCATTTCAGTGGGCACCTGAATATCTGGAACTATGAAACACAGAACATTGTTAAAACAATTGAAGCTACCTCTAACGATCTGCCTATAAGAACTGCCAGATTCATCGAGAGGAAAAGTTGGGTTGTTTGCGGTGAGTTCAACATTAGATGTTCAACATTAGATATTCAACATTAGATATTCAACATTGGATGTTATGATGCCTATTTAATATGTGCTAATTTATTAAATTAGCTGCTCAATTAGCGGGGAAATATTCGATTAAATTTACTCAACTCCCGATTTTGTATTTTGTATACGATTACTTATTGCCTTAAAATATCAGGGTCGGATGATATGGTTATTCGTGTGTACAACTACAACACAATGGACAAAGTGCACTCTTTTGAGGCTCATGCTGATTATATAAGGTAATTTGAATCAGGTATTATACAAGGCAGATAAATACAAACATTTAAAAGTTTGGATCATGGCTCCTATCTTGTTTTAATTAACAATACAACTGTCTCCTTACTACATATGTACCACATAATACGTTTACGTTACAACTACTGTAGTACAATTATACAATATTACAATTACATACCAAATCGTGTAAAATAATGATAATTATTTGTAGATCGTGTATTATATTATGTACATTGTATACTGTAAATTGTATACTATCATCATACTGGTATTAAATCACACTGCCACTGTTTTGATGTGCAAATAAATGCAAACGTGTGTGTAATATAGTGTTTATTCTATCGAACAAACAACAAGTCTATATACAATTAACTATACATTCCATTCCAGATGTATATCAGTGCACCCGACCCAATCATTCATCTTGACATCGTCTGATGACATGATGATAAAGTTATGGGATTGGAACAAGAACTGGGCCTGTACCCAGACCTTTGAGGGGCACACACATTACGTCATGCAGGTTGTGTTCAACCCAAAAGACACCAACACTTTCGCTAGTGCTAGTTTGGACAAAACAATCCGGGTAAATCATCCAAGATATTGTTTAGTCTATATTTTCCTTTCCCTAAGTTTTAAAATTTAAAGAACTGAAGAATGTTTTGAGACTGTAATCAAAATTTGTTTGTAAATTATTATCTACAGTGAACGACTCTAAATAGCCCGGCTTCAGGTATGGCAGATGGGTTCCACCCAACCTAACTTCACCCTGGTGGGTCACGAGAAAGGGGTCAACTGTTTGGACTACTACCGAGGCGCTGATAAACCTTACCTCATATCGGGAGCTGACGACTTTGTGGCTAAGATCTGGGACTACCAGAACAAATCGTGTGTACAGACCCTGGTCGGACACACTCAGAATGTTACCAGCGTCTGCTTCCACGCTGATATGCCTATTATTATAACCGGTACGTGTTATAATAATAATGTTATCCTGCTGTAACTAAGAATAACTCTTGTATTTAAGAGGGTTAATAGTCTGAGTATGGATGTATTTATCTAACTACACCATATTAATGTTTGTGAGTATCTTCTCTTTGTATCCCGGAAGTGGAGTTTTTGGGATTGGTATTTTGGCTGGCGCTTGCGAAGTAAAAAAGATTAAAGATCTGATATTGGTATCCTGGTGGCGTGATATCGTGACTTCTGGAGTCTCAGTGTTTACATGCGTCATAATTGTATACATAAGCATGCGAACTGGGGTTTAATTTCAATGTTTGAGAGTAGATATCACCAGCTTATCTTTCAAATTCCACGTGTAATTCAAGCCGTGGCCGGTTAACCGCATCTTTTTACTAGCAAACATTGTCCAAAATTGTGACTCGACGCGCAATCACTCAGCACTAATAGTGTGATGACAGGAGCACGTACCGTTTTGTTTACTATAGCGTAGAATTTTGTAATTAACAGAAAACAACCGGAAATTGTCATTTTGACGCACAGAAAGCTTACTCTTTTGGGTTTATCTGAATGATAATTATAAGCGTCACCAATACGCTTTTAATTGCATGAGGATATGGCACCGGTCACGCGATTATAATTATCCAAACTTAAGCAGTGAGCAACTTTCAGCAGATCTGCTACTTCTACTGAGTTTTGTCTGTGAGAGCATGACTAGAGGATGGGTTGGTGGAGAAGGCGAAAGACAAAGTCATTTTCAAGAGTTTAGATGTAGTAAAATGATACGTGGCTCAGTTGCATCTTGCTCACTTCGTGTATTCCTAGGTTCGGAAGACGGCACGATAAGATTGTGGCACGTAAACACCTACCGACTGGAATTCACCCTGAACTACGGTTTTGAGCGAGTTTGGTGTGTGGCTCAACTTCCGGGTTCCAACACACTCAGTATTGGGTATGACGAGGGAGCTATCATGATAAAACTGGGACGGGAGCAGCCGGCCATCACCATGGATAACCAGGGCAAGATCATCTGGGCTAAACATTCTGAGATTCAGCAGGTACCCGGGCTGTTATGTGATATCTGTTGATCTGATTATTGTTGTGAACACGGACCTACTTCATTTATGTATATTGTGTAAATTTGAATGGTTAGGTTAAACCTAAATTCCTGCACCTAGATCTGTAGACGGCTATTCCACGGATTCAAATAACACTCCTGAATTGCAGGCAAATGTGAAAGCACTGGGTGACTCACCACACAAGGATGGTGAAATCCTGCCTCTGGCGGTTAAAGATCTTGGAAGTTGCGAGATATTCCCACAAACCCTTGTTCACAATCCTAACGGCAGGTCAGTTCATAGATATGCAATGTCAGCGAAACTTTTGTTTGATTATCTTATATAAATATATATGGTGATGCAAATATGACATATCTTCACAACAAAAGTTCGAGTAAAGAAAGTTGATCCTCACTTCAGATTTGTAGTTGTATGTGGTGACGGAGAGTATATCATCTACACAGCCCTGGCCTGGAGAAACAAGAGTTTCGGTACAGCTGAAGAATTTGTCTGGTCTGCTGACTCGTCCATGTACGCTATCAGGGAGGGAAATAGCAGAGTCAAAATATTTAAAAACTTCAAAGAAGTTCAGGTTAGTTTGGGTTCATTTTTCGTTAAAAACAATGAAGTATATTTCAAATTCAATGTAAAAAGCAAATCCATATTGATAATTTATAAATCATTTTTTAATTGTTTTATCCGAATCAGGATTTCAAGCCCGATTACGGAGTTGACGGAATATACGGAGGACAGCTGCTTGGAGTAAAGTCAGGCAGTGGACTTACATTCTACAACTGGGAAACCACTGCTCTTGTTAGGCGGATAGAGGTCGCTCCTCAACAGGTCGGTTGAAGGGCTTCTTATTTGAACATATCTCAGCTATCTCTAACAAATATTATATTATTCGTTTGGAGAGTTTCCACTTTCCAATTATGATCATGAATTGGTTTCCTAGTACGTTAGTCGTTATCACAGTCACTGATACGTTTCCCATAGTTTACACGCAAGATTTCAGCACCCTATTTTACACACGATAGTAACGTCACCTAAAAATATTCCAGGTATACTGGTCAGACAACGGTGAATTGGTGTGTATAGCCACAGAAGACGAGGCCTTCATGTTGCGGTACAACCCTGATGTAATCGAGGGAACTCCCCCGGACGAGGATGGGTTCGAGGCAGCATTTGATGTGGTTGGGGAGGTGGCTGATAAAGTCATGACCGGTTAGTTATCAGTTCATTACAGCTTGCTCATGTTTGGGGAGAAGTGAGGGTCAACATCTTTTGAGTGAAATATGCGAAATATGTGATAATGATAGTCGCATCGCCTAGGTAGTGGCTACTGTTCGAATAACTTTCCATTGGAAAAATAATCAAGAAAGCGAATTGATCTTCTCCAGGACATAAATGAGTTTTGATTAAAATTCGAATACGTTTCAGATGTTTTATTTATACTATTTCTAACTTGGAACCCATTGTAGGAGTGTGGGTTGGAGATTGTTTCATCTACACAAACAGTGAGAACAGGCTAAACTACCATGTCGGAGGAGAGATTGTCACTATCTCCCACTTGGATAGGACACAGTACATTCTGGGTTACATTGCCAAGGACAGTAAACTGTATCTGGGAGATAAGGATCTCAACGTTACCAGCTTCGCTCTAAAAACAGCAGGTTCGTTCCCAAATATCACTCTTTGATTATCATGATATCTTCTTTAAGTTGTGATCTTGGAAGTTGTTTCGACTTCACTTTAATTTTACGTGTCACGGCACATTTACGGATACTGATAAAGTAACGGCTACGTTGTCTCCCTCAGTTTTGGAGTACCAGACAGCAGTTATGAGACAAGATTTCGAGACCGCTGACCAGATTCTGCCTAGTATTGACGAGGAACACCGCACCAGAGTTGCTCAATTCCTGGAGAAACAAGGCTTCAAGGAGCAGGCTATGGCTGGTAAGTAGCAGGGCTTCAAGGAGCAGGCTATGGCTGGTAAGTAGCAGGGCTTCAAGGAGCAGGCTATGGCTGGTAAGTAGCAGGGCTTCAAGGAGCAGGCTATGGCTGGTAAGTAGCAGCCGGTAGTTTGTTGTTATAATTATAATGTTATTGGTTGAAATAATCCACGTTACCCTTGAGAGCTTGAGTTTGGTGAATTCTGTGATTTGTAACCGATGAAATCCAATTATCTTTTTGTTCAGTGAGTGTGGACCCTGCACACAAGTTCGAACTAGCACTTCAACTGAACGACTTCGCCACGGCATACGGCTTAGCTGTGGAGCACAGCAGTGAACAAAGATGGAAACAGCTCTCAGATCTTGCTCTCAGATCATCCGACTTCAACCTTGCAAAGAAATGTAAGTTGAAGTTTTAGCAGAATCAAGAATATCTTGTTTTCTTAAGTTGTCAGAATGAAATGAAAACGCCTAAAATTTCAACGTCGACTTATTAACCGTCGACGTGTTCCATAACTGCACCTCTCATACAACTTCAGGTATGTTTAACGCCAAAGATTACAGTGGTCTGCTCCTGCTAGCCTCGAGTCTAGGAGACTCTGAGAGTATGGTCCAGTTGGCTGAGCTGGCCCACTCGGCTGGGAAAGAGAACATAGCTTTCACCGCCTACATGATGCTCAACAACATCCCCAAATGTTTGCAGCTTTTGGTTGAGACTGAGAGATATCCTGAGGCTGCCATCATGGCTAAAACCTATATGCCTAGCGAGGTCAGTCTTGGTAAACTTTTTCACTCTATTACATACACCAAAAGTTGAATTCGCGCGCCAGTTGCGTTGCAATATTGCTGACGAACAATTATGATAAGTAGCCATTTATCACGTTGAAACACTCAAACAGGTCTCGAAGATTCTGAAGTTGTGGCAGGCAGATCTTAGCAAAACAAACGAGAAGGCAGCAGAAGCTCTCGCTGACCCACTGCAATACGACAACCTATTTCCTGAACTACAGCTAGCACTCAAGGCTGAAAAGGTAAAATTTAGTTCAACCGGACATCTTTTCATGAGAGTTGGTTAATAATATTATTATCTAGAGAATGTGGCAAACGTGCCGAAAATTGTGATATTTTCACTGACCATTTGAACAATACAAATCTACGAATCTGACCACGTGTTCTCACAGCTGCTAGAAAAAGAGCGCAGTACCCTGCTACCAGCTGCTAGCTACCCAGCAGTAGCCCCCAACTGGGAGAGAGATGTGCTAGCAGAAACGGAAGAGATGCTAGCCAGCCTCCCGGAGGTAGTCGCCTCCCCCAAGGAGGATGAGATGTTGACTGCCGAGGTGAAGGAGGAACAGCCCGTCTCAGAACCCGAGGAGGAAGAGAAAGAGGATTTGTTTGAGGAGGTTCCGGAGGATTTGGGAGGAGTTGTGGGTGCTCCAGGTACAGACTAACAGAGGCTGGGGCTGTCTTTATATCATTTAGGAATTTGTAATTTAGGAATTTGTTCAATGTTCATTTAGGAATTCATCTTGGTTTACATTTTCATGAAATCGGAGTAGGACTGTTCCAGGTGCTGATTTACCCGAGGGTTGTCATTTAAGAATTTATCTTGGTGTAAATTTGCATGAAATCAGAGTAGCGAATGCTCCGGATACTGATTATTACCGAGGGCTGTCATTTAGCAATTCATCTTGATGGAAATTTGCATGAAATTAGTCGTTTTCATGACATTTTCACGAAGCTTTCATAAAGTTAAACATTACATTGACTACACGAAATTAGACACATAAAGAGATAAAGGTCACAGTCATTAAATAAGACGAATATGCACAAAATGCCACCAGTTCTGTAATGCTGAAACCTGTTGAGCTTGAGTTCGTGAACTCGCCTTATTTCAGAGCCCTTAATAGCGTTAGAACCGGAACCGTCCTCTCCCCCCTCCGAGCCACCCATGCCTCCAATTGAGCTTGAACCTGAGCCAGTTGTACAAGAGGTGCCGGCTGATCTCGCTGTGAAAGTTCCAGGTACCGACTTACTGAGGCCAGGGCGGGTTGTCATTTAAAAATTTGCCATCTAGAAATTTGTCATTTAGAAATATATCTTGGTGATTTGCATGAAATCGGAGTAGTGAAAACTTGAGATACTGATTTAAACCGAAGGTTGTGCTTTAGATATACATAGCTTGAATCTTGATGGAAATTTGCATGAAATTTATCGTTTTCATAGACTTTTCACGAAGTTTTCATAAAGTTGAACATGACATTGACAACACTCATAGACACAATATTTACATAGAGGTCATTGAATAAGACGAATATGCACAAAATGCCACCAGTTCTGTAATGCTGAGACCTGAGCTTGAGTTCAATATTCCTTGCAATCCCAAAACATATTTCTTGTTTAGAGTGACACATCTGACAAGCAACTAGAACTGATCTCAACTTTGGACAATTGTAAACTTTATTCGGTATCTCCGAGTTCACATGAACTCGCCCTATTTCAGAGCCCATAATAGCGTTAGAACCGGAACCGTCCTCTCTGCCCTCCGATCCTCCCATGCCTCCAGTTGAGCCTGAACCGGAGCCAGTTGTACAAGAGGTGCCGCTTAATCTCGTAGAATTGGCGCCAGAACCTTTCGCAGAATTTGTGCCAGAACCCATTGCGGAAATGGTGCCAGAACCCATTTCGGAAGTGGCATCAGAGCCGATCGTTGAAGTAGCGCCAGAACCCCTCATAGAATTGGCACCAGAACCTGTCATAGAATTGGCACCAGAACCCCTCATAGAATTGGCACCAGAACCTGTCATAGAATTGGCACCAGAACCTCTCATAGAATTGGCACCAGAACCTCTCTTAGAATTGGCACCAGAACCTCTCGTGGAATTAGCGCCAGAACCTTTTATAGAATTTACACCAGAACCTCTCCCAGAAATGGTACCAGAACCCCTCGTTGATGTAGCGCCAGAACCGCCCGCGGAGGAGGCGTTAGCACCCGCTCCTACAGAGACGCCAGCAGAGGCGGTGGAAGAGGCGTCAGAAAAGCGCGACTTGTTCGGGAACAGCAGTACCGATTTCCTGGACGACATGGATAGGGAAATATCGGAACTTAACCTGGACGATATTAATGTTGATGATATCGATCTTGATGACGAGAGCTTGTTTGATTAGCTGCGAACTTTGAGCACATTATGTGAGGTCAGGGAGACTTCTATTTGAGAAGTTACTCCTCGCTTGTCCATATTTTGAATAATAATATTAGTATAATTAATATGAGGTATGTCATGATATATAAGTAAAGGGTAATTTAAAGTTCTAAATTATATAATTACTAGCGCTTTAATTTTAATTTCGATTTAGTGTTATAGTTCGAATCTTAAATTTCGATACGAAGCTTCAAAGCTGTGCTCGTTTAGTTTTCTTTATGTAAATTTCTTAATGCCTAATATTTATAATTGAGTCCGCTTTATTCTATGTTGAACACGGTTATACTTGTAGAGTTGGACACGGAATTTTGCAAAAACAGATCAAAATTTAGAATAATCTGATGTTTTTACGCACGTTATTTCAATCCACATTCCTCCCTGTACAGTGGCTGTTAAATTGTCGGATTAAAATTTCTCTTGTTGATGTTAATGAGGAATTTGAAAAGATATATAAGTGCTTAAAATTGTTGCGAATCTTAAATTTAATGTTATTATTTTTGAGATGCCCATTTCAATGCGAGTTTTGATTTTGAATATGATCTTCAATTAAAAGAGAAAAATAACCTTGACATGAAATCCCGGAATAAATCAATAAACATTTTGTGACATAGTTAATAATTATCTGACCATTGGATTACTGTGCAGCATGGTATAATGATTTCAAGTAAAGTGTACCAAGTTTGAGTGAGCTCTTCTCTAAAAGAACCAGGGATGAGGATTGAGGAAGAGGATTATCAAGTCCTGACGGGTTAGTTCATTACAATGTTGTTAAATACGTATTAGGAGGGAATACGTATTGGAATACGAATACGTATTAATCCTTGAAAATTGACGTATTACGAAAAGGTGTGTCGTGCGCGCAAAAAATTATTTGCTTATCGGATTATCAATGAAATTTGATTACAAATTTAAGTTATCATGTATAACTGCACTCCTTTAATGCATGATCAATGATGAGGGTGGCGCGCAGCAGTAATGTTTAATTTTGTCAAATCAGCGTATTACGGCGTATTATGGCGTATTCGTGGACGTATTTAACAATCCATAGAAATTACCGTATTACGGCGTATTACGACGTATTCTTTATTAGAACCGAATACGACGTATTCTTTCACGAAAATTTGACGTATTTAACAACCTTGGTTCATTACATCTTACTTAGGGGTCCTTTTTTGGTTAATTTTTCATTTTTAACCCCCCTCTCTCTCCTCCCTGTAATCAGTTTTACACATAGTGTGGTAAAATTACATTAGCGTAACCATTTGGAAACCCCCTCCCCCTTGGCTGATTACGTAATATTTTTGGGGATAGCCTTGTGTTGATATTCATCCCAGAAATAACTGATGAAGTTAATCACAATTATTTTAAACAAGTTGAACAAATCATGGAAATACACAGTTTTTATGAAAAATGTATAGTATAGATCATTAAGGGGGGGGGCCAATGGATATTTTTTTGTGAAACTTGATTTCGAGATAGCAGTTGACCAACAAAGTTAGACCAGTGACCGAACTTTTGAGGGGGTCCCGGACCCCAACCGCCAAACGGTGCCCGCGGGGCAGCCACGCCCATATTTGGTCCAAATTAGGCCCAATTTAGCCAAATACTCTGAACATGCCCAAAACCCAAATTTTAGGTGCTCTACTTGTAGCTAGTGGTCTCCTGAACTCGTATATGAAATTTCATCAAGATTGGACAAAAAATGACTGAGTTATGAGCCAAAAACCATATGCCCATATTTGGGCATACACACCAAATTTGGTAGATTTCGTCCCATAAATTGGTCAAATATCAATATTTTTCACTGAAACTTACTTTATATGAAAGGTAAGCCTAAACTACATATTCTCTGTAATTTATAGCTTTATATCTGTTTAAATGTGGATACTAAGGCGAAAAGACCACAAAAAATGAACTAAATTGCCCATATCTTGGTTCGCGATATTCGCGGAATTGATCTCATTAAAATTGTAACAACTCAATCAGTTTTCAAAATTTTTCCATGAAATTTTCGGAATCGACTCGAAATCGCATTTCCACCTTAGTTTGAGAACAGATTTTTGATTAAGGCCTCAAAAAAAATTTGGCGGCCAAATTCTGAATTTCTCCGGGAAAATTTTGGAATTTGGCCGCCAAATTTTTTTGGAGGCCTAAATCAAAAATCTGTTCTCAAACTAAGGTGGAAATGCGATTTCGAGTCGATTCCGAAAATTTCATGGAAAAATTTTGAAAACTGATCGAGTTGTTACAATTTTAATGAGATCAATTCCGCGAATATCGCGAACCAAGATATGGGCAATTTAGTTCATTTTTTGTGGTCTTTTCGCCTTAGTATCCACATTTAAACAGATATAAAGCTATAACTTACAGAGAATATGTAGTTTAGGCTTACCTTTCATGTAAAGTAAGTTTCAATGAAAAATATTGATATTTGACCAATTTATGGGACGAAATCTACCAAATTTGGTGCGTATGCCCAAATATGGGCATATGGTTTTTGGCTCATAACTCAGTCATTTTTTGTCCAATCTTGATGAAATTTCATATACGAGTTCAGGAGACCACTAGCTACAAGTAGAGCACCTAAAATTTGGGTTTTGGGCATGTTCAGGGTATTTGGCTAAATTGGGCCTAATTTGGACCAAATATGGGCGTGGCTGCCCCGCAGGCACCGTTTGGCGGTTAGGGTCAGGGACCCCCTCAAAAGTTCGGTCACTGGTCTAAGTTTGTTGGTCAACTGCTATCTCGAAATCAAGTTTCACAAAAAAATATCCATTGGCCCCCCCCCCTTAATTAATGTCGATAAGATTTAAAAACTGACCACGAGTATTATACCCGCGATTTAATTTTCTATCCAATTGAAGTGGAGAAGGCATTAAATTCAAATTAGACCACAAACACTTTATCAGACACATGCGTTAATTAAATCTAGTAAATTTGGGGGGGGGGGGGGGGGGGGGGGGGGGGGGCCAACCATATTAAAGTATATTAAAGTATATCCCCGGGTCAAAATCGGAAAAAATCCTACATTTTAATATACTTTAATATACCTACAATTAGAAGATTTCTATTCTTCGTTAAGATTTACATGATGAACTATATTTTTCACTCAGATTCGCAAGATAAGCCTGTTTTAGGACTAGTACATGAATTTCCATCCAGATTGGTCAAAAATTGGCTGAGCTATGAGCTTTAAAAAATATGCCCATATTTGGGCATACGCTTTTGCCCAAATTCGATTTTGCCCAAATTCGATAAAATTTCAATATTTTTTAATGAGACTAACTCTATGTGAAAGATATAACTCAGTGTTTGTTGAATATAGTGGATACTAAGTAAAAAGACCTCCATGAACAAAATTTGGAAAATTGCACATAATATCTCGGTTCGGAATGCTAGCCAAAATGACTTTATTAAAATTGAAATAACTCCATCAGTTTTCAATATTTTTTCAAGAACTTTTTGGAATCGATTAAGAATTGCATTTCAAGCTTATTTTAGGCAACAATTTTTGATGTAGGCCTCCAAGGAGATAGGGATATATTAAAGTATATTAAAGTATATTAAAGTATATTAAAGTATATCCCCGGGTCAAAATTGGGAAAAATCCTACATTTTAATATACTTTAATATGGTTGGCCCCCCCCCCCCCCCAAATTTGTAACTTTTGGTTAAAACATGATTGAATAAATATAGTTTTTAGGATAGAAAATGATTTCTTAATTAAAACATAGGCAAAATTTGATAAATTTACGCCAATTTACGTTAATCAATGAGATCTGGGGGGGGGGGGCCAACCATATTAAAGTATATTAAAGTATATCCCCGGGTCAAAATCGGAAAAAATCCTACATTTTAATATACTTTAATATACCTACAATTAGAAGATTTCTATTCTTCGTTAAGATTTACATGATGAACTATATTTTTCACTCAGATTCGCAAGATAAGCCTGTTTTAGGACTAGTACATGAATTTCCATCCAGATTGGTCAAAAATTGGCTGAGCTATGAGCTTTAAAAAATATGCCCATATTTGGGCATACGCTTTTGCCCAAATTCGATTTTGCCCAAATTCGATAAAATTTCAATATTTTTTAATGAGACTAACTCTATGTGAAAGATATAACTCAGTGTTTGTTGAATATAGTGGATACTAAGTAAAAAGACCTCCATGAACAAAATTTGGAAAATTGCACATAATATCTCGGTTCGGAATGCTAGCCAAAATGACTTTATTAAAATTGAAATAACTCCATCAGTTTTCAATATTTTTTCAAGAACTTTTTGGAATCGATTAAGAATTGCATTTCAAGCTTATTTTAGGCAACAATTTTTGATGTAGGCCTCCAAGGAGATAGGGATATATTAAAGTATATTAAAGTATATTAAAGTATATTAAAGTATATCCCCGGGTCAAAATTGGGAAAAATCCTACATTTTAATATACTTTAATATGGTTGGCCCCCCCCCAGATCTCTGAAACAGCCATGACTTTTAGCAAGACGGTTCATTTTCTTATTGTACCCTTCCTTTTTGTTCGCAAGTTTGGATTTTTTCATCATTTCAAACGCCTTCTCCCTGTAGTGCTCGTAGTCCTGCCCAAAAATCGGAAGTGGTTTGAGTCCAATCATACCAGTAATCTGCTCAGCACCCACGATTGTTTCATAGAGCTCTAAGTACGCTATGGGAAGTAAAGACACGAGATACTCACAGTTTTCCAAAATCCTGCATTTTTCAAGGGCTGCATTTATAGCACTTTTCAATTCAAATTTTCTGGCGTAATAAGGAATTTCGTTATGGAGTCTCTTTAATTTTGTCCGCATTGCATCGTCAGTAGCATGGTCGGAGGTGCAAATTGAACACACACATTCAAAATTCCACTTCATGGACAGAATCTTTTTCCTCTCCAGATATGTGAGGAAGTCATTGTCTGCAATATAATCAGCCACCACTTCCTCTCCTTTTTTGATTCTCTTAATAGCTCTAACCTCTTTATCCGCCCTTACCGTCTCCATGAAACACCATTCGGCGTTCGGTGAACAACTGTGGTTGATCCTGGCTATGGTAGCGTACAAAGCTGCATCGTTTTTAGCTTCGTCATCATCTACTGCTATACAATTTGTACCAAAGACCCGCATTGCCTTTTTCCTGCAAATATTAAGGTACATTATGGTAGGCTGATCTAATTTGCGACAAGTCGGACATACTCCCAGAAATCTCCGATATTCAGATCACATGTCGCAAAAAGTCCCAACCCTTTGCCGCTTGATTCCTTTATCTCAAAAGGATTGCAATTTAATTTGTGGTTTTTACAGTCCTTTACCTGGCAATCTCTGCAGCAATAACGCACTTTACAGCATTTACCGCATTTCTTTGCGGTTGTGGTACCGCAAGTTGCGCAGTTATTGTCTAAGTCTTTCATATCCATAACGTCCTATAAGTGAGTATAAATATGTTATAAGTTATAGTTCCATGGTGATGTCATTATCAGTACTAGCAGTGTCTGGCTTTCATTTACCCAAATACAAAAGTTACTTGATCTTCATCTATCGGCTATCGCGATTCGCGCTGCGCAGTGTTTTCAACATTGCATAAATTGATTGAGGCCTATTAATCGTACTTCATAGAGTTTCCAAAAATTGAGCAACTTCATTACAACAAGTTCGATTAAACTAAAACTTCGAGTTCGAATTCAAGAAAATAACACGAAAATAAAATAACTCGTACGTTTGCGCTAAGAGTCACCGGATTAAACTTAATCAAATGCAAAAAAGAATGACAATGGCAAAATATTATCCACAGTAGTAACAAAGACAGTCCATGACAGCGTATTTTCCAGCCAAACGGAGAAACACCCTGGTGTATGAAGGTCATGACACAGGTGTTACGGTATGTGGGTGATTTCATCAAGCATTGTAATTTGATACTCGCGAAATATAAATTTACTCGTATACAAAATTTACCTACTTGATCTATCGGCTATCGCGATTCGCGCTGCGCAGTGTTTTCAACATTGCATAAATTGATTAAGGCCCATTAATCGTACTTCCTAGAGTCCCTCCAAAAATAAAGCAACCTCAAGTTCGATTAAACTAAAATTTCGAATTCAAGAAAATGACTCAAAACAAAATAACTCTTAGTACGTATGTGCTAAGAGTCACCAGACTCTGATTAGACTGAATGAAATGTTTTAAAAACATGATAATGGAAACAGAGACAGTCCATCGCACTCACACTGTGAGTGACTCACAGCGTATTTGCCAGCCAAACGGGGAACACCTTATGACATACAGTATGCTGGGTAATGTCATTAAGCATTGTAATTTGACACTCGCGAAATGTAAAAATAATATGACTACAATAAAAATATTTTCACACGATGTCATTGATCTTTATTCTACGTATCACGTGAGCGCAAGCTTCTTGTTTTCAGAACAAAGTAATTAGTCCGTAGGGCGTAGAAGGAACATAGTGTGTGTAATCTTATTTTCTATGAGACTTACATGTATTATTATTTTAAACATTTATTTTAAACATTTTCGACTAAACTATTTGAAAACACTATTATATCAGAAATGCGTTAATTAAATCTAGTAAATTTGTAACTTTTGGTTAAAACATGATTAAATAAACATAGTTTTTTGAATAGAAAATAATTTCTTAACTAAAACATAGGCAAAATTTGATAAATTTGCGCCAGTTTGTTAATCAATTAGATCTCTGAAACAGCCATGTTGCAAGAATATTCCTTCTCTTTTCGTAACTTTCCTTTCCGTTCGCAAGTTTGAAGTTTGTCGTCATTTCTAACGCCCTCTCCCTGTACTGTTCATAGTGCTCAAAATTAGGAGGAATACCATTATACTGCTTAAAAGCCTCAATTGATTCATAGAGATCAAAGTACGCCATGGGAAGAAAGGACACGAGATACTCACAGTCTTCCAAAATCTTGCATTTTTCAAGGGCTGCATTTATAGCACTTTCAAATTCATTTCTACTGTTGTAATCAGGAATTTCGTCATGGAGTTTCTTTAATCTTCTCCGCATTGCATCGTCAGTAGCATGATCGGAGGTGCAAATTGAACACGCGCATTCAAATTTCCACTTCTTGGACAAGATCTCTTTCCTCTCCAGATATGTGGAGAAGTCATCGTTACTATTATAATCAGCCACCACTTCTTCTCCTTTTTTGATTTTCTTGATAGCTCTAACCTCTTTATCCTCCCTTGCCGTCTCAATATTGATATAACTCCATTCGGCGTTTGGCGAACAACTGTGGTTGATCCTTGCTATGGTAGCGTACAAAGCTGCATCGTTTTTAGCTTCGTCAACATCTACTGCTATACAATTTGTACCAAAGATCCGCATTGCCTTTTTCCTGCAAATGAAGATACATTAGGGGGGGGGGGGGGGGGGGGGGGGGGGTGCTCAACTTATTTCAGAGAGTGATAAACCCATTATACCACATTGTTTTATATATATGATTATATACAGAGGGGGGGGGGGGGGGTCAAAAGTCAGTTTGTTTACATACGTTGGGTCTTATACCACCGCCGTGTTTTATATTTGAGACTTGTTGCTTTGCGGATGAAGTACACTGTACCTACTCATTCAAGGATATTGAAAATTCTTGACACATATTGGGCGCAAAGCGACCCCCGGCCACAAAAGGCATCTCTCTCTCTCTCTCTCTCTCTCTCTCTCTCTCTCTCTCTCTCTCTCTCTCCCTCTCTCTCTCTCTCTCTCTCTCTCTCTCTCTCTCTCTCTCTCTCTCTCTCTCTCTCTCTCTCTCTCTCTCTCTCTCTCTCTCTCTCTCTCTCTCCCTCTCTCTCTCCCTCTCTCTCTCTCTCTCTCTCTCTCTCTCTCTCTCTCTCTCTCTCTCTCTCTCTCTCTCTCTCTCTCTCTCTCTCTCTCTCTCTCTCTCTCTCCCTCTCTCTCTCTCTCTCTCTCTCTCTCTCTCTCTCTCTCTCTCTCTCTCTCTCTCTCTCTCTCTCTTTCTCTCTCTCTCTCTCTCTCTCTCTCTCTCTCTCTCTCTCTCTCTCTCTCTCTCTCTTTCTCTCTCTCTCTCTCTCTCTATCTCTATCTATCTCTCTCTCTCTCTCTCATTGCGTACACGTGAGAGGAATACAGCTAACAGCGCGTAGCAAGAAAATTCGGTTTTTTAGATTGATTAAATCATGTGATTACGTGGTACGACACCGTAATTCCCACGATTCCCATAGTGCCAACGCAATCACCTGATCACACTTAATGAATAACATCGTTATGCTTCATATCTCGGTCATCTGAGAAGCTAATGTACCCTAATGTAATTTCATACAACTATACAATTTGGTTCTATCCGATTATTCAATTTCCAACTATTAAATAAATGCGAAAATGAACCGTAATTCGAAGAAAAGATCTTTAATTTGACGTATTCCTCAAATGAGTGGTGATAGTAAGTCATACCAGAGAGAATTATTTCAATTGGACACTCAGTGACTGGGCTATTAAGGCCAACGTATGTACACTGAATTTTGCCCCTCCCCCCTGTATATGTACTACCTAACCTGTCACAATTGCCAAACAGATCAGTTTTCAATGAAATTAAATTGAAGGAAAAGTAAATTTATTACCATTCCTCTTCGACTTCATTGGAAGATGAATCCTGAGTGAGATCAAGAACCAGATCCTTCTTTTCCCTACTCAGCGCCTCATACGCTTCCTTAAACGTCTCACTCCCAGGGAGCATAATCGAATAATTATCGGATAGGATATCATCAGAGGTATGACCAGCATCGAAGTACAAGATAGGATTCTCCCGGACAATTAGGTCTCCGATATTCAGATCACATGTCGCAAAAAGTCCCAACCCTTTGCCGCTTGATTCCTTTATCTCAAAAGGATTGCAATTTAATTTATGGTTTTTCCAGTCCTTTACCTGGCAATCCCTGCAGCAATACCGCACTTTACAGCATTTACCGCATTTCTTTGCGGTTGTGCTACCGCAAGTTGCGCAGTTGTTGTCTAAGTCTTTCATATCCATAACGTCCTATAAGTGAGTATAAATATGTGATATTTGCTAGTGCTACGTACATATTATCATATCTTGCGTGTTTAACCGTCCAAATAAATCATTTGACGCGCAAGACCAAGACAACATGTAACACATGATAACTATTTTATAATGTATAAGTTATAGTTCTATGGTCTCGTCATCATCAGTAGTGTCTGGCTTTCATTTACCCAAATACAAAAGTTACTTGATCTATTGGCTCTCGCGATTTGCGTTGCGCAGTGTTTTCAACATTGCATAAATTGATTGAGGCCCATTAATCGTACTTCATAGAGTTTCCAAAAATTGAGCAACTTCATTACAACAAGTTCGATTAAACTAAAACTTCGAGTTCGAATTCAAGAAAATAACACGAAAATAAAATAACTCGTACGTTTGCGCTAAGAGTCACCAGATTAAACTTAATCAAATGCAAAAAAGAATGACAATGGCAAAATATTATCCACAGTAGTAACAAAGACAGTCCATGACAGCGTATTTGCCAGCCAAACGGAGAAACACCCTGGTGTATGAAGGTCATGACACAGGTGTTACGGTATGTGGGTGATTTCATCAAGCATTGTAATTTGATACTCGCGAAATATAAATTTACTCGTATACAAATTTACCTACTTGATCTATCGGCTATCGCAATTCGCGCTGCGCAGTGTTTTCAACATTGCATAAATTGATTGAGGCCCATTAATCGTACTTCCTAGAGTCCCTCCAAAAATAAAGCAACCTCAAGTTCGATTAAAAGATTAAACTAAAATTTCGAATTCAAGAAAATGACTCAAAACAAAATAACTCTTAGTACGTATGTGCTAAGAGTCACCAGACTCTGATTATACTGAATGAAATGTTTTAAAAACATGATAATGGCAACAGAGACAGTCCATCGCACTCACACTGTGAGTGACTCACAGCGCATTTGCCAGCCAAACGGGGAACACCTTATGACATACAGTATGCTGGGTAATGTCATTAAGCATTGTAATTTGACACTCGCGAAATGTAAAAATAATATGACTACAATAAAAATATTTTCACACGATGTCATTAATCTTTATTCTACGTATCACGTGAGCGCAAGCTTCTTGTTTTCAGAACAAAGTAATTAGTCCGTAGGGCGTAGAAGGAACATAGTGTGTGTAATCTTATTTTCTATGAGACTTACATGTATTATTATTTTAAACATTTATTTTAAACATTTTCGACTAAACTATTTGAAAACACTATTATATCAGAAATGCGTTAATTAAATCTAGTAAATTTGTAACTTTTGGTTAAAACATGATTAAATAAACATAGTTTTTTGAATAGAAAATAATTTCTTAACTAAAACATAGGCAAAATTTGATAAATTTGCGCCAGTTTGTTAATCAATTAGATCTCTGAAACAGCCATGTTGCAAGACTATTCCTTCTCTTTTCGTAACTTTCCTTTCTGTTCGCAAGTTTGAAGTTTGTCGTCATTTCTAACGCCTTCTCCCTGTACTGTTCATACTGCTCAAAAATCGGAGGAATATCATTATACTGCTTAAAAGCCTCAATTGATTCATAGAGATCAAAGTACGCCATGGGAAGAAAGGACACGAGATACTCACAGTCTTCCAAAATCTTGCATTTTTCAAGGGCTGCATTTATAGCACTTTCAAATTCATTTCTACTGTTGTAATCAGGAATTTCGTCATGGAGTTTCTTTAATCTTCTCCGCATTGCATCGTCAGTAGCATGATCGGAGGTGCAAATTGAACACGCGCATTCAAAGTTCCACTTCTTGGACAGGATCTTTTTCCTCTCCAGATATGTGAGGAAGTCATCGTCTGCAATATAATCAGCCACCACTTCCTCTCCTTTTTTGATTTTCTTGATAGCTCTAACCTCCTTATCCTCCCTTACCGTCTCCATGAAACTCCATTCGGCGTTCGGCGAACAACTGTGGTTGATCCTAGCTATGGTAGTGTGCAAAGCTGCATCGTTTTTAGCTCCGTCATCATCTATTGCTATGCAATTTGTACCAAAGATCCGCATTGCCTTTTTCCTGCAAATGAAGATACATTAAGGGGGGGGGGGGGGGGGCTGAACTTATTTTCGACAAGCCGGACATGCTTCCAGAAATTATCCTAAAGAGTGAAGAACTCATTATTCCACATTGTTTTATATATATCAAAAGTCAGTTTGTTTACATACCATTCCTCTTCGACTTCATTGGAAGATGAATCCGGACAAAGCCCTCGAATCATGTCATTCCATCTCACTGGAACTGAGTCAGCTCCAGTGAGATCAAGAATCATATCCTTCTTTTCCCTACTTAGCGCCTCAAATGCTTTCTTAAACGTCTTAGGGTTCCCAATATTAGAACCACCCTCAAAGTACAAGATAGGATTCTCCCGGACAATTAGGTCTCCGATATTCAGATCACATGTCGCAAAAAGTCCCAATCCTTTGCCGCTCGATTCCTTTATCTCAAAAGGATTGCAATTTAGTTTATGGTTTTTCCAGTCAGTTACCTGGCAATCCCTGCAGCAATAACGCACTTTAAAGCATTTACCGCATTTCTTTGTGGCTGTGCTACCGCAAGTTGCGCAGTTGTTGTCTTCCATAACGTCTTACGAGTGAGTATTTAGGATATTTGTTATTTTAGCATACCCGGTATACTGCCGTTTTCTGACAAAAGTGCTTAAGGGGGCCGGGGGGGGGGTCTTCATCAAAATTCTCTCGAAATCGACTTTATAGTTGTTTCTGATAGAGGGGAGTGATATCTATCAGCTGCTTTTGGTCTCATGGAAAAATATTGTTCCTAGCCGAAATTATCGCTGGTAAAAGGTCAGCGCTTATATCTTTATGTGTAATTGTATTGCGCGAGCGATTTTCAATCGCGCGTTCTGAAAATCGAGTCTAAAAATCTATCTTCTCCCACATTTTTTGAGCAATCACCCTCAAACTTTCAGGATATGTTCTAAGGATCAGTTAGAAGAGAACTCTAGAGCCAGAATTTTGAGATAGGCCTTCAAAGATTTTTAATTCGATTTTGAAAATCTTGGACTTCTAAAAATCAAGGTCCAAGATTTTCAAAATCGAATTAAAAATCTTTAAAGGCCTATCTTTAAATTCTGGCTCTAGAGTTCTCTTGTAACTGATCCTAAAAACATATCCTGAAAGTTTGAGGGTGATTGCTCAAAAAATGTAGGAGAAGATAGATTTTTAGACTCGATTTTCAGAACGCGCGATTGAAAATCACTCGCGCAATACAATTACACATAAGCGCTGACCTTTTACCAGCGATAATTTCGGCTAGGAAAAATAATTTCCATGGGACTAAAAGCAGCTGATAGATATCACTCCCCTCTATCAGAAACAATTATAAAGTCGATTTCGAGAGAATTTTGATGAAGACCCCCCCCCCCCCCCCGGCCCCCTTAAGTAACACAAGGTTCATTTTGTGCAAATTGACTTTAAAGATTTCAATTCTGTAATTGCTCTGGGCTAGCTGCTGTCAAATTTAAACTGAACCCTGACAGGTTGAGGTAGGCACAACTTTGGTTGTGATTGATGTTTTTTTGATGCAGTAAAATTATCGATTAGGGAATACTTAAATAAAAACTTTATCAGTTTATCGTTATCGACAAATAAAAATCCATACAATTTATATTACGGAGCTAGATCGTAGATAGATAGTAGTATAGATGATAACAAGAAACTATAACATAACTGATTTTAAATTTCCGGATGTATAGGTTTGAGGAAGCCTATGAGCTAGGTAAGCAGATAACTTAGTGTTTACCATGTTATAAAGTTATAAGGCACAACACTCATACTCGAAAAATAAAATCGTACAAGAAAAATGTATGGTCAGGAACAGGTTGTAATAATACGGAATATTTAAACTGTCCCTTTGATCACGAATCAATACGAACAAAAAGGTAGATTGATTACAGCGTGAATATGAGGTATATAAGATGAGCTATAGAAATGAATAGATATGTTTCGCTCTATAAGGCAGCTGACCCAGGCCGAGTCTATCGAGCACAAAATAAAAGGATGAAACATTTTTCCTGTAAGCTTGTAGTAAAAAATAAAAATATACTAGCTTGTTGAGTTGTTAAGTATTACATGCGATGAGCTATTCTTACTTTACATCACAAGATCCAATCATGTCCTAACATTCCCTACTCAAAGCCAATATCCCATTCACTGTAATTGATAAGCTAAGAAGGTACACGAATCGTGTGTGAACAATGTTGCGTTATCCAGCTATTATCGTGCGAAGTACCTACAGCTTTACACGTCACGAGGCACACTGTTCCTACTCAAGTATTGCATCCTACAAATCTTCTCTCAAGATACTATTTATTCAGCAATACTATCGAGAATATATCTATTTATATTAAAACTTGACGAAAAAATCCATAATTTCTGATTCGGAGACGAAAACCAATCGACAATTTGCTTCATTTTAAGTCAGGCAAGCTAAAACTCTGCAGTCTCAACTGATTAGAGAATAAAAATTTTAAAGCAAATTTTGAAGCAAATTTTGAAAGGTTCTGCATTGGCAAATCGGCAATTTTGACGGCGAAGCTAGCGTTTCTGAAGTTTATGACCATCACCAATCGATCCGTCATGAAAATTTAGATTTGTAAGTACCGATTATATAGCTTCAGTTGACAGAATCAACATTTAATTAAAAGTATTTATACTTTTATAAAAGTATATGGCACTTAAGCACTTTTGTGAGAAAACGAGCTCGTTTTCACAAAAGTGCCTAAGTGCAATGAATTGTTTTTTTTTCAGGCCAAAAGACCCACGATCACCAAATTGCCGTCACTAGGCCAGTTTGGGACGTAGAAAACAATGCCACCATTTTGATTCCATGGCAGCGTCCTTGCCAGCCAAACAGGGAAACACTTGGGTCTCTGTGGATGATGTTATCAAGCATTGTAATTTGATTCTCGCGAAATGTAAAAATGATATGATTACAATATGTAAATTGTAAGTATTTTTACACGATATTATTTATCTATGTACATTCTACGTGAACGCAAGCTTCATGTTTTCAGAATAAATTAGAGTATCGACTGTAGAAGGAACATAATGTGTGTAATCTTATTTTCTATGAGGCTTAAATGTGAGTGCTAGTCACATATCGTTTGGGGTTTTAAAGTTCGACACGCACGTCCCTTAGCCCTTGATACGAGAAACATCCCATTAGTAAAGGTTCCAGTTCCTTATGAGTTCCTCTAAACTATATCGAGCAGACAAGTCTTAAAGATAATGTTTACTTCTTAAGTACTTCTTAATGAGCAGCTATGAAGTACTGAGTTGTCATGGGTACTGTGTAGCCCATTTATACATCACACCACTATCGCCACCACCCGGTTAAGTAAAATCCTGCATGCTAGGAGTAAACTACTGCTACTGTCGGAACTAAGTCCGATAACACCCTCCATATATCCCTGTCCCACATCAGGGTTCGCAGTTCCTCTTTAGAGTTTGTCCCAACTTCCTTCAGTAACATCGACAAATAGTTTTTTTCTTGGTCGGCCTTGCTGTGCACTACCATGCGTAGGTTTCCATAAGACTAAATCACTGGCAAGTAGCTCAGGATGTCTAGGATTAAATACATCAAATCAATTATTATTTTAAAATTAACCAATTCTGTTAAACATTATTGAACAGCTATATTTAAATGGCTCGTAACATTGTCTTAACCTCCAACTGTGTAGCATGGTACAATGTCTGAGTGAAGTTTACCCAGCGATAGAGAGGTGCCCCCAGGACAGCGTTTTACTAGCTACCTCCGGAGGTGTTGTGGTATGTGCGGTATCTAAAGAATGTGCTGAGCAGGCCCTCGGATTCCTGCCTTCCGGCATTTCCGCGCTGGGTAAGACTGAGATTCTTCATGTGTATTTTGACATGATTTTGTTAACATATTCAGAGGATGAAACGACCCTTAATTACTTAATAGTCGATCCAATGAATCCAGCTACAAAATTGTCTTACGACTTATATTCAATTCAAGAAGCAATTTTATTTGTATCAATTTTAGAGAAATTAAAATAATAATTTTAAGATTTGTCTGCTATCAATCTCTACAGGATCTATTCAAGATATCGGTGATGATATCGAATATGTAAAGGATGATATCCCACTGATACGAATTGTAGGTTCAGTCGATATCTTGGTCAATAAAAGAGATGGAGTGTATCACCCTGCTTCAATTGAGAAAGCTAGGTAACGTTACTTCTTTTCTGGTTATTTCTGGCACTGATTATCGCTGTAATCATATTCATAGTTGAACGAGACTCGAGAGGTTTCTATCCTTGGGTTGATATGATTGGATACTTAAAATTTAAGTTTATTATTCAATTTCAACTGTTAATGATATTTTGGTTCTGAGTATAACCAGATTATTAAATATAACAAGTTACATAATTTCCATAAAAGTTCACTAAAACATGACAAAAGACAGGTTCTACAAGATGCTGTTCTGTTGAGCAACAACACTGTCCTAACTGCTGATAAAGCTGTACCTCCAGCGCAGTCTAACTATCAGCTCGCACTTGACATCTCATCTCAGGTATAGTTTAATTAATAATATTATGAAATCAAACCCGATCGATATTTTATTATAATCCGAACCTTACATTTGGAGATATTCTTGTTCTTATTGCTATCTTCCAATTTCACCTCTTCCATCCTTAACCTGTCTTAACAAGCAAGTTTTCTGTTATCAGGAGGGAAGAGCCCCTGTGATTCTGTCAGATAGCGACTGTTACAAGACAAGTGTTGATATCGATGTTATCATGATACCAGACAGTGATATTAGCGCTAGAGAATGTATTCTCCAACAATTCGATAAACTTATCCTAGGTGAATCTATATTCTATCAATTTTAAGTTATAAATGCTCAATACCTTCTTATATTTTTGCTAACATCTGTGAACGAGCACAGCTATGATGTATTGAGTATTAAAACTAAAACATTCCTTCTGTGATGACCAATAATCCCCTTTCAGATGTCAAAAGGAATGCTCTGCATTTCCAACCACCGGGTTTTGGGGCCCCCCTCACATTCCTTGATTCCCACAGTAAAGATGCAACTTCTGAATTACACCGGGTATTTAACATGCCTGCTGTCAGCCATTTTCATCCAGCTCAAGCTATAAGGTATCGATTTTGGTGTTCTTTAAGTTAATACTTGATGCAAAGCTATCGCTTTTTACGGTATCTTTTTTTCTGAATCAGATATATTCTATTTCAGTTTCAATATTTTCTTCTCATCCATCATTTTATTACTTTAACGATGCTTGCTCTACTTTCATCCGCGATTCTTATATCTTGCAAACCGACTTGTAGTTGTACAGTAAGCTACACACAGTACTTCATCAATTAACCTAAATAAACAGACCACTTTAAATACACCTGACACTGAGTTTACACCAGAGTGGAGAAGTGTGACGGAGAAGGGAGACTGATAACACCGCACAAGAATGTGTCTGGAGTCAAGTCACGTGATGTTCTCACAGTTTCTGGGGACTACGCTTATCATCATTATATGCAGGTTTGTATCTTTATTTTGTAGGCATCCTGATCCCTATTCATAACTAGATAGCATTTCATCTTTACTTAGGTCATGTGCCAGTTAAAATAGTGATGATATTAGAAGTCACAATGATAATATATTTTCATAATTCGTGTTGCAAAATTTTATAATTCAATATGACGTACAGAATGTAGTTCTGAATAAATTCCCATAGAAATTGCTGGGGTATTTTTGTATTTGTGTACAGATTCTATTCAGCGGCTTTACTTGAATTTTCTCTCGTATAACTTACAATTATACAGGGGCCCAGAATACACAGTTATACGTGAAGGTCACAGCTTTTCTTTTAGATATTAACTGTAATCTATCAGTACAGTTTATTCTGGACCTCCCTTTACATGTAGTTAATTACATATAATAATAATAATAATATGTAATTATATAATATATAATAAAAGATCATTAGCCTACTCCAACCACCAGATCCCTAACACGTGCTGATAACAAGAGAGATAACAGTTTCCTCTTGTTATCTAACAGATGCAGGTCCAGAGGAAGGAGCGTCTCCCAGGAGTTGCCACGAGGAGGCTGATCTTCTGGTTACACCCGCTCTCAGCTCTGTCTTATTAGTCTCTTTATCTATTATCTCATGATCAAGACACAAATTAAGCAAGAAGTAACAAATTAAGCAAGAAGTACCATGCCTGCTCTTGATTATTGCTGCTTGTTGGTTATTTAAGAGACAAAATGAGACATGAAGCTGAATGAATAGCAAGTGTGTCCTGTAGCCCGCTCTCAAGTACCAACATGACCCAAACCACCCACCTGGTACCCACAGTTGGAATATCTAGTTCATGTCCTGTAATAGGGCCCACTGGACCACGTAAATCTCAGCTACTCTAGATTCTAGAACCAGTACCTCCCCTCCCCACCTCCCTCAACCCGGCTGCAGAGAGCGGGCCACAAACTCCCGAACCCACTGAGCCCGTCCTCCCTAGCCGCAGAGCTTTCTCTGATCTGGCATTCAACTTGGTAGCAACCAGGGAACTAGCCACCACCACCACCGAAACAGGGTGAAGTCTCCTCGACCCTGGTCCCGCGCTAGCGAACATCGAACAAAATTCAAACTTAAATAGTTATGTTTGTATCGGCTAGCAGGTGCCGAGGTGAGAAGACCGGAAGACCCTAGCAGAGCTTCACCCACACACATAACAACAACCTGGTCGCTCCACTGAACAGGTACGAAGTGGTACTTTTCACTCCAGCGGTACGTTTCACTACAATGGTTACTTATCACTCCAGTGCACGGTTCAGTGTTTGAAGATCAGGGGACACAGCCGCGCGGTCAGTCCCCCCTGACCTCCTGCTCCAAGGTGTCAACTCAGTGTGCTGGGTGAAACTGACTGCTAGTCACCTAGTCCGGCAACAGCAATGTCCAGCCCCCTGACAATTGATAATTTGTACAACGATTACACCATGTCGAAGGGGGATGCCAGGGAAAGATATAGCGGCCTGGTCCGATGGAAGGCAGGCTCAGCAAGTATTAAAAACTGTAAGACAAGATAGGCAGATGAAAGATTCTGATTCTCTTGTTGCCGGACAAAGACTGTGCCGTGGTCCAGTGTTTTATACATACGACGCCTCTTCCTTCGACCACCCTCACGCCGCCTCTGCCTCATCCACCGTCATCACGCTGCTTCGTCAGGGTGGCACCAGCTCACATCGTGTCTTACTCTGAGCAAAGAATAATTGTTCTCGTTGCCAGGCAACCAATAATAGCACTCACGCTTAATCACGTGACTCAAAATTTGTGATCTCATTCGCCTGGCTAGCATATTCTCACCACGCAGTAAGTAGATTTAGCCGGATTTAGCCTGCCAATGAGGACTAGTACTCCACCACACGTGACCCTGTGTGACCAATAACAGCTCATTGTTGCACCACGTGTCCAGGTAATGTTATCACAAGTGATACGTGATGACAATACTCACATTACCACTGATGTGCTCATTAACCAATGTCGTGGTCCCTGGCTCCAGGTTAGCCAATGAGCTGGGGTAGGTTTTTTACCTGTGCACACTGTAGGAAATATCAGGTAGATGGTGGGGAGTGGGGTGGTGCTGGTATCTTAATCACTTGCATTATCTAATCTAGCGTACATTATCTAATCTAGCGTACATTATCTCGAAGACAAAGTCTTTATCAAGTTTGAATATTAACATGCTTTGAAAAATTTTAAACTCTTATCGCTGACTCAGTTACTCAGCAGGGCAGTATCAAAGAAGTCATTGTCTAGGTAAGGTGCGGATGATATTGATAAGACGGGCTTGAATTGCGTATTTGAGATTAGGAACCGACCGGATATCCGGCTGAATCCGGATCCGGCCGGATATCCGGCTTCAATATCCGGTTCCGGCTCCGGCTCCGGTTTCAAAAATTTTGCCGTATTTTTTGCCGGATATTTCATTTTTAAAATGTATTTCTAAAATCTTGAAATGCATATTTTTCGTCACATTTTAACTCGAATCCCTAAAATCAAAACTTTTTTCACTATACTTTGAAAAGCCAAAAAAATATTTTCGGCTAATAATGAACAGGGTAGCATGAAACGTGGAGAAAAGTGGTTTTCAGAAAAAAATTTTGACTTCAAAAATTTTCGGTTTGAGCACTGAGTGATTCTCGATACGTACCTCCTGTATCGAGAGATCCCGCTTCCGAGCTTGTGTTGCAAAGGGAAGGCTTACAACAGATTGTCGTGAAGCATATACTGCCGTTCCCTGAGAAAAGGCATTAAGTCCATTTTTACGAAATTTTGAGATATTGGTACCAAAATTTTCAGGAGAAGATTCTCTACAACTTAAGCTATGAATCAAGTTATGAAAATACTGTTTTAGCTGTCACGAAAGGCAGCTTAAGTCACAAAAAACTTGAATATTTAGCTCGTTATCCCAAAACATTCCCTGAGAAAAGGCATTAAGTACGTTTGTAGAGCCTTCTCTGTGGGAACTTTTTCTGTTTCCTGAGATTCCCTGAGAAAAGGCATTAAGTCCACTTTATTTGCAGTTTTTGTAGTTTTTGGCCTATAACTTCCGCAGCTTTAGTTATATCGAAAAGATTTTATGTGGTCGTTATCAGCTCAGCAAGCAAAAAGTTTTGGTACCAATATTTAAAAATTTAAATAAATATTATTTTCAACATTTTTGAACCCGAACACAAGGGTCCCCCCTTGTGTGAATTATTGAAACATTTTTTGAAAAATTTGGTGCTTTAAATATTGTTCAAATTTTTTTAACCCAAATTAATGCGTCTGACTAAATGCGATGCTGTAAAAATTATTTCAATATATTCGAGGAAAAATGGACTTACTGCCTTTCTAGAGAGGAATCGGTTAAATTCGATCCTGATTAAAGGCAGTAAGTCCGCAATTCCCTCAGAAAAGGCATTAAGTCCAATTCGGATGGGAAAATAGTTTAGTTATTCTGGAGAAAAATGGTTTTTATAGATCAGTGTTGGTGAATTTATGCTTTTAAGCATGTTTAGAACATATGTAATAAAGCTTATTGAATGGGAAAAGCGAGCGACCGATTTCATTCTCGGTATCAATTTGCATTTGCGGACGGTTATTCAAATTAATATCATTTAATTTTGTTTGGGAAAGAAAGACATATATATTACTTCATCTTGTTACATTTTTACACGGTAAGTTAAGAAAACCATCTCGTTATTTAAAAGTAGCCGTGTTCCTCCAAACCTACGACTTTAAGGAACTAAAAGTAGCTGTATTTCGCCGTTAACCTACACCTTATACTGTATACTTCATGATTGGGTCGTAATTCAAAAGCTAATTTGACAAGAACTAGAAGTGGGGCTCATTGGGTCACTTAACGCCACTTGCGTCACACTCACAGTGAAGGTATGTGTTTTCTGATCTAGGAACATGTACCTTGCTCGGATATTAGATTATGAAAATATGTGGAATTCTAATAATATCGATCCAGGATTGTTCCGCAGAAGCAATATTAAGAGGTGCAAGGATCTCAAAGGAACTTTTAATAGAATTCAACAATCAAAAGGTCGTACTCGTATGTGATTTGCCTTGAGTCACAGCAAAGGTATGTGTTTATTGCCTTTACAATTAGGTTACCTGTCTGCAGGAGTAGGACTATATCAGTATATCTGTATAATATATAGTCCTAGTCCTACAGACTGGTTATCTAATTGTCCAGCCTTATTATCTGGTATTGAGAGCTCCCGCTTCCGAGCTCGTGTTGCAAAGGGGAGGCCTGCCTTCCGAGATTGCGTTACCAGGGGAAG
Source organism: Bolinopsis microptera (assembly GCF_026151205.1). Lineage (NCBI taxonomy): Eukaryota > Metazoa > Ctenophora > Tentaculata > Lobata > Bolinopsidae > Bolinopsis > Bolinopsis microptera. Next base: position 20,839,014 of record NC_087076.1, read on the forward strand.
CCTCGAGTCCCCTCGAGACTACGTACTGCTTGTAGATCGTTGATTTGATATATTACCCTTGGCGGCTTGGCTATAATGTCTACTGCTAAACAGAAAACATCATCGGTCTGGTCATACTACTCAGAGGAATGCGGAACCCCGTATGCACGTTGCAACAAGTGCTCAGTCAACTTGCAGCTTGCTGCTTACCTATCAGAATTTCAATTATGACTTTCATTTGGTTGAAAATTGTACGAAAATTAGCTAGAAATTATTCGAAAATTTAGGTGGGGCACGAGAACTGTTAGTTAGACTGTAAACACTATCTTATTGTGTGATTCCACATGATAATGACAAATATCTAAAAATAAGGATATAAATTTAAATTTTGCGGCATGTTCCGGCTGCCTTATATTTTACCCTCCAAACACCGGTTTTGGTCCGGCAGAATCCGGCTAACCGGATAGTAAATTGATATCCGGCAAGATCCGGTCCGGCAGCCAAAAGCCCATTCCGGTCAGTTCCTATTTGAGATGTTGGCACAAGATAACTTTTCTTGCAAAATAGTATGCATGAAAGTAAAAACTGGCCCGATTAGAAAATCATTGACACACCCTATTTTGGTTTTACTGTACCAGGAAGTGTGACGGTAATATATGTAGTTTAGTTAAAAACTTTTAACTAAAATAACAAGTCTGTCAGTTTGATAAATATGAAAACCCTTAGCTTTAGTTATCTGCTAGAGTTGCATACCAGATACCGGAGGTATAGGGCCTGTCGTGATAATATCTTATCGCTTAGGTTCCACCAGGATCTGGTAGTCCTCATAATTCTGCGGTCTCCATGTATCGTCATCTCGCACAACTCCTTAAGAATCTTAAGAGTTTGGCATGTGAAAATTTACAGCCTTCCAGACATTGATTGGGTTAACGAGGTGTCACCCCAAGTGGAAGTATTTCCCTCTACAAACTGTTGCCATATTTTACCAGGTTTACTACAGAAATCTTGTCCTTAATTCGATTTAACCCGGTATCTAGGTATGTGACTGAAAATTAAGGAGCTGCAATATTCTGGATAAAAAAAATTTCATCATGTCACTGTCGAGTATCGAACGATTGTCTAGTTTTGAGACGAATTTAGCGAACTGAGGATTAGAAAACGTAGTGCCGATAAAGTAGAACAAATTATACGAAAAACTTTTAATATTCAAAAAATAAACTACGTAGCTAGTTTCGCGTGACCCAAAGATTACAATTAATGTAATCATTGATTCAAGGTTCTTCCACCGTCAACATTGATTATTTGGCCAGTTAAGTACTGATTACTAATCACAAAGTCCACTGCATTCCCAATATCCTCCGCGCTCCCAGTTGCTTTAAGCGCAGTCTTGGCCACAACATCCCGTTTGTACTCCTCACCATGTTTCCCCTGGATCCAGGATATTGCTCCAGGACTGACCCCATTAACCCGTACTCCACTCCGTCCCAGCTCCAGAGCTGCAGACTGTGTCAAGGCTATCAGTGCAGCCTTGGATACCGAGTAAGCGGTGTGATGTAGGAGAGGCCTGGTACCGTGAATATCACAGATGTTGACAACACAGCCTTTGTTGGGTGCAAGGTGCTTTGTTGCTGACTGGATGAGGAAGAAGGGGGAACTAAGGTTTGTCATCAAGATCTTGCTCCAAACCTGAGAGGAATAAATGGTTCGGTATTTACCAATCATAAAAGGGCATTTGAATTTATTCAATGATCAAAAATTCAGGGTTTTGGGCATGTATTATTACATCCTGTTGGTTTACAACAAGCAAAAATAGTAGCAAATCTAGACTTTTCAAAACCAATTTTCTTGCTTTTTCGCCTATATATAATTATTTCTCTGCACGACCAACTTAACTAAATAAGCCTTAAATATAGTGTTAGTAGCAGAAAAGTTATACCTCTTGATCGGTTGCAGAGAAGTGTGTCTGGTAGGAAAACAGAGCATTATTCACCAGCACATCTAATCTACCCCACGTTGAACAACAAGATCGACAACTTTTAGTGAGGTCTCCCCGGTGAAACAGAAAATCACCGGAACAGCGAAAGACTTGTCCACTCGTGGCATCATTCAAGAGTGCCGCGAGGTCATCAGCCTCTTCCTTTCCGTTACATAGTGGATGGCAATATTATAACCGTTACGGTGGAGTCATGTGGCGAGTGATCTACCATCTTGCTAGACTAACGGAATCTTGGATTTCCGTGTTTTATAGACTGGCTGTGTCAGTCTGGATTTCCGTGTTTTATAGACTGGCTGTGTCATGACTCACACGGCTTGCTGTGTGCACGGCTTGCTGTGTGATGCTCAGTGATCACACCGCTCTCTGAATGAATCGTGCGATATTTGGTATCATACCTTTAATTTTGAATTCGCAACAAAAGCCGGTAGAATTCTACACTTATGTTGTTTCGGTATTAAGACCTTCGCTTTGCAAATTTAGTATTAATTTACATAATTGTTCACCGTTGACAAAGTCTTTAGCATACCAACTTATAATGATTTGTACTTTTAGGTTGTAATTTTGGTTTCATTTCATTTCAATTTGTCCCATTTGGTTTTTTAACAACCAATTGTTATATTCTCCTAAGTAAAAGCACGATGTTAATCATAACCACCTACTTCAGATGGCAGATATTTTGGAAGTTAACAGTCTCCAAGTAAGGACACAAGTGGGATTCAGCCCCCACGAGCTGAACAAGCTCCAGGAGATCAATATCACATTCAAACTGTACACAGACACTTCAACAGCTGGGCAAACTGATGATATTCAACATGGTATCAACATCAAACCTGTCTGTAAAGAAATCATCAGCCACGTACAAGGAAAGAAATACGCGCTAATAGAGGCTATCGCTGAAGATGTCGCCTGTATCTGCTTACACAGTGGAGAAAACCTAAGGGTAGATGTGAAGATTGAGAAACCGAACGCTATCCGTTTCTCCAAGTTTTCAGCGGTCACCATCAGTCGGGTGCTATCAGATCTACCCTCATATGACGTCATCATCTCCATCGGTTCAAACATTGAGCCTGCAATAAATGTTCCGGTAGCATTACGACAAATCTGTCAACGTGTTGGTCCTATTTCTAATATTTCAAAGTGCTACCAAACGCCAGCCATCGATTCTTCATGTTCCGAAGACAAGAAAGGGGGCAGTTTCTATAATGTTGCTGTAGAGGTTTCAACTCATTTCAACCAAGTAAAGCTGAAAGATGAGCTTTTGAGGATAGAAGATGATATGGGACGTGTTCGAGATTTGAATGACAAGTTCGCGCCACGCTGTATAGATCTGGACATATTGTTCCAGGCGAGTAGCACTCCTGCTAGTGGAGCTCAGACTTGGCTAGACGTGAAGGATATTAAACGGTTTCCTCACGTCACAGTTCCAATATCTGATATCAAACCACACTTCAAAAGTGATGCCACGGCTGGAGCGTCCATTCTTTTGCTGGCTCAGCAGCTTACTAAGTTACGTGTTCCTTAGGATTACTTCCCGCAAATTGAGCTTGAAATTCCTGAAGGGGAATTCGGAAAGGCAACTGATGCTTGTGTAAATGAACCTGGTGTAAAACTTAATGGTTGTATCCAACAGAAGGCATGCAGCAATGATGAAAATACCGCCGATAATAAAAAAGAAAATATTAAGACACCCAAAAACAATCTGAGCGCCTCCTCCTACAAAACAACAAATGAGCTGTCATCATGTGACACCATCAGCAAACAATCCAGTAACAAAGTAGCTCTCGTTACGGGGGGTGCCAGCAAGATTGGAGCTCACCTCAGCCACAGACTCCACCGTAACGGATATAATATTGCCATCCACTACTGTAACGGAAAGGAAGTGGCTGATGACCTGACGGCACTCTTGAATGATGCTCGAGAGGACTCTGCTATCGCTGTTCAGGCTGATTTCTCTGCTTCACCCGGGGAGACCTCACTAAAAGTTGTCGAACAAGTTGTTCAACAGTGGGGTAGATTAGATGTGCTGGTGAATAATTCCTCTGTTTTCCACCAGACACCCATCACTGCAACCGATCAAGAGGTATAACTATTCTGCTACTTACACAATATTAAAGGCTTATTTAGTTAATTGGTCGTGCAAGAGAACTAATTATATATAGGCGAAAAAGCAAGAAAATTGGATTTGCCCAAAAGTCTAGATTTGCTACTATTTTTGCTTGTTGTAAACCAACGGGATGTAATAATACATGCCCAAAACCCTGAATTTTTGATCATTGAATAAATTCAAATGCCCTTTTATGATTGGTAAATACCGAACCATTTATTCCTCTCAGGTTTGGAGCAAGATCTTGATGACAAACCTTAGTTCCCCCTTCTTCCTCATCCAGTCAGCAACAAAGCACCTTGCACCCAACAAAGGCTGTGTTGTCAACATCTGTGACATTCACGGTACCAGGCCTCTCCTACATCACACCGCTTACTCGGTATCCAAGGCTGCACTGATAGCCCTGACACAGTCTGCAGCTCTGGAGCTGGGACGGAGTGGAGTCCGGGTTAATGGGGTCAGTCCTGGAGCTATATCCTGGATCCAGGGGAAACATGGTGAGGAGTACAAACGGGATGTTGTGAGCAAGACTGCGCTTAAAGCAACTGGGAGCGCGGAGGATATTGGGAATGCAGTGGACTTTGTGATTAATAATCAGTACTTAACTGGCCAAATAATCAATGTTGACGGTGGAAGGACCTTGAATCAATGATTACATTAATTGTAATCTTTGGGTCACGCGAAACTAGAGAAATGATTTTAAAATTCGTTACTTTGACTTGCATCGCACTAAAGTGACAGATTGAATTTGATATTTTATTGTTTTTTTACTGTGACAATCAAAATATCAATTGGTCTGATTATGTATGTAAGCAGTTTAGTTGCTATTTTATTTTTTGAATATTACAAGTTTTTCTTATAATTTGTTCTACTTTATCTGCACTACGTCGGATGAGATCCAATTGCCTCGTAATATTGCTTCTGCGGAACACTCCTGGCTTCTCAATACTCCGTCCCCAGAAAAATTTGTGAAACGAAAAGTCTAACTGATAGTGCTGATTACTGATTAGTGCACCGGTCCTGCTAGGTTCAAGCTGGAACTGTAACTTTCCTCCTTGAACTCATAGTTACCTCCTGACGTGACCTCTTCGGTTATGTGATTGATGTAATTAATCGAAGCTTTTTTACAATTTGTAAACCGTGAATGAATGGGAAAAGCGAGCGACCGATTTCATTCTTGGTATCATTTTGCATTTGCAGACGGTCAATCAAATTGATATCATTTCCTTTTGTTTGGGAAAGAGAGACCCTGACAGCGGTCCACTCTATACCCATGATTATGGGTTTTGGTCAAATACCCAATCGATTTCTCAGGACAAACAAATAAAATCAAATGTCGTATCGCGATTTATTTGATTTCATTTTAAATTGTTGGCATAGAGTTTACTGTTTTATTAGAAATTTCTTTGAAAGAATCAACAGAAGTTGAAATTGCAGTACGTTGTTTTTTATAAAGTAGAGAGCAGTTAGAATTTGTGTTACCTGGACAATTAGATTACCAGTCTGCAGGACTGGTAATACTTATATACAGATATACTGATATATTCCTACTCCTGCACTCCTGCAGACTTTGAAACTTTGAAAGAATCAACAGCAGTTGAAATTGCAGTACGTTGTTTTTTATAAAGTAGAGAGCAGTTGGAATTTGTGATACCTGGACAATTAGATTACCAGTCTGTAGGACTGCAGTACTACTTATATACAGATATACTGATATATTCCTACTCCTGCACTCCTGCAGACTGGTGGCTTTTAATTGAATTTCACGATCAAAAGGTCGGATGAGATCCAATTGCCTCGTAATATTGCTTCTGCGGAACACTCCTGGCTTCTCAATACTCCTTCCCCGGAAAATTACAAAGATCAAACTAATTATATGACGCAGTATAAGTTATATAAACTGGTGCTGGAAGGTGAGCAATACGGCTAATGAAAAACTTATAGTTATATAGTCTTGTAAAAGATGGAAATGGATCGAAGAATGTATGAAATGAAAGGACGCTGTGAGAATGAATGTTTCTTAAGATAACACAGTGGGGATCTGCTCAATAAATTAAAGATATGTACCTGTATTCTTAAAGAGAGTTCCCTTGATAGATGTTTTATGGATAAAAAGAATGCTGTGTGAAAATATCAGGAGGTGACCGGGACATGATTTCAGGCCTGACCGGGACCGGGACCGGGATACAAAATGTGACTTGACCGGGACCGGGATAGCTCAAAATTGAGATTATCAATTTACCGGGACCGGGACCGGGATGAAAAATGTGACTTGACCGGGACCGGGATAGCTCAAAATTGCCAATCCCGGTACCGGGATTCCCGGTACCGGGAATTCCGGTCGATTACTGGTTAATTCATGATCATAATTTATTACTCAAACTTGTTTAACAATTTTAAACATTGTTGTATTTGGCTCAGAGGATGTTTAAAGATGAAATTCACAATGAATGAAAGGAAAAACTTAAAATCACAGTGAATGAAATTATGTATAAGATCCCGGTCAAAATCCCGGCAAATTTGAGTGATTTACCGGGACCGGGACCAAGAATCCCGAATTAACCGGGACCGGGACCGGACCGGGATCATAAATAAATAAATCAGCATTTGACCGGGACCGGGACCGGGACCGGGATAGCTCAAAATTGCCAATCCCGGTCACCTCCTGGAAAATATGAATAGACAGATATGAATAATTTAAAAGAAAGATAGGCTTCAAATGGTGCTGGAGGATAGGTTATCAAGTTATCCTGGAGTAGCATCTTATGATGATTGATATGAACTGACACATAAGTGCAATGACAGGTTGACTGGACGACACTAATTATGATAATGTAATAACATGATGAAGCCGCAAAACTGGAACTTAAAAATGTGAGCGAAAGAGTTGTTTTAAAACAATGCTGGAATATCGAACAAATATATGAATGTGTTACCATGTGCCTTTAAGATAGCACATATTGAATCTGCGTAAATCTGCGTGTGAAAGAAGATACATATTAGTGTTCCCAGAGCGGGTTCCCAGGAAAGGTGGTTCAGAGATATTTAAAATAAATGTGTTAAAATGTGTAAAGAAAGATATGAATTATGATTAGATATCAAAGCAGCAGTTAGCGGTGTTGGAGGATAGGTTGCCAAAATAATCAGGAGTAGACTCTTATAATGATTGATATGAACTGACACATAAGTTAAATGACTGGATGACTCGTAATATTATTTTGTAATGTTATGATGAAGCCGCAAGATTGAATTTTAAAGTTGTGAATGATAGAGTTGTCTTAAAACACCAGATTTTTTATTATGTTACCAAATCTTCAACGGGGTCTTTGTTGTCTCTGTCGTAGTAGTTCCATTATGTTGTCTGGTATGACTTTTTCTTCGTTTTATTACGTCGTGTTACCATCCAAGATAGTATCTAAGGTTGCCTCAAAACATAGTGCTAATACTTAGCCAATATCGCTCTCCAGTAACCATGTCATAGATTGCACAGAACATAGTGCAATCACAAGGCAAAAATGCGCTCTCTCCACTAATTATAATTATATAGAGAGCCAGCTCGAAGAGCAGTAAAAATTGATATGTACAAAATTAGCAATTTGGAACTCAGATGTATATATAATAACATAAACCCGCCACGCAAAGGGTTTATATAACAGATCATCCCGCGCTAGCGGGATGATCTGATAAACACATACGAGTGCGCGCAGCGCACGAGTTTTGTGTTAATATGTAATCCCGAAGCGCCAGCTGAGGGATTACATTTATTTAGCCCTGAGCGTGAAGTGTTTATGGATTATAATTATCTCCGGCGATTTCGACAAGGGATTTATACTTTAGAAGAATGTCAAACCGATCTGTCATAGTGGAGCAATAGCTTGAACGTTAGCAGGAACAAGAGCTGGAAGGAGAGCAAGCAAAACAATACTATTTTTAGGGCACGGACAAGGGTAGCTGGCTAGTCGCCAACTTCTCACGCCACGCGTTGGAGAAATTCCAAGAATTAGCTGCTTTGGCAACGTTCCCAGGAGTTTGCGTGTAAAAGAAGTGGACGGTTACGATGTTTCATATCACGTGGTGCGCTTTCGTGTCACGTGGTATAGACTCGGCGTATGCTATTGGTGGCACGTGGTACGCACGTGACGCGCCCACGTGATCGCGCGTCTAACTGTTCTACTATTATCGAGTTCTAATCAGCAGTATCATTGATTATTGTAAGTCGGAGAATTGAATGATAAACATCAGTTACGACTAAAAAGCGGGCCGGGTTTATACAAATTTCCGGGGCGGGATGATAATAACATAAACCCGCCACGCAAAGGGTTTATATAACAGATCATCCCGCGCTAGCGGGATGATCTGATAAACACATACGAGTGCGCGCAGTGCACGAGTTTTGTGTTAATATGTAATCCCGAAGCGCCAGCTGAGGGATTACATTTATTTAGCCCTGAGCGTGAAGTGTTTATGGATTATAATTATCTCCGGCGATTTCGACAAGGGATTTATACTTTAGAAGAGAGTGATAAAATAGTTTTTATTTCAATCTGAATGTCAAACCGATCTGTCATAGTGGAGCAATAGCTTGAACGTTAGCAGGAACAAGAGCTGAAAGGAGAGCAAGCAAAACAATACTATTTTTAGGGCACGGACAAGGGTAGCTGGCTAGTCGCCAACTTCTCACGCCACGCGTTGGAGAAATTCCAAGAATTAGCTGCTTTGGCAACGTTCCCAGGAATTTGCGTGTAAAAGAAGTGGACGGTTACGATGTTTCATATCACGTGGTGCGCTTTCGTGTCACGTGGTATAGACTCGGCGTATGCTATTGGTGGCACGTGGTACGCACGTGACGCGCCCACGTGATCGCGCGTCTAACTGTTCTACTATTATCGAGTTCTAATCAGCAGTATCATTGATTATTGTAAGTCGGAGAATTGAATGATAAACATCAGTTACGACTAAAAAGCGGGCCGGGTTTATACAAATTTCCGGGGCGGGATGATATCACCTTGAGATGTTTATCTAACAGCGGGCCGGGCTGAGTGATAATATGATCCCGCGTCGAAATCCCGGAGATATTTATATCACCTTGAGATGTTTATCTAACAGCGGGCCGGGCTGAGTGATAATATGATCCCGCGTTGAAATCCCGGAGATATTTATAAGGCTCTAGATAACTATATAGTATATAAGGAATAATTGGCGATGTTCTGTAATATCATTGTGCGGTCATTGTGGCATATGTATGTAATATTGTACCGTTTCGTGTTGATATAAAATGTACTGTAGTTAGTAGTAGCTGTTCTAATGTTCTAGTTTGATATCTAGTCGATAAGGATAAGATACTCTATTATCCTGTCCGTTAAATTCGTTTCTTGATTGGGTCATGTTATGTTTTTATCTCCTTTTTGAGTTTTCGCAAATTAATTTTTAAAACTTTCATATGCCCCGCGGCCGCCTGCATATTATTGATATAGGTACTTGAGTAATGAGTACTTATCGGAATTTTAGGAAACATCACCAGAATTTCGATTTTAAGCAGATAAGAATGGAATAAGAACGGGAGCACAGATTTGTTTCACAGAGTGTTAAAATTAGGAAGTTAAATGCTAAAAGGGGGAAGTTAAATTCGAATTCATTAGGTCTCATGAGGTCCTAATACATGAGGACCTTGGTGGTTTACTCGTTTTTCTGGGATGGGGCATTCTTTTCTCAGTTCCTTAGCGATAATTAACATCATCGGATGTTTACACTTAACGACCATTATCATTGATATACTGTAGTATGAGTATAATAGCTTATCAAATGTTTGCATCTAATAAATTTTTAAGTGAACTCTTGATCTGTCCTTGTAATCTTTCCTTGTTATATGTCATACAAAGAATATCTGTCGCGGGTCAACCTTGCTGCTTAAATTTGTATGATTTAGATATAAATGTACAATGTACGTGCCATAATTCATGAAGACTGTCGAGAAGAAACCGTTTTTTGAATTCTGAAAGCATTTTATGTAATCTTCGCCCGTATTAAACTTCAAAATCCAAAGGGACACTTCTTATAAAAAGGGATTTCAGATAAAATAATAGATCAAAGGATTTTAATTTTTGTAATTTATAGATCTTATCCAGATTCGAACCCACAACCTCTGAGCCAAACAGACTTCACTTTTTTGGTATAATTATGATCTTTTAGAGTATATGAGGACTGTGGATGGCACTTACTGTAGATAAAAGTATGTCAGATGGTAAAAATCGTTCGCATTTGTACAACCTTGTAGTTTTCGCAGGACGGGCATTGCTCAAAGTCTGGTCGTGTACGAACCAAATATGACTTACCCTCTCAGCTACTGAGCCTGCATCCATAACGCAATAATAAGATACATATAACATTATTCTTGGCTCATTGCCAAGAAAGTCTAAACTGGGGGTAGAGACGAGACGTTCTTAGCCAATGTTCATTAGTTGAAACATTGTTAGTGTACAGTGTATAACTCAGTGTATGTGTACAAATTCTATGCTGTTGAATTCTGTTATGAATGTGTTGGAATGTTGAATTCTGTTATGAATGTCAGTGTTGTTAGGCAGTGTTGCTTATCGTCTAAAATTTCGTATGTGATCAATTGTTTTAGACGTGAGGCTTTCTGCAGAAACGGCCCCAGCGAACATGGGGAGGGTTGTTCGCTTGAGTACTATGACGCGGTTACAAAACAATTTGTGACCTGCCTATTGGCCGGGCGCCGCCGTAGACTGAACTCACGGAGTGTGGAGTATTTACCTCGGGCACACACCTTAATCTCTCGACCGGCGGGTCACACCCAAATCTCCTGCTCCAACTCTTTGAAAGGCTGGTACCCTAAGCTACTACGTGGCCAGAAGGAAATTCTTGTAGGAACTCTTAATGTACGAACAATAAGAGAACAATACAAGAGGGATGAGCTGGGTGTATGCATGAGGGATAGTGGCGTACGGTAATCGCACTATATAGTGACAACACTATATAGTGACACACACTTTATAATGACAGCTGATCTTTGTCATTATATAGTGTGCAAAACGCACTATATAGTGACAACACTATATAGTGACAAGTTTATCCTTACTTTTCTTTAATTCAACTTTTGTAATTTATAGATCTTATCCAGATTCGAACCCACAACCTCCGAGCCAAACAGACTTCACTTTTTCAGTAGATTTATGATCTTTTAGAGTATAGGAGGACTTTGGATGGCACTTACTGTGAATGATGACTGTGTCAAATGATAAAAGTCAATTCAACACGGTATGTTCGTCCATCGCATACAGGTCGGGTATTGCTCAAAGTCTGGGATCATACCAACCAGATCTGACTAACCCTCTCAGCTACTGAGCCTGCTTTTATGTTGCAACCTAAAGCTTTATGAATAGTGAATACATTGAATTCCAATGTGGTACAACTTGAAAGCTAGATATTGATCTTTATCTAGCGGTAGTGAACACATTTGTGTTCTATTTATCACAGATCGCTAAGCTTATATTTTGAAGGTAATGACTCTGGAGTACAAGGAGCCGTGTGGCCCTTCAAAGATGATTTGCAATGAAAGCTTAGTTCCTTGCTAATATCGTTCAACCGTTTCCCACAGTATTGGCTCGGATCACAGAGTAGCGTAGCAAGGGTAAAGCTTAGTCAATCGATAAGCAAGACGGCGAAGGGGGCTCCGGTTCTGGACTGGTCTAAAAACTTAAAACTGATATCGCTCTACAAAAGCGAGGTAACACAGTGGAAGTTAAAAAAAACCGGCTTTTCCAGACTTGAAAAGGATGATCAGGCCGTGCAACAGAAAGGTACCAATGCTTTAATGATCGGGGACAATAGGACAACTTCTCGACTTTTACTACCTGAAAAGGAGAAAAAGAAAAAGATGTTAAAATCTCAGGCGACTCCAAGTGTTGAGATTGCCAGGGTGACGCTGAGAGGAATGTAGCATAAAAATACACTCAGATGCTACAGAGACAAACCGAATAGCTGTTCAGAGGGCAAACAGAAGCTAGGCGATGCTTCTTCAAGCAGCCAAAGAGCACCTGCTGTGAGGGGCAGGTCCGGAACTGGAGGAAGCCAAGTTGGCAGGGCAGACATGCTAAAAAGCAGGGACCATGGATCATACAAGATCACAGGTAAAGCTCCATCATATACTGGCAAACCAAGGGAAGGAAAACTCACCAACGGAAAGGGTTCCAGGAAATGGGAAGACTATTTTGCTACTCTTCTGGCTTCACCCACCGACGGTAGAGATAAACGCGGAAAGAGGATATTGTCCAGTCCACCCACTCTGAATATCGGCACAGAAACCGTTTACGTTGGATGAGTACAGGAACGCAAAGTCAGCTACAGGAAGGGAAAGCATGGGGTGACGACCAACATAGCCCAGATAAGTCTTAAAACGATGCGGACCTTGATCAAATTTGTCTTAGACTTTCTGTAACCAATGCTCTATTGAAAGGGTGAGCACCAGACCAATGGTCAACACTTCCAACATCCATACCAATTCCAAAGAAGGGCGACCTTGCGAACCACTGAACTTATCGGGGAAGAAGCTTGTCATCCCTATGTTTGCCAAAAAAAAAAAAAAAAAAAAAAAGTCTGCTAAAAAGAAGGTTCTAAAACCGGTTGAAGCCTGAAATCGAGGAAATTCTGCGTAGAAAACCAGAATGGATTCCAAGACCAGGGAAGGTCAACAACTCAACAGATATTGGTACTGAGACGTCTTATCAGAGGGTGTCAAGAGTCGGAAAACTCCAGCTGTTTCTGGGACATTTATAGACTTTAAGAAGGCTTTTCGACAGTGTACATTGTGAAAATGCTAAAGATTTCTAGGAAGCTTACGGCATTCCAGTCAAAAATCGTGCAGCTTATACGGCCTCATGTACGAGAAGGACAATGGCCAAGTTCCTAACTCCAGACGGAGGAAACTGAATTGTTCGAGATACTTGCAGGTGTGTACCAGGGGTGATACCTTAGCACCTTACCTCTTTGCAATAGTCATCGGGGACTTACTGTATGAGGCTCAAGCCATAGGCGATGATGCGGGGCGACTTGGACTCCACCCTCGCAACGTGAAGAAAAGCAGCAGAGTGGGGGCCCAAGATCATCACGATGTGGACTTTGCAGATGATATAGCACTTAATATTGAGGAACATGGACAAGGCTACGAGTTTGCTCTAGAGTAGGAATCGGCGGCAGCACGCGTGGGACTACACATAACGAAGGCGAAGACCAAGGTCATGGACACTGAATATGGAGGAATGAATCTAGCGACCTTACAAGTCGATCCGGGGAAGCCCATAGAAAATGTAGTGATTTCATCTACTTAGGCTCCTGGATTGAGAGGCCACAGATAGGGGATGATAAGGGTTAGAAAGGGAAAAGCGTGGGGTGCCCTACATAGACTGAAAGATTATCAGGAAATCCCAACTCTCAAAGAGGCCTAAAGATTAGCTTGTTCATAGCGGCTTGTGATCAGTTACTGCTCTACGGATCAGAAACCGGGACACGTGACAAAAGGGCTTCTAAGCAGAAAGTTTTGGCGGGGGGACATACACCCAAAGGTGTTGGCGTATGGTGCTGGGTATCTCATGGATGGACAAGGTTCAGCAATGTACCTTTGTATGGTAGCTCCCAAGGCTGTCAAACAGTTACGAAGCAGGAGATTAAAAATGGGCGGGACACTGCATCCGACATCCTGAGCTACTTGCCAGTGATTTAGTCTTATGGGAACCTAGCCACGGTAGCGCACAGCAAGGCCGAACCAAGACAAAGCTACTTGTCTATGGTACTGCAGGAAGTTGGGACAAAACTTCTAAAGAGGAACTGCGAACCCTGATGCGGGACAGGGATATATGGAGGGGGGGTTTTTCTGCGTAGATCGGACTTAGCTCCGGACATAGTAGTAGTAGTAGTAGTAGTTAAGTGTCTTTTACCAAGGGTATAGTGACGCCTACACACAACGGGAATACTGCATTCTAACTTAGGAAATACCTTAAGTTTGCTGTAATATAAAACTGGCTTTTGTTTAACCTCATGATAAAACTGCAATTCATTACCCCCGACCCTATGAGGAGGATGAATTTGTAGTTGTAGACAAAATTTAAATGGAACGGTATAGGGACATCATCTGATGCTCCCAAATTTGGGCATCAGGCCTTGAAATTACAAGAATATTAGCATAGGTGTTACAAATAATCAACGGACTTTTAAAAACTCGACATAATCCCAAATAAACTCAGCTCCAATCCTCCATAGCACCAAGAAACCTTGGTTATCTGAATTAACGTTTCTTAAAATGAAATTAACTCAAAAAATCAGCTTTATTCTTGACAAAATTAGCTACACCATTAGCAGAAGCAAAAGTATTATGTGAGGCTACACAAATTAAAAACAATAGACTCATTAGATCAGTGGCCCAAGTGAACCCTACAACTTTTAGCTAGAAAACTATATTTACACACAAACAAAATTGAACATTAGTTGGCAACAGCTGGAGGAAGGATTAGATATTGTACACCCATGCAATGTCGAATTACAATGTAACTGGCCCAGAAACTCTAAACAGTATGTGCAGTACATTAAATTCCAGTGAACTATTTCAATAATAGGACAATTCACGGTTCAGTCCTTAATTTTCGATCTTATATGGTCTAAGTTTGTGATTCTCCCAAGGTGAATTGGCGATCAGGGCCCAGATCAATATTTTGGCCTAGGAAATCAAACTTTATTTAACACGCCAGGTCATATTCCAAAAACCGTTTCCACAATTAAAAATCAGGACTGGCCTACCTTAGGGCAACTATTACGGATAGTCTAATCGAGCTCCCTGAAAGTTGGATATTTTAATGAATCCAACAAACTAGACCCATCTGACCTTTAATTTGGGATTTTCTAGATAAACGTTCTTGGATGAATTAATCCTTAGTGATTATGATGGAACATATGACCAGTTGGCAGGGACTATCAATACTCGGTCTTTTCTCGGTCTCTCCTTTGAAAATATCATAGATGGCATAATAACAAACCTTTTTAGAGTTATTTGCATTTCTAGGTATGTTAGCATTTTTCAGAAAGTAAGCATATATAAACATATATCAGAGCTGTTTAATTATAGGTGATCAAATGCATCGACCCAGGAACCTCAGCTCCAACTCATAGACACAATATTTACATAGAGGTCATTGAATAAGACGAATATGCACAAAATGCCACCAGTTCTGTAATGCTGAGACCTGAGCTTGAGTTCAATATTCCTTGCAATCCCAAAACATATTTCTTGTTTAGAGTGACACATCTGACAAGCAACTAGAACTGATCTCAACTTTGGACAATTGTAAACTTTATTCGGTATCTCCGAGTTCACATGAACTCGCCCTATTTCAGAGCCCATAATAGCGTTAGAACCGGAACCGTCCTCTATCCCATCCGATCCTCCCATGCCTCCAGTTGAGCCTGAACCGGAGCCAGTTGTACAAGAGGTGCCGCTTAATCCCGTAGAATTGGCGCCAGAACCTTTCGCAGAATTTGCGCCAGAACCCATTGCGGAAATGGTGCCAGAACCCATTTCGGAAGAGGCATCAGAGCCGATCGTTGAAGTAGCGCCAGAACCCCTCCTAGAATTGGCACCAGAACCTGTCATAGAATTGGCACCAGAACCTCTCATAGAATTGGCACCAGAACCTCTCGTGGAATTGGTACCGGAGCCTATTGTTGAGGCGACACCAGAACCCCTCATAGAATTAGCGCCAGAACCTTTTATAGAATTTACACCAGAACCTCTCCCAGAAATGGTACCAGAACCCCTCGTTGATGTAGCGCCAGAACCGCCCGTGGAGGAGGCGTTAGCACCTGCTCCTACAGAGACGCCAACAGAGGCGGTGGAAGAGGCGTCAGAAAAGCGCGACTTGTTCGGGAACAGCAGTACCGATTTCCTGGACGACATGGATAGGGAAATATCGGAACTTAACCTGGACGATATTAATGTTGATGATATCGATCTTGATGACGAGAGCTTGTTTGATTAGCTGCGAACTTTGAGCACATTATGTGAGGTCAGGGAGACTTCTATTTGAGAAGTTACTCCTCGCTTGTCCATATTTTGAATAATAATATTAGTATAATTGATATGAGGTATGTCATGATATTAGTAAAGGGTAATTTAAAATTCTAAATTATATAATTACTAGCGCTTCAGTTTTAATTTCGATTTAGTGTTATAGTTCGAATCTTAAATTTCGATAAGAAGCTGGGCTTTAAACCTGTGCTCGTTTAGTTTTCTTAGGATATGTAAATTTCTTAATGCCTAATATTTATAATTGAGTCCGCTTTATTCTATGTTGAACACTGCTATACTTGTAGAGTTGGGCACGGAATTTTGAAAAAACAGATCAAAATTTAGAATAATCTGATGTTTTTACGCACGTTATTTCAATCTACATTCCTCCCTGTACAGTGGCTGTTAAATTGTCGGATTACAATTTCTCTTGTTGATGTTAATGAGGAATTTAAAAAGATATATAAGTGCTTAAAATTGTTGCGAATCTTAAATTTAATGTTATTATTTTTGAGATACCCATTTCAATGCGAGTTTTGATTTTGAAAGAGAAAAATATACTTGACTCATGAAATTCCGAAAATAAATCAATAAATATATTGTGACATAGTTAATAATTATCTGACCATTGGATTACTGTGCAGCATGGTATAATGATTTCAAGTAAAGTGTACCAAGTTTGAGTGAGCTCTTCTCTAAAAGAAGCAGGGATGAGGATTGAGGAAGAGGATTATCAAGTCCTGACGGGTTAGTTCATTACATCTTACTTAGGGGTCGTCCACATATTACGCAATCCATTTTTGGCTAATTTTTAACCCCCCTCTCTCCTCTCCGTAATCAGTTTTACACATAGCTATTGTGGTAAAATAACACTAGCGTAACCATTTGGAAACCCACCTCCCCCTAGGCTGATTACGTAATATTTTTGGGGATAGCCTTGTGTTGATATGCATCACTTAAATAACTGATGCAGTTAATCACAATTATTTTAAACAAGTTGAACAAATCATGGAAATATACAGTTTTTATGAAAAGTGTACACTAGAGATCATTAATTAATGTCAATAAGATTTAAAAACTGAACACGAGTATACCCGGGATTTAATTTCGTAACCAATTGAAGTGAAGAAGGCATTGAATGCAAATTAGACCACAAACACTTTATCAGACACATGCGTTGCCGTTAATTAAATCTAGTAGATTTGTAACTTTTGGTTAAAACATGATTGAATAAATATAGTTTTTAGAATAGAAAATTATTTCTTAATTAAAACATAGACAAAATTTGATAAATTTACGCCAATTTACGTTAATCGATGAGATCTCTGAAACAGCCATGTTTAGCAAGACTGTTCATTTTCTTATTGTACGCTTCCTTTTTCTTCGCAAGTTTGAATTTTTCTGTCATTTCAAACGCCTTCTCCCTGTACTGCTCGTAGTTCCTAGAAATCGGAAGTAGTCTGAGTCCCAGACTAACAGGATACTGCTTAGCACCCGCGATTGTTTCATAGACATCTAAGTACGCCATGGGAAGAAAGGACACGAGATACTCACAGTTTTCCAAAATGATGGTTTTTTCATGTGCTGCATTTATAGCACTTTCAAATTCATTTCTACTGTTGTAAAAACGAATTTCGTTATGGAGTCTCTTTAATTTTGTCCGCATTGCATCGTCAGTAGCATGATCGGAGGTGCAAATTGAACACGCGCATTCAAATTTCCACTTCATGGACAGGATCCTTTTCCTCTCCAGATATGTGGAGAAGTCATCGTCTGCAATATAATCAGCCACCACTTCCTCTCCTTTTTTGATTTTCTTGATAGCTCTAACCTCCTTATCCTCCCTTACCGTCTCCATGAAACTCCATTCGGCGTTCGGCGAACAACTGTGGTTGATCCTAGCTATGGTAGTGTGCAAAGCTGCATCGTTTTTAGCTCCGTCATCATCTATTGCTATGCAATTTGTACCAAAGATCCGCATTGCCTTTTTCCTGCAAATGAAGATACATTAAGGGGGGGGGGGGGGGGGGGGGGGGAGGGGGGCTGAACTTATTTTCGACAAGCCGGACATGCTTCCAGAAATTATCCTAAAGAGTGAAGAACTCATTATTCCACATTGTTTTATATATATCAAAAGTCAGTTTGTTTACATACCATTCCTCTTCGACTTCATTGGAAGATGAATCCGGACAAAGCCCTCGAATCATGTCATTCCATCTCACTGGAACTGAGTCAGCTCCAGTGAGATCAAGAATCATATCCTTCTTTTCCCTACTTAGCGCCTCAAATGCTTTCTTAAACGTCTTAGGGTTCCCAATGATAGAACCACCCTCAAAGTACAAGATAGGATTCTCCCGGACAATTAGGTCTCCAACCCTTTGCCGCTTGATTCCTTTATCTCAAAAGGATTGCAATTTAGTTTATGGTTTTTCCAGTCAGTTACCTGGCAATCCCTGCAGCAATAACGCACTTTAAAGCATTTACCGCATTTCTTTGTGGCTGTGCTACCGCAAGATGCGCAGTTGTTGTCTTCCATAACGTCCTACGAGTGAGTATTTAGGATATTTGTTATTTTAGCATACCCGGTATACTGCCGTTTTCTGACAAAAGTGCTTAAGGGGGCCGGGGGGGGGGTCTTCATCAAAATTCTCTCGAAATCGACTTTATAGTTGTTTCTGATAGAGGGGAATGATATCTATCAGCTGCTTTTGGTCTCATGGAAAAATATTGTTCCTAGCCGAAATTATCGCTGGTAAAAGGTCAGCGCTTATGTCTTTATGTGTAATTGTATTGCGCGAGCGATTTTCAATCGCGCGTTCTGAAAATCGAGTCTAAAAATCTATCTTCTCCCACATTTTTTGAGCAATCACCCTCAAACTTTCAGGATATGTTCTTAGGATCAGTTAGAAGAGAACTCTAGAGCCAGAATTTTGAGATAGGCCTTTAAAGATTTTTAATTCGATTTTGAAAATCTTGGACCTCTAAAAATCAAGGTCCAAGATTTTCAAAATCGAATTAAAAATCTTTAATGGCCTATCTTTAAATTCTGGCTCTAGAGTTCTCTTCTAACTGATCCTAAAAACATATCCTGGAAGTTTGAGGGTGATTGCTCAACAAATGTAGGAGAAGATAGATTTTTAGACTCGATTTTCAGAACGCGCGATTGAAAATCACTCTCGCAATACAATTACACATAAGCGCTGACCTTTTACCAGCGATAATTTCGGCTAGGAAAAATATTTTTCCATGGGACTAAAAGCAGCTGATAGATATCACTCCCCTCTATCAGAAACAATTATAAAGTCGATTTCGAGAGAATTTTGATGAAGACCCCCCGGCCCCCTTAAGTAACACAAGGTTCATTTTGTGCAAATTGACTTTAAAGATTTCAATTCTGTAATTGCTCTGGGCTAGCTGCTGTCAAATTTAAACTACACCCTGACAGGTTGAGGTAGGCACAACTTTGGTTGTGATTGATGTTTTTTTGATGCAGTAAAATTATCGATTAGGGAATACTTAAATAAAAACTTTATCAGTTTATCGTTATCGACAAATAAAAATCCATACAATTTATATTACGGAGCTAGATCGTAGATAGATAGTAGTATAGATGATAACAAGAAACTATAACATAACTGATTTTAAATTTCCGGATGTATAGGTTTGAGGAAGCCTATGAGCTAGGTAAGCAGATAACTTAGTGTTTACCATGTTATAAAGTTATAAGGCACAATACTCATACTCGAAAAATAAAATCGTACAAGAAAAATGTATGGTCAGGAACAGGTTGTAATAATACGGAATATTTAAACTGTCCCTTTGATCACGAATCAATACGAACAAAAAGGTAGATTGATTACAGCGTGAATATGAGGTATATAAGATGAGCTATAGAAATGAATAAACTCATTAATTAAAGAATACTTTAATAATGAGTTCAATGACAAAGATGAACCCCACCTCCCAGCATTCATAGACCCTCCTGGAAGCCTCCTCTGTCCCATAACACCTGAAGAAGTTGGCCGTGCTGTTATGAAGCTGAAATCCGGTAGAGCGTGTGGCCCTGACGGTATACCTAATGAGCTAATGAAAGCTGCTGGATATCCCCTCCACTGTGAGTTGGCTAGGATCTATAATCTCTCCTTTGAGACCAACACATACATCCCAGCTATTGGAGAAGGTATCCTGACACCCCTTCAGAAGCCAGGAAAACCCCGAGGTCCGATAAAGTCTATCCGGCCCCTCACATTGCTAAATGGAACTAGAAAAGTCCTATCCCTCGTAGCCTTGAACAGAATCAATTACCACGTTGATATGTACACTGGACCTTGGCAGGCGGCATACAAGCAGGGTCGCAGTTGTGCTGACCTGGTATGGTCTCAGAGAATGTTGACATCAGTGGTTACCAGGCGCGAGTTTGAGTATAGTAAAATCAACATCGACATGACCGCTGCGTTTAATACTATCCGCAGACAGACCATCATCAACCTCCTCATTGATGCAGGATGCTCTAGAGACGACATTCGCCTAGTTCAGTACCTCCTCTCAAATACAAAGCTCAAGGTGACGGTCAACAGATCTGAGTCTGGTGAATTTGTGATTAATATTGGCGCTTACCAGGGAGACAGTCTGGCAGGTAAAGTGTTTACATTGACCCTTGCCGGTGCCCTGAATCACATCAGAGCCGTGATCAGTGTCACGATTCCTAGACCGAACCCCCCAGTCTCTGATAGAGGCCTCCCGTTAGAGTCCGCCTATGCTGACGATGCTGAGCTTCTGAGTGAAGATGGTCAGAGCCTGGTGAAGATACTAGAGATTGCCAGTGATATACTAAAGGATTGGAGTCTCTTTGTTAACGAATCAAAGACGGTGTTTACAAGAGTGTATTTGGCAGATACAGATGCTTTAGATTTTAGATGACCTTGGCAATAAAATCTGAGGAGGATGAAGAGTGGGCAGTGTGGGAGTCAGTGGCTATTAGGATCAATGATACTTGTTCAGAAAGAGATATTCGTCAACCAGACAAACAAAGCCAATGTAAGCCTTGTACAACCTACAAGAAAGTCCTGGTTGTATAGTTCTCGTTAGATCTAGTGGAGATAGAGTTAGAATAGAAAAGCTGACGATGTACGAACTCTTGTCTCTTCAGTTGTTGTTGTATAATTGTAGCAGCGGGGATGCTCCTGAACCTAATGGCATCTCTGTCGAAGTTCTCACAAGGAAAGCATCTGAGACAGAATGCAAACACCTACGGTTTTCTCAGTAACGAGACCTTATATTAAGAGATGTCACTGTAGGACCCCAATTTTCTGAATGGATTCAGAGAAAGCAAGGTGCGAAGATGCTTGGGCACGTTCTAGAAGCGGTGTGATGACATCTCCCCCGACTTTCTCTATCTTTCAGATTTGCCATCGTTTAGGTTGTCTCGACTACAAAGGAGGAGGGAGGGGCTGACCCGTTCAAATTTTATTTGTTTGATTATTAAAGACATTATGAAAAGTACATTTTGTTATTGTTAAATATAAGATTTAGTTTCTGTTAATTATCAAACGATTTTAGTGTACAATGCTCATGATAGACGATTATGGAGATGCTAGAAGATGCTATGGGTAGAGGTCGAGACTACTCGGCCACTCGATATTTGACGATTTTTTTTCTATTAATCTTGTGTGTGCTGTTTTTAGTTGATTTACTATACATCCACGTTTACATTTTATTATAGGTTTTTTGAGGTCTTTAACAACTAAATTTTTATTTTTTTATTGCCTTTTATGTAACATTTTGTTTCTGTAAAATAAATATTTTTGAAAATTTATTTTGATAATGGAGGCTAATATTTGTATATTTTACGCTTCTGAGTCATTTTCCTATTATCGTATGTTTGGTTGTTATTTTGTTATTGTATATATTAATGGTCATTTTGTTTTGATTTATTATCTTATTTGAAGTCTTTTGTTGTATCTTTGCATTAGTAATATATTTTGGTGTTCAGTAATGTTTTAAATTAGTGTTGTAAAGTTTTCGTATCTATGTTTATTAAGATCGTTAATGAAGGGATTGATTTATTGTGTTGGTGGAAGGTACTCTAATACTCTTCCACGTCCGGGAAATGGCGTTTCGTTTATATTGTATCAAACATGAATCACATTCTTGATTCTCATTTTGATTCCTGACTTAGATTACATTGATTTTTGGCAACTCTTTCCGATGAGTTGCAATTTCGTCTCTTATGGGCTCTGAAAGGAATATACAACGTGATATCGTGGAGACGACCTATTGGATATCTTAAGGAAGACTGGCGGTTTTTTTTCAGGTATAATTGTGTGTTTTACAGTTTAAATAACTTAAAAATCCTTTTAGATGTTAATTTTTTCCATTTCTATGATGGATTATGCCGTCTTCAGTCTATTGTGTGTCTATTAGTTATGCCAAAGTAATTTGTCACACCTTTACATTAAAATTTTAGAACGTCTGTAGAGTTATCATGGAATCGGTAAGCTGACAAATTCTTAATATGTGATATGTCAACATGTTACTATCTGTTTCAGCTGATCCGAAAAAAGAAGTACTGACAGAACACTTTGGATGCTACAAAAGTAACAGGGCCAAACGTTTTGGATCGGGAGGGATCAAGGCGTCCTGGATTAATGTTAATTAACCTTTACAACTGATGTGTATCGGGAATTGGTAAAACAAAGCATTGAAGGAGTGCAAGGTTCGTCAAACATTTAGTTGCTTATTTTTATTGTACTTTATAGAGGGGAGGGGGGGCGAGCGGAGGGGCAAAAGTACGTTAAATAACACTACGTTTGTTCTTTATAGGATAGTAAACGGATTACCCGGATTCAGGTAAATTTTGTTGGTATAGACTTTACTATTCACCATCATTCGAGGAATGTGTGCTTGAGTCCATTTAAATCACTCAGCAGTAGTAAACAAAGGGGATTCACAAACCAGTTTGACCCAGTGAGCGGTGATAAAAACAAACAGTTACAGAGTACGGACCTAAACGGACTTAATTAAAATAATGTTATACAAATAATAAGTTAATGTTTTATTATTTTTTAGCTAATATTAATATTAAGTTTTTATTAATTATTTACCAAGCCATCCAGAGTGTAGATGTAGTTGTGTATTCTTAGATTGAGTTGGAGCCGAGTGTAGTTCATTATTCTCAGTGATTGCTGTCTCGCTCTGGTTATCAGTGTACTCAAAAGCACTATGGAACGCACTTTGGCATGAGATTACTCCTTCCAAATCGTACTATTGCCAGTCTCTCTGACATGTGTTTTCAACTAATGTGTAATACAATCACTACGACCGTGTGTTGGCTTCCGAATTGTGCAAATTGAATTAATATTTATTGGAAAAACTGTACAAATAGTAAAAGACAAAAATGAAGGCTCCGTTCATCCACCTTTACAAATATCGTGGATCTATTCCTAAATTGTGGTAAATTAAAAATTTGCTATACTTTGCACTGTCGAAAATAAGATTGTAATTGGATAATAATCCCTGTTTTTTTTGCAAACCTTTACATTGAAGAACACAAGTAAGAAATATTTAATCCATGACTAATTCCAAGGTCATGTGTTAGTTATTGTAATGTTAGATAATTTTCAGTTTGGAAAAAGAGGAATTTGTAATCTAGGTATCGTAAATTTATATTACACAAACCATGTTCTCAAGTACTTATTCTCTGCAACATTAATACCTTTATTCCCATATGATTTGGGAGACCAAAAAATTTGAGCGGGCCGTTCGCACAATTTTTTGCAGACCATTTAATTGCATAATCTTTTCCAGTCTGATTAATTTTTGCCTAAACCCCAAACTTTTGGGCATTTGGACTGTTGGCCGGAAATTATAGAAAGATGGCTCTTTTTCTTTCATACTACAAGTGATTTAATATTCTGAAATTTTAGTTTTCTAATCTGTCATTCATGGCTTGACCAAAGTAAAAAGGCTTCTATTTTAAATGATAGAAATAACTGGAATATAGCTAAAAGCTACTAAAAAAACACAATTCGCAACTAGTTAGAGGTTACGAATAGCTAGAGGTTTTTTACTAGATCTGCATATGGATTATACATCTACCGTAAAGTCTGATCTAATGCATACAGGGTTATACCCGACTTCTCAATGCCTTTCCTTATCTGTCATCTGGCCTACTCTTTTATTATACAAAAAGTTCGTTGATCCAACGTGCGATGTACTTAGGATCACGTCAAGCGGGGTATCAAATTTTCACATTTGTCTGATGTGAAAATCCTACCATTGAGTGGAAACTCTTCGTTTTTCGCCGTACCATTATTCGTACTTATTGCGCATGATTTGAATTTCTAGCCTGTCCATTGATAGATATGTCCGGGGGTGTGTAGGCTAGATGTGTAGTGATGGGTCATATTAGCTGGTACTTTCTGTTTGTGACCAGGTTGTTGGCTTTCATCAGATCTTTAGATGTCTGTGTGTGTTTGCGGCCCAAAAACAACATCTGATATTCAGTAGCGCTTCCTTGATGAGGTTGTTGATGAGGTCTCGAACCTGTTTCTATGTGGGGAAGATGGAAATTTTCTCAAAGATGGGACACTGGGTCAAACCTTTCGACCATCTGGTGAGGCGTCATAATGTATTGTATGTGAAAGGGTATAAATATTTGATAAGATATGCTGAGTGTAAGTAGACTTAATCTATCTGATTGAGAGACTAAAATATCACTTTTTGGATTTCCATCATTTTGTACTTGTGCATCTTCACTGTATGTTTTTAGTAGTTACTGGGCAGATCGTTATTTAATATGTGAACAACTCAGAATACAACTCTTCTATATGCTTAAAATTTAAAGCTAGAACTGACTGGATTTATAAAGGATTTTAATGAACTCAAGGCAAAATTTCTAACTGAAAATTTTAGTGGAAAATCGTCATTTTTTCGAAGGAATTTGCTTGCCACCAAAATTTTACGGTCGCCCAAATGACGTTCTATTTTCTGCCCATAATTTTTCGGGCTCAAATAAATTGTGATCAATATAATGGCACACAAAATTTTTGGGAAACTACAGGTTGTTATTTTTGTATTGACACATTATTGACTATTGAATTTTCAGTGCAACTTTGATTTAAATGTCCGCTTAATTTAATAGCTAAACCTTATTATCTTGAGGACTGTAACCCCATATCAAACCATTGCTAACATCACATATCTCCGGCCCAACCAAATCTTATAAATTAAAAGGCACATAATTTCCGCCAGGCTTATCTATGTTTAGAGGTCTGACATTCTGCGCACAAAATAAAATAACTTGTTTAATAATTGCCTTTACGTCAAGCAACATTAGATAAGTGAGGATGAAAAAGGGAGAGATTCCATCAATGTACGAATTGAATTATCACTTTCTATTCACAATTGCTTAGACTATGTTAAGTAATTTACGAATTTAGAAGGATTTATAAAAGATTGTGAATTCTAATTAAAAATCAATTATTGTATCAGATTTTTATAATGTTGTATTCAAATATATATATGTTTTAAAAAATGTTCATTGACGGCTTATATAAACATCAGTTTTGTAATTATAAGTTTTGGGGCGGTTTTAAAAACTGACTTTTTATCTATTGCCCTTTTCTGTAAAAATTCTTTCTGTAAAAATTCTTTCTGTTTAAAATATTATTAATTTTTTTCTGTGTAAAATTAATTATTTTTGAAAATTTTTTTTGTTGAAGGAGCAAAAAAATTTGATATATGTACGCTTCTGAGTCTTCTTCTAATGTCGTATTTGTTTTGTTGTTATTTTGTTTTTTTGCTATTATGTTTTTTATGATTGTTATTGTTTTGAGTTTTTAATTCATTTGTTCTTTAGTTGTATCTTTGAATTAGTGTGTAATATATATTTTTCGGTGTTTGTTAATTTTGTTTTCGTTGTTATCTTTTATTCAGGCGTTTCAGAAGGAATTGGATTTTAATGTAGTTGGAGGAGTACTAAGCATAATACAGTCCGATAAGGCGTTTCTATTGTATCAAAATTTGAATAACATTCTTGCTTCTATTTGATTCCTGATCCTATGATTAGATTATTTTTAGGCTTCGTTCAATGAATTGAAATTTAGTCTCTTAAGAGGGCTATGAATGGAAATTAAACTTGTCATTGTGAGTTATCCTATTGGGATATCTTAAGCACAAAGACAGTTTGTTGTGAAGGTTATTAAAGTTTATTTAAATAACCATTCCTTAATTATTTTTGGTGTAGTTGTTAATTTTCTTCTTTCTGCTGATAGATTTATGCCGTCGTCGAATATTGTCTATTAGTAAATGCAAACTATATATATCTCCCATTACATTGTTTTTTAGAGCGTCTGTTGGGATTTCATGATAATCACAGGCAGCGATCTTATCTTTGATATGTCTCTTGATACTATAAGAATCAGCTGATACGATGTATAGAAGACGACAGTAACTACATCGGATGTAGATACAAAACTTAATAGCACAATAAAAAGTTTAGTGGGGTGAATACAAGCGTCGTGTTTAATGTTAACTTTACAACAGTTGTATATAAGGAAATGTACTTAGTAAAGCAAGAGTGCATGGTTTCGTCATACTTTTACACATATTTTATTTTATGTTCTGATTTATTGCCTTTTTAGTTCATTCATGTGTTTTGATTAAACCTTACAAGCTAACACTCTACAGGTGTGTTATCTACAGTAATTTCCCCAATTTAGGGGTAAAATCCGCGTCGATATATCGGGGAGGGTTTTAATTGTTTACAATATGTACTTGGTTGATTGGTGGGCCCTATTTGGGGTGAAGGAATTGCACTCCAGGCCCCCCCCCCCCCCCCCGGCTACTTTATTACCTCTAAAACTGGGAACATCTCTGCCCGAATTAATAAATTTTGTAACCTGTTTCGAACACAAATGTAGACTCAGATTTGGAGTTTGACGAATATCACAACAACTATCGATCAGGTGCCAAAAACCTGAAATAAAGATCAACATTATATGAAGCTCTGCTCTTCGATCTTACTCTGTTGGCTTTGGTAGGTTAATGTAAATATTTATATTTTTATATGTTTGTAAAGAGTGTTTACAGAGTAGTTACGATTTCCTGTGCGATGTAACATCTTTTTAGTGGGAAGGGTCTTCACACATTATCTTTCTTCTAAATACTAGAATTTTACTCCAATATGATTTAATTATCATCTGGTAAGAAATTGTGAAAAACGTTACAACGTCAAATTTAACATGTTTACGCTTCGCGGAACTGTGTCAAATATACGACCTTATAGAAGCAGACTACAAGTTGCAGATGGTCTGTTACTACGAATGGATGAATATTTACTTTTCGGTTTGTAACATGAACAGCTCTGATTGATCCATGTTAATAGTTTGAACAGACGGTGGTACTGATGATATGAATCCTTCTTGATTATCTATATTATTAGCGTGCAGTCCTCTTTTGCGGTGTCGTTGCGGTATGAAAATGTTTTTACGGCATAGCGAGGGACGAGGTGGAATCCAACATCAACAGCTGCTACCAGGTATTTCCCAACTAATCACCGGCAAACAGTGGCACCTGGAGCACACTACATAACCATTTACTGACCAGCACTGAGGTACCACTCTCACTGTAAACCGGTGGTTCACAACACTCAATCTCCTGCAAACGGTGGTACCAAATCATCACATGCATCCAGGTGTAACCCACTAATCACCTGCTACGGACAGGTTCCTACCCTCCACCATGCCAACCGGAGTGGTAACTATACTATCACCTGCATACCGGTGGCCTCTAACCAACCACTCGAACCGTGGGGAGCTATGATTTCTACATTAATATGACCACTCTCCGCAATGTTACTATGAGGTCATTCGACACTTCCCACGGCTCCCACGCCCACAGTAAATGCTTGTCAACCACTAGTGGTGGGGGAAGGAACATACTCTACACTATGGACGGACTGGTTTGCAATAAACATCCTAATCAGTAAACAAGTTCAACTAGTGTTGAACCAGTTAAATAGATGACCTTACCTCAAAAAATTGGACAGTGATGAAAACAGTTACGGAGAGAGTTACAAGTAGGCGTGTACGGATAACGGAGACTTAAATTAATTATACTGTAACTTAACAACATAATAAGTTATTTTTTATTATTATTATAGTATAGTTATTATTAAGTTTTTATTATATATTTAAACAAGCACCTATGAGAGTAGATTGTAGTGTGAGTTTTTGTTCGTGAAGTGAGAGTGCTAGATCTATATATCAGTGACTGCTGTCTCGGCCTCTACGTTATCAGTAATCCACAGCAATTGGAACAAGCACTTTGTCAGAGATTATACTTCCTGATCGTCCTCTGCCAGTCTTTTTTTTTATTAAATACTTTTCAAATTTTTCTGAGTACGCAATAGATGAATTTAAAATAGAATCGTTCAAAATATCGCCCCATTCTGTAAAATATGATGGGCAACCAAACTCGGTATAAGTAAAAAAAATTAGTGAAACTATCGTCCGCAGTAGTAACTTGGACTCATTAACATCGAATTAATCTTAATCCAAACATTTATGAAAAACTATTTAATAACAAACAAATCCATGGTGAATTAACTGTGGATATTAGTCAAAATGGTATTTTCAATTCGTCAAATTACAGATACATAGGATACAGGTCTGAAATGGTCATTTATGTGTGTGATGGTGTTGCGGGTGGAGTGTGATATGATGTTGGGGATAAAGTATAGAAGGTAGTAAAAAAATTAATAAAACGAAAATAATAATAATAATATGGGAGCAATGAGTACTAGGTCTAGACTTGTTGTTTACTATCCAATAAACATTTCCATAGATGCTTAGTGACCTCAGCTTTGAAAGGTTGTAGACAAATCTGTCTTACTGTAAAGGGAAGTCATTCCACTGTATATGGGTTTCTGTAGAAAATAGAAAAATGATTTTTGCCAGTGGGCTATTTGAGGTACATGTGTCGGTGTTGTGAATTCAGACTTTACTTAGGTAAAATTGATGACACAAATAACAGGAATGTAGAGATGGGGGTGGCAAACGTATTTGTCAGAGAAGTGCCCTGTTAATAAAGTAGAGGATAGTGAGGCAGCGTTACAGGAAATTAAATTGTTAAGATACCTTGTGGAATAAAATTAAGATACATCAAGTCAAAATTTTGAGGACTAAGGGAGAATGGTCGAACAAGCTTGCACTTGTTGACCATATTGCTCAGGTGGATAACTGCGGACCTCTTCACAAGGACAGAATCCATTTAATAGCTCTCATTTTGGAGAGACTTTCTAATTTTATAAATAAGTGATTTTTACTAGGGCGCAAGATTTGGAAAATTTTCGAATTGGCTACGAAACAGGGGAGAGGGAGAGGTTAAAGCGCCCGGCGACGTTTCTGATCAATGTCATATGGCCCATCTCCTTATGCCCATACCAAGTTGTTTGGCAAGGAATTATTTGTAGAAAAATTCTGTCGCACTGACTATTTCCAACTTAGCTTAGGTGTAACATCGACTCAAGATCTTTTTCTAATATCACATACAACAAGAGGTAGAGCAATCAAAGATTATATGCGAAATGGAGTGAGATAAAGATGGTTTTCACTGATACAAAAATGCACTTTCATATTTTGCTGATGGGAATCGCATTTTTGTTTCTTAAGTGCCAGTCAGAGAGATAGGTCTATATCATTTGTAAATTAGTTTTATCAGAAGATGAAAGTATTTTACGCCAGATTTTTGTATTCATCTGGCATACAAAAAATAACTTTGTTTCAACTAAAATTTGTTAAACAAACTGGACGTGTTGCATCCGAAAGTCCAAATTAAATTTGAAAAGTTTATTTATGGGATTGAAGTAATAATTGTGGATTAATGATGGATCCCGTTCATCACCTTTAAATTTAGTGGATCTATTCTCAATGGGTAAATTTAAATTTGGCGACACATTATGCCGATATAAGAATTTTTTAAAAGGAAATCCTGTTTTATAGCACAAACTCTACTCATTGAAGAAGGACAAAGTCAGAATTATTTAATACCATGACCAAATACCTATGGTAATGTGTTAGTATGTCAAGTTACTGATCTATTATTCAGTCTTGGAATAGATAATTTGTAATCAAGGTACGTAAATAAATATTTATAATTATCTTCAACTAACATATGTTTCTCCATGTATTATTCTCTGCAAACATACATAGTTATTTTTGATGAACACTTAGTTGACATATTGATTTTCTATTGCATTGTTTTAACTGTTTCGCTAAATATATTACTTTATTATCTTGAGACTTTATACTCCAGTAGCTGGGAGGGGTTTTTGTGAAGAGTGTGCCATTCGATAGGCAGGCATTATAGCATTTATTGAAGGTTTTTTCCCTTAAATTTTGCCTCACGGACAACAAGTTTCTACATTTCAATTACCACCTATTATTTATCTGGTTCGTTGTGGGAATTTCCAAGGAAGCTAAATGGATTGGAATTGGTAAAGACAACATATATAATGTGCCACTGGCGACGTCGTTTACGTTTGGGGAATTTGGAAGTAATTATATCTCTGGGTTGAGCTTATAATTATTTGGTTTTTAAACGTTTCCCGGTTACACTAAGCAAGAAAGAAATTCACAGCCCCACTTCCCACTTCCCCTACCATTCCCTGAACTCCCAAAAATCACCGGAAATCTTTAATAAATTTCCTAATTAGCATTATCTGACATCTCGGTTCCGTTAAAGTGGTAGATTGAATGTGACGACAAGTTTGCCGACCCGAATGCTTGTCTGATCACCTTGGTTTCGAGATTGCAGTTTAAGAATCCTGCCTGTATCAGTCGCAAAGGTTTATATGCTAATCTACATTGAACTAGTTGGCATAGTGCTGACAGAGTAGTTCATCCAAAACATTTTTGCTGTTTCAAGCCTCATAGGTCTCTAAAATCGTGTATATGATTTTTAAGCTGTCGTTGGCCGTGGGACTATTTCTTTGGGTAATTTGTATTTTTTGTTACTACTTATAGTGTAATACTAGAGGTTATCTTGTTTAAATACTTTATCACAGTACCTTTTCCCAATTGGACAAAGATAAACTGTGACACGGAGGATGTGACACGGGTTTTTGTGCACTGGGTTGTGATGTGACACGGGTGTGTCACAGACAGATTTGATGATGTCAAACCAGCTTCTAAAATTATCAACCTGGCCTGATTTAACCTTATTTGGAATGGCCCTTGATAAGTATTTCCAGAGGTCTTGGTTTCTTTTACATACGGCTCATCATTTTTAATTCCGAAAAATGATCTTATATTTCAGTTTAAAATTATATAGGATATTTGAAATACTTTGAAAAAAGGTGTTAAATCATTAATGCTGCTCGTTCTCAGGACACAATCCGAAATTTAAGCGACGCTTTAATCACAGCTAAATGATGGTCACCAGCACTCCTATTTCTGGACAATGCCAGGAATCTTA
Source organism: Bolinopsis microptera (assembly GCF_026151205.1). Taxonomy (NCBI): domain Eukaryota; kingdom Metazoa; phylum Ctenophora; class Tentaculata; order Lobata; family Bolinopsidae; genus Bolinopsis; species Bolinopsis microptera. Next base: position 20,870,640 of record NC_087076.1, read on the forward strand.
ATCAGCTCTATTACTCAAGGTGACTCTATTCATTGCATGGTATTATTTTTGTTTGGGTTTTTTTTGGGTTCTTTTGTGATAGTTAAACGCGACTTACTAGCGATGGTGGCGGCAACTAGCGTATCCAGCGCTCAGTTGTTATCCTGCGCTGGATTAATAATAATAGAGATGGGGATAGCGCTGGTTGTCACCAGCCAGCGCTTGTTGGCGCGTTTACAACTATCGCAAAAGAACGGGTGGTTTAAAAGTTGCCTACTTGCCTTACGTTGTTATTGGTGTTGTATTGTGCCATATTTGTATTTACAGAAGAAAAAACGATAATTCGGACCATAAGACTTGTTAATAGCTATTGTTTTACGCAGATTTTGTGGAAAATGTCTCTCTTTGAATCTGGCCCCGCCGATATAGTTACAATTTTTTTTTCCTACTGTTTTAGATCAAGGATGTCCTGAGTTTAATAATTTATTTTGTTAACATGTTATATTATTAGTTTCTCTGATTTTATTTCTTATATTGTTTAATTAATATTTACTGTATATAGTTATATAGGGTAAACACACTCTAAAATATAAAATTTAAACCAATATTTCATTACAATGTTGTTCTGAAGAAGAATTAAATTAATCATAAAATCATTTTTCCAGAAAATAATTAATTCCTAAAACTACAAATTTAAAATACATGTTTTTCGTGTGGGAATTTTTTTTACACAATAACCCAGATCTACTTACCATAACACCATATTATGTTCATTGGTTAGTACATCCTTTAGATGGGAAATCACGTGCGTAATTAAATTTCTGAACACAAGTCAGCTCCATTATGTCCGGGCCGCAAGGAAGTGGTTAAGTAAGAGTATGTGGTTATCACTACAGCACAACAAAAGAACAAATTATCAGGCAGAACTTCAAAGTTGAACACAATTTATTCATATTATTCTTTTATATTGGGCCGTGTTTTAAACTGTTATTTGATAAGTGCACTATCGTAAGGTCTATCAATGAAACTACTTAATAATATGGCTAATGTGACTAGCTGTGCTACTATAGCCAACGGGCAGATCACGAACGTATTCATATGCCCTTCCTATCGTTATTGTGCACACAATGTTATGTTTCCTGCTTTTGATATCTTAAAGTTGATAATTCAGTCATATAATTTAAGTTTTCGAGATACCATGAAAATTTTTAATGTTCTGTCTCCCCAGCCTAATATGAACAATTCGTTCTTACATCATTGATATTTTTTATTAAGCTTGTAATTGTGCCAGTAACGTAATGTGTACAGCAACAGGCACAAAAGTCGTACTTCATGAGCTACTCTCTCTCTCTCTCTCTTTCCTTTGCTTTTTAAATTTTGACGTAATCAAATTTAGGTTTCGGGTTGTGTAGAGTATATCTTGCCTCATAATACTCCTTACATATTGCTCTTTAATCGATTGTTCTTTAGTATATCATCTTAGATTGTTTTGCTTTTAATTATGTAGAGAAGAAAGCCTTTTTTGATTCGTTTCTTGTTGTACGATCGTTTGTTGCAGATTTTTGGATATTAACAGAACCTCTATACAGTGTTTAAAAGGTCGGGTGCCTGTAGAATCTATGAAGATAAGCTGTGGGACTGAATTGAATGAGGCAGATGGAAAGGAAGCAAGTGATGCTGTCTTCCTTAACTGTGGGTGGGATTCTCCAGAAATTTACTGAGGGTCTACAATACAGCTCTTAACATCACTAGGGTAACGGGTCTGGATGGAATATTTTTTGGGTAGGTTAAAGGGTTTACTATTCAATATCCATTAAAATTTCACACTCAAATTAGGGTTAAAATTAAAACGTTTTAGAAAGTGAGCGTACATATAACCGTTTTATGGTTATTCCTCTTAAGGTTTTGTATTTTTAAAATGTTTAAACTTCTAAAGACGCCACACTGGCAGTATTTTGATGTTGGGTATTTTCTACCGCAACTTAATTCTGCTGTTAACATCCTACTTATGTTGTGACCATATACATACAACCGTTTAGATTGTTTGGGAGGCAGGGAAACATACACCAGTTAAACTTTAGGCTCTTAAAATTCTTCGAATATGAATATTCCATTCTTTAGAGAATACTTCCTCAACTTTTTGTTAAATGTAGTGTTGAAAGTATTAAAACCCCCACCCCACACACACCATGATAATAAGCGGAGGTAACATATTCGCCAGCATGGGCACTTAACACCTACAAACACCAGGTATAAGCGGAGACCGGGAGAAAGGTAAGGTAACATATTCGACAATGATAGGCACTTAAACACACACATAACAGGTATAAGCGGAAACGGTAACATATTCGCACAGCATGGCACTTAAACACACACACACCAGGTATAAGCGGATGGTAAACTTACTTCGCACAGCATGGCACCTTAAACACACCACACTCCAGGTTAAGAGGAATGGGTAAACATATTCGTCCAGCATGGACTTAAACCAACATACCAGGGATAAGCGGGAGAGGTAACATTTTGGCCGCATGGCACTTAACACACACACATCCAGGTATAGCGGAGGGTAAGGTAACTTATTCGCCAGCATTGGCACTTAACAACATCATACCAGGTATAAAGCGGAGGTTACAATATTCGACAGACATGGCAACTTAACACAACCACAATGGTATAAATAAGCGGATTGAACCAGGGGTAACATATTCGCCTGCATGGCATTTACACAAATACCACCAGGTATAAGCGGATGGGTAACATTTCGCCCTGAATGGAACTTTAACACACATATTCACACAGGTATAAGCAGGAGCGTAACTATTTACTCCAGCATGGCTACTTTACACACACATTCCAGGTATAGGGAGCCACACAGGCGTTATCATATTCGCAGCATGGCATTAACTCAAACACATACAGGTATAAAGCGGAGGTAACTTAGTCGCCCGATTCGGCACTTTTTACACACATACACCAAGGGTATAAGCGGAAGGTAACATTATTCGCCTGCATGGCACTTAAAACTCACAAATACCAGGTTTAAGCGGGATGGTATCATATTAGCCAGCAGGCAACCTTTACACACACATACCTGGTAATGCGGAGGTAACATATTCGCCAGCATGGCACTTTACACTCAGTTCACACATAACAGGTATAAGCGGAGGTATCAATATTCGCCTGCATGGAACTTAACATCAAACACAACCTCGGTATAAGCGGTGGTAAAATATTCGCCAGCCTTGGCACTACTTAACAACACACACAGAGGTATATAAGAGTAGGTGGATAGGTAACATATTCGCCTGCAATGGCATTAACACACACCATACATGGTATAAGCCGGGAGGTAGTAACATATTCGCCTGCCATGGACCTTAACACTTCAACAATACCAGGCTATAAGCGGGAGGTCAACATATTCGCCAGACTGGCACTTTAACGCACACAATACCAGGTATTAGCGGATAAAGGTAACATATTCGCCAGCTATGGACTTAACACACACCACACCAGGTATATGCGGATGGTATACATATTCGCAGCATGGCCACTTTAACACACACACACAGGTATAAGGCGGAGACCCGGTAACATATTCGCCAGCATGGCAACTTAACACACACAATACCAGGTATTAAGCGGATGGTCAAACATATTCGCCAGCATGGAACTTAACACAGACATACCAGGTATAAGGGGGGAGGGGAGAACATATTCGCCAGCATGGCACTTAAACAAACACAATTTCCAGGTATAACGCGGAGGTATATTTATTTCGCCAGCATAGGCACTTAACACACACATACAGGTAAAGGGATGGTTCATATTCAGCCCACAGCATGGCACTTAAACTCACAATACACACAGGTTAATAAGCGGAGGTAACCATATATTCGCCAGGCATGGCACTTTTAACACACACACACACAGGGTATATGCGGGGAGGTATACATATTCGCCAGCATGGAACTTAAACACACACATACCAGGTACTTTAGCGGAGGAGGCTAATTATTCCGCAAGCGATGGCACATTATCACTCAAACAAATGTTTATGCGGATGGGTACTTATTCGCCAGCAATGGAAATTATACAATCACCAAACCTGGTTTAAGCGGAGGTATAACTTTTTCCGACAGCATGGCACTTAACACTCTCACACTCCTGGTATATGCGGGAAGGTTACTTATTCGCCAGCATCGGCAATTAACACTAACACACTCCAGGTAATCACAGCGGAGGACCCCGGTATCATATTCGCCAGCATGGCACTTAACATACACATACCTGGTATATGCGGAGGGACATTGGTAACCTTATTCGCCAGCATGGCAATTAACTACAACACACCAGGTATATGGACGGAAGGTAACATAATTCGCCTGATGGCACTTAACACACACACATTCCAGTATAAGCGGGAGGGGCTTAACCATATTCGCCAGCATGGCACTTCAACTACACACATACCAGGTATAAGCGGAGGGATGGTAACATATTCAGCCACGCATGGCACCTTTAAACACACCACACACAAGGTATAGCTGGGATTAGGTAAATTTTCTCAAGCAGGCCTTAACAACCTACCACACACACACCCCAGGTATAAGAGGAATCGGGTAACATATTCGCCAGAATGGCAACTTAACTCAAACTCACCAGGTATAAGAGGGGACTGGTACATATTAGCCTGCCATGGTCATTAAAAATCACTAACATCCAAGGTATAAGCGGGTGGTAAATATTCGCCAGGCGCGGCACTTAACCAAAACCATACCAGGTAATAAGCGGGGAGGTAACATTTTCGCCAGCATGGCACTTAACTCACGCTTTCCTGGTATAATGCGGGAGGTAACATATTCGACAGTATGGGAACTTTACACAACCCATACCAGCCGGTATATGCGGATCGCGGTAACATATTCGCCAAGCATGGCACTTAACACACACACTAACCACCGGTTTAGCGGAGGTAAACATCATTCGCCAGTATGGCACTCTTAACACAACACACATACCAGGTAATAAGCGGTGGTAACTATTCGCCAGCCATGGCACTTAAACGCTCACACACACCCAGGTATATGCGGGACTGGTAAACATATTCGCCAGCATAGGACCTCTTAACACACACATACCAGGGTATAAGCGGACAGGAGCCGGTAGGTAAAATTATTCGCATGTATGGCTTTTAATCACACACACCGCATGTATAAGCGGAAAGGTACATATTCGCCAGCATGGCACTTCAACACACAACTTTACCAGGTATATGCGGAAAGGGTACAATATTCGCCGCTTGGCACTTAACACACACACACCAGGTATTATTAGCGGAGGAAGGGAAGGTAACATATCGCCAGAATGGCACTTATCACACACTCATAAGGTATAAGCGGGAGAAGGTAACATATTCGATGCATGGATCTTTAACACACAACTCAACAGGTATTAGCGGATGTGTAAAACTATTCGGCCTGCATGGCAACAGAGCCTTCGCAGGAAAAGAGAAGTGCTCTAGTGTCTCTTGAATGACGCGCTAGACCGGAGGTCGTCTAATGGGGAGAAGGAGTTGACTAGTACGCCGGGACAATTTTCGGGAGTGTCAGGATTATACCGTGTTGTTTGTTTGGCAAGGAGAGGGCGAGTGGGGGAGAGGAGGATCCTTATTAAACCGACTTGTAATTATTTAATACATATAATTAATTATTCAAATTAATCTGCAACGCTACGTTGTGTTCATTCTATCACATAATTATGATAATTGTGATTTTGAATCGCCCATCCACAAAGAGTTGTGGTTAAGAGATTAAGTAAAGTTTAATTTCTTTTGGAATATTAAGTAATTTCCGAATTAGAGATATGACAGAGTTCTTCTTCTCAGGCTGTCTTGGATTTATTACATCTAACTTACTGTACGTTTGATTTCACGTAGGTGAATCAGGAGAAGAGGTTTATTGATAAAAAGCAATCGGAGGACCTCCGTCAAAACTGATGCATACGTTTACATGAGATTGCGATTTCTGTTCCGCAAATTGCCAAATCAAAAACAATATGTGTGAATTAGAAATTTGGATGATAACGTTTTTAAAATATGCTATTATGAAACTAATTGGTTTTGTGGGTATATTGATTCATAAAATTGTACGTTGCACGATTAGTTTACCAATTTAAACCTATATTTTCCAGCATAATCCTATTTAAATGGATCATGAAGCACAAGAAAGGATCTTTTTATAAACTCGAAGTTAGAGTTTCATAACCTACAGCTGACTTCCAAACAGCTTGACCTTCCTACAGCATTCATATTCTAACCCACATTATCCCACTTTACCCAGAAAGGGGATGTCAACCGCTCAGGAACCCATGCCAAGCGCTGAGGGGGACCCAGTACTTGAATCACATAATGCACAATTGTGACGGCAATGTTAGCAGACTATTCATCGCTCTAGTTCACGGGGTCCAGACAGCGTTTTTTGTAGTCAAATTCTTGCCGGGTGGTGGAGGGGAGATATGGGATCCAGTACTGACAGTACGGCTTCTAGTCTGAAGTTCCTGAATGTCCTGAACCCCTAGGTTTAGATGAAACAAATATTCTACCTTGCGTAGTTGCTCTTACGTGAGACCGTCATACGAGTTTAGTAATAATGGTATTTGTTTATTGTTGTTAGATTATGGGATATAATTTTTCAAGGTGGACAGGATCAGTAGGGATGAGGAAAAAGGGAAAGGTGAGAGGAAATTGGAACGGAGTGGGCATTTTCGCATTCCTGCCTCTTATCATTAGTTTTTACTCATTATGCCTTGCTTTGTTGAGATTTGTTTCAGTTGAGTCCTGATCAGAAATCTGTAGAACAGCACCTAGCGTTAGTTGAAGTAAGTTCATTGATATTCGAATTGATATTATGGTAAATTTTTAATGAGATTTTAGATATATAATGAAGATATTTACCGTCAAAATGACTGAACACCATATACCATTGTTGAACTAATATTTTCGTTTTACATACAGCTCGATCTATACTTTTCGTCACCTCGGCAACTCCATTACTACGCGCTCGAAAGCATGCTTCAATGTATCCTCTAATCCTGTAGTTTATTCACTTTTTTTAATTATAGCCTTTTTTATATAGAATTGATTCTAATTTTTCCAACTTTGTTATTAATACCAATTACTGGTAATGTAAAGTGCAAGGATTGACTTCAGGTGCATATCATACTGTAAATAGAGCTTCTTGTTCACTGAGGTAGTTTTTTTTCTTTTTTTGTAAACGGCTTGACTAGTTTGTTGTTGAGTTGTTATGAACGTTGCTTAAGTGATTTGTTAAGAACCTTTATGATCCCTGGAATATTCTTCATGCCGGACACCATGTGGTTCCATTTAGAATCACATAAGTTTTTGAAATTTTTCTCTTTTTATTAAGAGATTCTGATCATAAGTATGAGTAAAAGGGACCTTTAGAATGATGTTTAAGTATATAATGAGCTCGGTCTGACACGTGTTGTAATGTCTCAACTAATCAGTGGATTCCCTTGAGAAAATACCTATATTACCTCTACCAATACATCGCCTAAACCTCGCAAGGAAGGCGATAATTGTTCATGTTCCTACGATCTCTGATATTCCTTGACACATCATTTTTTTAATAGCTACAAAACCACTTGAACACCCTGTTATCACGACCACTTGCTGCCATGCTCTAGTCCAGTTATAACTACCAGTATTCAGCCTTTTGCTATCTTTGTACATTCATGCAAATCTGTATTTAGAGTGGTTCAGTTTTTGTTTTAATTTATTGTATTTTTGATCTCTAAGCAGATTGTGTGCTGTTCTTTGCTCGGTCAGTAGTAACGTGAATCATTAACAGTAAAGGTATAAATAGATACTTGATTTTTTATATCTTTCTGTCACACTTACATTAACTAGGATTTAAAAGTTAAGTTCACTATAACATGAAAGTAAACGAAGAGGAGTTTTTTTAAAATCCAAATGTTTGGGGCTGTATGCTCTCGGGATATGCCTTTGCAGCACTGATTACTCGATACTCTCACCCTCACCTATGCATATACTTCATATTAATAATAATTCTTGTGGAATTGGTAAAAATCCCTCGTCATATACGGAGTATGGAAGCTCAACGCCCCTCATAAATTGGGAGAAGAGATATGTTACTAGCCCTACTGAGATGTGGGCATTTGCTGACCCTTGAATGTGTGTGGTTGATCTACTTCCCGAGTCTTACCACTCTTCTGGGTTGGGTGATTAGTGGGTTCTCTAAGGAACTAAGTTTTGTTTTTACAACAACTCATGTAGGTGGACCGGATGATCACGTCGGTGAGCTGAAACTTCATAGCTTTGCTGTCTGTCACAGAGCAATCTTATATGTGAAACCCTCCGAGGCGGCTCACTACCACCCGTCTATGAGGAACCTCCTCTAATCTTATCTTTGAGTGTATTCTTCCCCCTCACGTATTCTATGGTTTACATGTGCTGTTTGTCGGGACATTCTGTCAAGCTTTGAGCCATTTCTATTGTTGATTGCGAGATTGATGTGACGCAGAATAAATTGTTCAAGACGTACTTCAGCTAAAATTCTTTCCCAATACCGAAGGATTTATTTCCCAAACACTTTCTCCCGCTTTTCGCTATCATCTAGGGACACAAACGTCCTAATTCTTGCTTTTATGGGTGGAAGGAATGCTGGTCACCTGTGAGTCCGGTTGCGGTTTTAAAACAAATGTAGCGTTAGTTTGTTGGCAACATTCTGGGTGAGTTATATTTCCTGTTGGCTCTGTGGATATTTGAGGGTTTATCAGCAAACATTACCTTACCCACACGAGCAGTCAGGGGGTGTTGAATCGGACTGAGGATAGCCACCCATCATGTCAACATTTTAGCTATTTCAAACATGTGGCAAAACCCCCGTTATTTTTTCTACACCAACCGAGAAAGTTTATCTTTCTCATACGGAGCTGGTCTGATGGGGGGATATGTGAGGGAGTTTGGGAAGGTATTGCTTGAACCACAGTGAGATTCACGGTATTTCGAGTCCTAACACCAGGAAACTCGTCTACAGCTCCCCCTATGCCATGCAACATAGTTACTTCAATCGTATGGCTAACGGGCTAAGTCATACGCCGACCCCTTAAGAACTATGCATGCCCTATATACACGACGTTTGAACGGACTATCCATTTATACTTATTTAACGGTTTCTCTGACAAAGTGGTTGTAAATAAAAAATAAAGGATGTTGATTAAATCACATCTACACTCGACTGTCACGTTTTTTGTGATGAAATTTTCCTGGACCGACATTTTTCTGTTCAGAATTTTTCATTATTTGAAAATGGAGACCATGATTTTGTGTAGATAAAAAATACAACTTTTTGTTTTGTTATGCTTTCTGCTTGGATACTTCTATCCGTACCCAGAAATCATAATTCCGCACCTCAATCGTGCCATTTGGTATCTACTGTTGTCTTATTTATTGGTTGCGGTTGAAATATAATTAATCAAAACTGTATAATTTCGGACCTCGAAATTTCAATCTTCAATAAAATGAAAATGGAGGACACAGATTTGGGAGATATTTATTTTGCTATTGTATTCGGGATTTTTTGACCCTAAGTACAGGTTTTTGGTTTATTTTTACCATCATCATTTAACTGAATAATTGGTTTCTGGGCAACATATTCATCAAATTTGTCAAATTGGTGTTCTGAAAATTTTCATATTTTGAAAATGGGGGACAGGATTTGAAAAATAATAACCTTTTTGTTTTTGTTAAGCTTCTGTGTGGGCTTCCGCACGACCAGAAATCAAACTTCCAAGCACCTCAATCGTGCCATTTGGTATATATTGTTGGACTTTTTAATTGGTTGGGGTGGTGAAAAAAAAAATCTATCTAAACTGTAATATTTAGGTTCCTAGATAATTTCACTCTTCAAAAATCTGAAAAATGGGAACAGATTGGGACATTGATTTTGCAATTTTATTCGGGATTTTATTGACTCCATAGGGCCTGTCGGATACATGGATTTCGCTTAGGTTCCCAACAGATTGGTAAATTGTATTCATAATTCTGCGGCCTATATGGTTTTCGTCATCTTGCCACTTCTCTTTAAGAATCTTAGTGGATTTGGAATGTGGAATTTTTTGCAGCCTTCCTTCACAGACCTTTGTTTGGGTTAACTTAACGAAGTGTCGTTTTCAGTCACATCAAGTATCGGGGTGAAAGGGGGTCTCCTACTAACTCTGCTTACCTTCTGACCACTGGGACCTAGCACTGACCAGGCAGGAACCCAATTTGATTGGGTCTTAGGTCACCTTGATTATGAGCATGAATGGTCTAACGTTGGACTTTGAGTCACCAGACTTCCTCTCCGTTTCCGATCATTGGACCAGGAAGTGGTGGATTGCAATGCTATGTGAATGTGGGTTATGTTTGTATAGCTGTTACTGTAGTTTTACCTAATTATTATACACCCTTATAGAAACCGATAAATGTTTTTTCTGGCAGAAAGAATGCTAGAAATTTACCAAAATACGTCCATTGTTTTATATTTATTTTTTTGATGACCATTACTTTCCTGACCCTAAAATCGCACGAGAAATCGATTTTTTTTTTATTATTTTTATATTATTTTTAAAATTGGTTTAGAACACTCAAACAATTGCTTACTCTTTGTATTAAAACCATGTTTTATATTTAACATTCAACATCTCGATCATTGTAGTTAAACTGAGTAATTAACGGATTTCAAGTATATTAAGGCGGTAGTCAAACTAAAACAAAATTTAGGTTTATAAACTGCCAGGACGCCGTGCGCGAGTTTAACTTGTTGCGAAGGTAATATTTGACGAGTGTATCACCCGTTTTTTTGTTTAGACAGTACACAAGTTGTAATTGTACCTTTTGTCGGAACCATAATGGTTAAGTGCTTGATGTTACATTACGTCCAAAAAATCTTATATCCGAATCGTTTCAAAAGTCTTCTTTGTTTGTATATGTGTAGAGATCAGAGCCAGAACGACAAGGAACATGATTGCTTGCAGGATTCTTTTCGGAAATTATTGTCGACTGGTTAACATCAATTGGCTATTCACGTTCACTGGGTCTGTGGGTTTTAAAAAGGCATGTTAGGGCTGTGTTAAAAGCTATCATAATTTCTCTTAAGTTATTATCGAGTAATGTTTTGCATTATTATAATCCTATTTTAATGATTGTTCTTGTGATCTGAAATTTAAGTTAAGCGACCAGACGTTTTTTGTGACAATTTCAAGAAATTATGGTTGAGCTCCTCCTTCCTGCCTGTGAGCCACCATTAGGTAATATACAAGTATATCGGATTTATTGTTCCTTCAAATTCTTACTGCTTTTTCCTGTTTGCTGTCTGTGTCTGCGACGCAGCCTATTTGTTGCCAGGACTTCCTATCCTCCCCCCACTTCTTACCATCTTGTTGTCATCATTTAAAGAGCCTCTTGCCTCATAAACCAGGCTCTTGATTGTTGTTGACAAATGGCGTTTTCGTTCCTTGAGAGGCATTCAATGTATAGGGGATGATAGAGGCTATCGTCAGACAACATAGCATGGGGGGGTGGGTTTACCCGGGGCCCCATAAGGATTAACTATTCACATTATGCTGAGGATAATTGTGTTATTTTTATTTACATACTTGTACTGATCTATTACAGAATATGTCTGATCTTTTTTTCAGAGACTTAATGTACAAGGGAAATTGAAACTAACTACTACCTTGAAGTTGTTTGGCTTTACTGTTAGTAAGAGATATCACATTTAATTCGATATTTTCAGCATACATAATTTTTGTACAAGTTCCTCAGCCTCCAAGGTCACTGGGTATTCTGTTAAATCTGTTCTTCGGTTTGCTGGTCAACTTCTATGTAGAGTAATAATTGAAGACAATCTCATTGTCGAAGGAATCGTTTGATGTGTATCCAGTGCTTCTCTCCTTTATTGGTGGGGATAAACTTCATTTTTGTATGGTAAAGTGTAACGAATTGAAATGTTTCGTTTTTTAAATTAATGCTTGAATTTAGTGCGCTCATTTGTGATTGTAGCTTGCCAGTGTGTTTACTACATTGTTTTTCTTTTTGCTGTAAGTATTGTTTTTAAATCTGCGGGACTTTGGGTCGTTATTTATTTTTTATGTAGAATTTCGAGGCTTGCTTGTGGACCACTTATTGCGTTATCTAATGCACCAAAATGTACGAGTGTGGTCTTTCTCAGTTTTCCTTACTTTCTTTTGCGTGTTATTATTATACGATAACAGTTTCATTGTCATATCAGCACGAGTTGTGGCTATGAAAGATTTGTTCTCTTCATAACTAGCAACAATCGTAAAATATATATGATCTTTACTATTTACGAATGGGAGAAAACCCTGCTGTGTGTACTGCTTTTTGGCCTACTGTGTATGTGCTAGTAGTCTTATTTGGTTGTTTGTTTAGATGCACTTTTTTTCTTTTCCAGTTTGAAGTTCAGTTTTTGTTTGATTTTTCTTGTATACTGTTATAAATGTACTCGTTTTGACAATACTAGACCCTGAAATAATGGCACCCTATTTTGCAATGTCTTTCGGCCATTAAACATGGGTGTGTTATAATTAATAAGTGTTATTTACCGGTGGTGATTCTCGTAATAATATTTGTTAATAATATTTACCTTCAGTCGGTTTTAATCGGCCGCAGGGGTCCTGGTAGGTTACTTATTACTACCTACAATTTTGTTCTTAGTTTGCGGTTACCGCCGTTTTAACTATTCTTGATCCGTTATTATCGTAATAGTTTAATACATGATCGAGATGTTGATTGTTTGTTTTAAATCCAAGGATTTTTTAGGTCATAAGGAAGCATTGTTGAGTTTCAAGGCAAAACATTGGAGTTAATCGTTTTTATCGTGCGATTTTTTAGGTCTGGATATTGGTCCCATCAAAATTATTTAATTAACACAATGACGATATTTCTGGTAAATTTTAGCTTTCTGCCAAGAAAATAAATTTTCGGTTGCTTTAGGGAGTTTAATTTAGGTTATATAATAAACTTCCAGTACAGCATATTACTTCACCCCCACATTCACTTGCATGAAAAGCCTCTACCTGGTACCCAATGAGAGGGTGGAAAGATGGGGGAATTAGATTGTAACGGTGAGGAGAGGTAGGTTAGTTTGGGTCTCGCTTGGTGTACATTGTTCAAACGGTGAACTCAGAAGTAAATTTTTTTATCAAGTGACCCTAAAAGACCCCCAATCAATTGGGTGGGAGTTCTGGCCCCTCGGTACAGCCACCTGTAGTCACCGATCATTGAGGTGTGAGGGTTTACCGACCGCCTCGTTAACCCAATCCAAATGTCTGGAAGGCTGCAAATTTTACAAATGGCCAATCCACAAGATTTCTTAAAGAGTTGTGGAAGGAGCATCGGACGACCGAAACATAGAGCGGCCCCGCTAGAAATTATGAGGGACTACCAGATCCTGGTGGTGGGGTGGAACTAAGCGATCCTTTGATATCACGACAGGCCCTAATGGACTCACAGATACACCAACAATTGTGGTCTTTATATACCATACTTTTTTTAGAAACCTGATAAGTGGTGTTCTGTCAAAATTTGTGTTTTCTGTATATTTCAACTTTTTGATCTAAGGGGACTGGTTTTTGTATAAATAAATGATATATAATGCATACTTTCGTTTTGTTTAGCTTTCTGCTGTGGGCGTTTATTTCCACCTATATTCTTTTAATTCATGCTCCTACTAATCGTGTGTCATTTGTTTATATATTGGTTGACTTACTTATTGGTTTTCTTTTGCATGTGTGAAAAATAAAGAAAATATTATAATTATAAATTTATGTCATAACTGTTTAATATTTCGGCGTTGTCATGCGGATATTGCTTCTTCAAAAACTGGATAATTGGTCCAGTTATTGGGGTAAATAAGGAATTGTTTTTTTGCTACTTTTTTATTATTATTTCGGGATTTTTGACCCTCCAATACTCATTTGGTTTCATACCACTCAATCACCATATGTATATTGACTAATTGGGTTCATGGGCAAAAAAAGTTTCATCCAAGCTGTCAATTTTGTTTTCAGGAATTTCATTTTTTGATAATGGGACAGGTTTTGAAATTGCAACCCTTTTCGTTTTTGGTTAAGCTTTATGCTGTGGGCCTTCCTCGACCGCCCGAAATCAATTTCCAAGCACATCAAATAGTGTCATTTGGGGATCTATTTTTGAGACTTACTTATTGGTTGCAGGTGAAAAACAATCAGTAAAAACCTCGGTAAATCCCTCTCCCTTCTACCTCTCCTCACTCACTCTACCTCTCCCTCTCCCTCTCCCTCTCCTCTCCCTTCATCCCTCTCCCTATCCATTCCTCCCTCTCCTCATCCTCTCCTCTCCCTCTCCCTCTCACTCTCCCTCTCCTCTACCTCTACCTCTACCTCTAACCTCCCTACACTCTCCCTATCACCTCTCACTCTCCTTCCCTCTCCCTCTCCCTCTCCTTCTACCTCTCCATTTCCCTATCCCTCTCCACTATCCCTCTCCATCTCCCCTCCTCTCCTCTCCCTCTACCTCTCCTCTCCCTCTCCCTTTCCCTTCCCTCTCATGTTCCATAGGTTTCAAGGCTCTATGTGTCACCCTCTACCCTCCTCTCCCTCTCCTCTCCCTCTCCCTCTCCCTCTTACATCTCCCTCTCCGCTCTCCTCCTCTCCACTCCCTCTCCCACTACCCTCTCCCCTCTCCCTCTCTGAAAGAACAGTAAAGATTAATAGTATTGTATGTATAACTATAAGCTTATTAGAGGCGTGGTCGTGTTATAATATACAGCAAACCTAGCCGCCTAGAGCTCTTGTGGATACACCGTTTTCTTGGATAACAGTGCTTAAACATGATCTATATTATGCCTAGTAACCTCTGTAACATAGCATTAGCACTTAGTCCAACCAACAAGGGCTTCAGAGAGGCTATGGAAGAATCGCGATCGCGATTGGTGGATTGTAGCAAGTACATGTCCCAGGCCTAATGGTAATGTGGACCTTTTTCTTAGCATTAGCCATGTGAATGAGTGCGAACTCTCTCCAAGGTGGACACTAACTACTATGTTCACCTTTGGACTTAGCGTTCAATTCCTTAGCTCTCCAAAGTTTCACACAATCGTGTCCGTAGAAGGGTCGTGAATGACAAGATGAAGATGAAACTATTGCTTCGAAGAGTTCCACATTCACAATGGTCAGGCACCAAGGAAATCTTGACCATCTTGATCACTGTCTATTCAGTATCTGCCTTTTGGGGGGGGGCGGGGGGCCGCTGCTGCTGCGTAAATGGTATGTTTCTTTGTTTACCTATTCGACGTAATTTGAACGGAATTGTGTGATTGTGAATCAAACATATAAATTTTACGTCTTTACCTTAATTAGTCTACTGTCTCTTTAGATTATAGAATTGGGGGACTGGTCCGGGAAACTACTCGATGTGTAGGTTCGGATCAACCTGGATAGTATTTCCTTCAGTGAGTCATATGAATTAAAAAAGGATATGGAAACGGGAATAGGACATCATATATAAAAATAGAATAAGAAACATTATTATAAATTATAAAAAATCATTCAGACTTCTTTTATAAACAACATAAATACTAATTTGAAGTTTGCCGGCTCATATTAATTTTTTTTTATTGCAGGAACTACTGGAATACTTATGACTGGTACAGCTTAAAATACCGGGAGGATCCGGCTTAAAAACCGGAGAAAACACCACTGACCGAGAATGATATCCGGTCATCGATGGTTACTACGTTATTTAATCTCATCAGAATGTCCCAGTTTAAGAGTCTATTCTGCAGTTCCAAATTTTTATACGGGAACGGCCCCCCCCCAGTATTGTTCATCAAGGATCGGTATTGCTCATTCAATTGTTGAAACTCCGCTGTAATTCATTACCTTCACGCTTAGTCTGTGATTGGCTGGTTCTGGGGCTTTTGTCTTATTTAAAAAACCCCTCCTTAAATCCATAGTAACTCATCAAACGAGTCAAATTATTCAATAGTTTTTCACAGAAGAAAATGACATTTTGTTAATTAAAGTTAAACTTCAACGTATATTCCAATTTATGGTTTACTTCTTAATTTATAGTTAACAAATTTTACTATCTATCTTAAATGAAAGAAGTGACTGTTATGCTAAGTCATTTACAAAACTAACGTTAAAGGAAGATTGAATAAATATAGGATTCGAGGTATACTTACACTTACGGGATAGACCTACAACTACTAGGTAAACTGTCCGGGCGGGGGGGGAATATTTGGGCGGCATATACAATCATCTAATTCAGAACATTATGTCAAGATTCAAAAACTAGATTCTAAAAAAACCACTTTTGCTCAATTTTCATCACCTATATACGACTCCGGATTCCACCATGTTTTTCGGATAGTTTTGAAAGCCCGATGGGAAAGGTCTTCAACAAATTTTCAAAATGTTTTCAATGAACCGAGGTTATGGGGTCGTTCTCATACTTACACGTAATCAATATTTGGCTATTTTTACCCCCCCCTCCGCTATCAAACCGTAATCAAGGTTTGCCACCCCACACCACCACACTAAGTAATCATGACCCAAAATATACCTACTCCTTTTTTACTCAAAACTAATAACTATAAGCCATTTATTTATTTTAAGTTATCACATACGATTATGGGGGGGGGGGGGGGGTTTCACCCTAATTTTTTGTGAAACATGGTTTCGAGGATAAGCAAGTTGACCAATACAAACTAGGGGCACCGGTGACCGAAACTTTTGAGGGGGTCCCGGACCAACCGCCAAATGGTGCTCGCGGGGGACAGCCACGCCATTATTTGGTTCCTAATTAACCCAAATACCCTGAGCATGCCCAAACCCAGGTTTTACTGTGCTTTTCTTGTAGCTTGTGGTCCCCTAAAGTCTAAAAACCGTTATGGGGTAGTTCACATATTTACGTATCAATTTTAAGCAATTTTTTATCCCCCCCCCGTCAAAACTGTACAAATTTCGGTACGAAATTTCATCTTCAAAAACTGAAAAATGGGACAGATATTGGGTCAAATATGATTCTGCAATTTTATTCGGGATTTTGACATCAATACCTTCATTTTGGTTTTTAACTTCATCATATAACTGATAATTGGTTTCTGTGCACAAAAAGTTTCAATACAATCTGTCAATTTTTTGTTAAGAACAATGTCATATTTGAAATGGGTCTGGATTTTGAATAATACAACTTTTTGTTTTGTATTAAGTCTTTCTTGTTGTGCGGATTCCTACGACCGAAATCAAACTTCAAACACCTTCGATCTGATCACAATTTGGCATCTTTGGCTGACTTCCTTATGGTTGCAGGTGAAAAAAATCAGTTCAAACCTGTAAACTTTCGGTCCCTCTCCCCTCTCCTCTCCCTCTCATTCTCCCTCTCCCTTCCCTCTCCTCTCCCTCTCCCTCTCCCTCACCCTCTCCCTCTCCCTCTCCCTCTCCCTCTCCCTCCCCTCCCCTCCCCCTCCCCTCCCCTCTTCCCTCTCCCTCTCCCTTCTCCCCTCTCCCTCTCCATCTCCCTCTCCCTCTCCTCTCACTCTCCTCCTCCTCTCCCTCTCCTCTCCCTTCATCTCCCTCTACCTCTCCTCTCCCTCTCCCTCTCCTCTCCCTCTCCTTCTCCCTTCTCCCTTCCCTCTCCCTCTCCCTCTCCTCTCCCATCTCCTCTCACTATCCTCTCCCTCTCCCTCTCCCCTCATCCCTCTCCCTCTCCTTCCCTCTCCACTCTCCTCTCCTCCCTCTCCCTCTCCATCTCCATCTCCCTCTCCTCTCACTATCACTCTCCCTCTCCCTCTCCCTCTCCTCTCCCTTCCCTCTCACTCTCCATCTCCCTCTCCCTCTTCCCTCTCCCTCTCCTCTCCTCTCCCTCTCCCCTATCCCTCTCCCTATCACTCTCCTATCCCCTTCCCTCTCCCCTCCTCCCCCTCTACCTTCTCCTCTCTGAAGAACAGTAAAGGTATAATGTATAGAATGTATAACTACTAAGTATAAGAGGCGGTCATGCTTACCAATACCCAGCACCTGCACTGTGATAAATGTGAGCTCATTGTGGTACTCCGTTTTCTTGGAATGTATGTTCAACTATGATCTGTATTATTACTAGCAACCTCTGTGAATAGCCATAGCACTTCAAGAAATCCGTTCCCACCACACAGGGCTTCCAGAGTGAGCTAGCGGAAAGACTCACGATCGCGATTAGTGGTTTGCTTCACGTACTGTCAGGCTAACTGGTAATGTGGATCCATTTTCTTTAGCATTAGCCATGAGACTGAGAGCGGTCAATACAACTATGTTCAACCCTTTGCATTTGCGTTCAATTCATTAGCATCTCCATTGTTTCACACAATCGAGTCCGAAGAGGCCGTGCTGTTGACAAGATGAAGGAGTTGAACTATTGCTTTCGATTGTGTTCCATTCACAATGGTCAGCCCCTATGGACTCATCTCTGTCCATCTTGACCTGGCTATCAGTTTCTCCATTGGGGGCGGGGGCCGCTGCTGCTGTACAGAAAAAATGGTATGTCTTACATGTTTACTTATCGGACGTTTTGTGACCAGGTCATTGTGTGAACGGACTTTTAAATTTTACGTATTTACACTTAATTAGTCAAATATGTCACTGTTCTTTAGATTATAGAATTGGGGACTGTCGGGAAATTAATACACGTTGTGTCGTGGTCGGATCAACATAGGATTGATTTACTTTCAGTGGAGTTATAGAATTTATAAGGACTATTGGAAACCGGGAATAGATACTAGAAAACAATACTATAATATAAATAATCACGTCAGGACTCTTTTATAAAAAACAAATAACCTAATTTTGAAAGGGCTGCAAGGACTTTCTGGATTTCTTATGACTGGAAGCTTAACGTATCCGGGCGGAACGGATTAAAACAGGAGCAACCTCATGAACCGAGAATTAATATCGGTACTCCGATTGTAATTATAGGGCTAAACTTCCACATAAAGTTGGTTTCATTCCATAATATATTGATATTTGACCAATTTTTTTGGGCCAAAAATACGATAAAATTTGGTGCGTTTGCCCAAATTATGGTCATATGGTTTTTGGCTCATAACTCAGTCATTTGTTGTTCTCCAATCTTATGAAAATTCATTTTTGTGTTTAGGGGTCCATCTAGCTACAAATGTAGAGATCCAATATCTGGTTTTTGGGAATGCTAAGGCTATTTGCCCTAATTTTGGGCCTAATTTGGACCAATATGGGAGGGGCTGCCTAGCGAGCACCGTTTGGCGGGTTGGGGTCCGGACCCACTCAAAGTTCGCGTCACCGGTCCCTCCCCCCCTTATTGAATGAAATATATCGTGAAAGCACTAATCGAAATTGGTTTAAAAAAACGAATATTTTGATTAAATAATTAACGGAAAAATTGTCCATCCGGTAAAAAAATTAAAATTTTATTACGTAATCAACGGACCAAACGGCAACAACATTCTCTCACATCTACGTTTCGCACGTCTTTCCTTGTGGTGGCGCTTTTTTCTTGCTTCCGAGATAGCGAGCAATAGACTTTCATACCTCATAACATCGATACTTGAACGAGGTCTCATCTAGTCGATGGGTGGCCTCATCCACACACTTCTCTTTTATGATGTATCATCGTTCCTCCATTCACTCGTTTTATGGCACAAACTGTTTTACTGCGTCTCATGTGATGTTATAGACACATGTAATGTCACGCGCATCCTCGAGTACAAACAGGCCATCGAGCCCTTTGAGGAGGTCGTCCTGTCAATCTCTTTCCATAGTTTAGTTTCATCCAGTAGAAAATTGGGAAACCGTGTCTCTGGCATTTGAAAACGTGTCTGACCCTTTGTCTAGCCGAAACGATGAAGGTTTCAATAGACTTATTCCAGCTCGCCTGAGAAACTTCTTCATTGGAGACATGGATGAACAACTTTTCTTCCAAGATATTCTAAGGGAGGACAGATGGAAGACCTCGAACCGTTCATCTGCTTCTTTGTTGTGTTCCAAAATCAGACATTTAACAGAAATAGTAATAACAGAAGCTCTTGTTGATACGGATATTGGTGGGGTTACTTTTAGTTCTACTGTTCTTATTTCCAAAAGCTGATGGTACGCTCACATTTGCACGCTGATTGTTGTCACAGATCTCGGTCAATAGTACCATACCCCACTGGATGTTGGCTCCAAGGATAAAAAAAAGTTTAACTGACCTGTTCAAAAGGATTATACCTCCTCTGTTTGCTTTATACTGTCTCTTTTCAGTGTAGGTCGCGGGACGCAAACTTGTGTTCGCCATGCATTGTGTCTTTTTAGCGTTGATCTTTAACCCAGCATAAGAGGTGTGATAAGCTATTAGATCAGTGGTACTCTATTGAAGCCTTCTTCAAGTATTGTCAATCACTGCCAGAATCATCAGCGTAGTAACTAATCCATGGTAACTTTTTCATTGCACATCTCAGTTTCTTTTGAAGTACTGAACATAATGATTGACCTTGTGAAAATCAGCCAAAAGATACCAGTGTTCAGACAAAAATTAAATACAGGAGCGGCCCTGGTTATCAACCTGATCAGTGCCTGGGAATTGGCAGAGAACACAATCAGAAATTTCCCCATTATAACCCTGACAGCATCTTGGTGCCGTTGAAAAATGCCTGAATGATTTCTAATTTATTTCTGGGATGTCCAAAGTTGTCTCATGCATTGACCAGATAAACTCTCTTCTGATGGATTAAAACGACTGCCTTAATATCAATGAAATTAACTAAAAGTGGAATGTCTAAAATTACAATGCAGTTATGAATAATCGGTGAAAGATGGAATAAATCTGATCAATACATGAGTCGTTTCCGTTCTGTACAATCCACTGGTTTTCCCTACTAGAAGGACACTCCATTTCAACATCCAGCCTCTCCTTAAGAAAGATCCATTTGATGAAACCCTAGACGATGTTGCCCTAAGGAGTTATACCCTTATATTATGCAGTTTGAGGTGTCTCCCTTCTTATCCATAACCCACTTTAACCCCTTAAGCCATCATCAGGGATCGCCTCATCATTCCCATTACCTTTTTTAATCAGTAGCTCTTGTTGGGCAAACAAGTGCACTTCCGCCATACTTAAGTTGCTCAATTAGTTATCTCATCTACCCCCGCTCTCTTGCAGTTCTTTCTACTATAGAGCCATAAAACTAATCTAATCTCTAGAAGGTGGTCCATCAGAACAAGTAAAGTAAGGTATCTAAAACTCATTTTACTCGGTTGTGAGGGCACACCATCGAGGTAATCCAAGGATTAGCATCAGATAGTGGAGGATTAAGAGATCAGTAAAGTGCCCCTTCCACCTTTCCTTCTGAATGTCGCGTCGTGACCCCCATTGTCAGTTGCCTTAGTGAAAGCCATGATGAGTCGTGCACTCGTGGCGCCGGGGCTACACACGTATGGCAAGCAATCAAGCACTGTCATACTTTGATAGTAGGAGGTTTCGTGAGTCCTAAATGATGCAATTGGAAAAGGTTTGGGTCAGCCGGAATGTAAACCTAAAAATTTGAACCTAAAAGGTCTTAAGGGGGTCGTTCACCATATTACCGTTTTATGCCGAGGGGGGAGGGGGTTCTCCCAAATGCTTACGGGTTGATCATGAATCATGTTGAGCCGAAATCATTGTTATGATATCCGGGCAAGCACTTCTCTATTACTTACTATATATTATAGCGGCATTATTCGATCAATTTCTAATTATTATCACATGATAGCATGATCAGGGTAGCATGTAACAGTTAGAGAAAGTGGTTTTCTAGGGGGAAAACGTCAAGGGGGGGGGGGGGGGGGGGGGGTCAGGCCATGATTAAGTAATATTGCTGTCTGGGGGGGGTGGGGGTTGGGTATGGATAACGGTTGATTTTGGAAGGGGGGAGGGGGTAAAAATTGCTAAAATATGAATACGTAATATGTGAACGGACCCCTAAATCCTTTGGAGGCTTCGTTTGGGCCGGGACAATATGTCCGACAGCGCACATCTGTCCGACTCAGAAGATAGGTTATTGGACAATAGTTTTTGTGCGGTACACCGTACGATTTTCTTGAAACTTTCCATTAATGTTTGGTGGTTATAGGACGAGTATTACTGTGTAAGTTTAAGACGAGTTTCTATGTGCCCAAATTTAAGATATTACCTTAAACAATAAAGTGTTACAAAAGCATATATCTGGAGATACTAACGTTACGATTTTCTTGGAAACCTATTCTAGCATCAGTAAGTTAGATTTAAGCAACAAATATATTTGTGAAAGTGTTGGATAAATTTCTATATCGCCAAATTTGAGATTTCACTTCAAACACACGAAATAGTGCTGTCGGACAGTTGTCGTGTTATCGATCCTATCGCGCTAAATTATTGACCTTATAAGGTATTCGTGACGTCGCGTATCCTTGACATTTGGACAGAGTAACTGTACAGACATGCAGTCAGTCAGGCACAGATTTTTGTTAGGCACGGCTTTTGAAAAGATCGTGCCAAGCTTGCATGAGGAGTTGTCACGTATCCTTGGCACGCCTCTAAACAAACCTACGTGCCTATGGTCATGACGTCTTGCCTGTTGGATTCCGTATGACCGCACTATGACAACAGTCATGGTGACACAGTCATGGTGACAACGTCATGGGACACAGTCATGGTGACATTCTACGTCATGGTGACCAACAGTCTGGTGACAACTGTCCATCAATGGTGACAACGTCATGGTGACAACAGCCATGGTGACATATACAGTCTTAGTTCTGTCGGGCCATTAAATAGGAAATAAATTATTGCGACTTCTTACAATTCCTTTTACAATTTTGTAGAAACCCTCCTAAATTCCATGATTAACATTTATCAATTGCCTCAGTAGTCATGAGTAATATACAATTAACAGGCTTGGTACCAGTCGAACGTGTGTGGACATTGAGTGGGATCTTGAGTCGACACCTTCTGTAATTAATCTAATAGTGTGATGGGGAGTAACGATTGGGTGGTAGTGTCCTTCCTCTCAGCTGTCCCTTTTAGGGGTGGAGTATGCAGGGAGGTGTCCAGGCTCTACTTCAGCTCTTACTCCAACTATACCATCTCGGCGGGTGTACCCAATACGCCCCCTAACTTCGCCTGTTAATCCCCCCCTCATGCTAAATAACAAGGTTTGGCGTTCACACTACCACAGAACTGCAGGTTTTAGAGTAGTGATAAAGTAACGAGTTGAGGTGCTCAACTACCACTGATCCGTTTCAATACAACGTGTATATAAGGTTGCGTGCACCGTTATGGAATCTGAGACGTGGCAAATGATAACGTTACATTCCTCCGAAACCAGAATACTGATTACTTCTGACCACTACCAGGTGACTAATAACACAAGCATTGTTTTATACTATAGTAACAATAACTTATTTATTAGATTCCTTGCTGTTTCTCTCGTATAAGCTCGTGATACGTGTTTTCTGTCTTAATTTAAGTGTGTTATTTAACATATAATATAAAAAACATATATAGGATATGGGATACAGGGATAGTTACGCATATTTGTTATTTTTTAACTTAATAAAGTGGTCATTATTTTTTATCTATTAGATGTTCTCCAAAATTGTTTAAAGATAACATTCTTTCTCTGAGGCAGAGTTATAATCAATACTTGGACAATAGCGGATTGCAAAATAGCTAACTTTAATTTTTAAATATTGCTATATTTTGTAGTTTAGCTAGTCATCATGGAGAAAGGCACTTTTTCAGTGAAAAATTTGGGCATGGATCTTAGGGGTTGAAAGAATTTTAATTGAAAAAATGATTTTTTACGGCAAGTTTCCCTTAAATGAATTTTTTTACTCAGCGTGATAATCAGCTTATTGGGCGCTTTTTTTCGGCGCTTTTTTTCAAAAAAAACAAGCCGTTTATATCGATTTTTTAACGATTATAAGCGGTTTTTTGAATTCTTTCAGTAAAACCCACTTATCAAGCGCTTTATAAGCGTTTTTTAGCCGCTTCTACAAACAGCCAAATTGTAACCCACTTATAAGCGACTTATAATCGCTTATAAATGGTTGGAAAGGTGCACCATCTAACGAAAAAAGTCGTAAAATATGTAGGTAATGGTCATATGTACCCATCCAATCAACTGGACACTCAAAATTTTGGTCAAAAACGGCAGCAAGGGGTCCATATTTACTCTGTCACATGTTTATAGTGTGACAATGTAACCATTTCCGTGCCGGCCGTATTTAAGCGATATCTTATCACCTGATTAAGATATCGTTATGTGACAAAGTTAGCCTAGAGGATGAGACGATTATCCTAACCATCAAGGGTTTGTGTAATTTCATAGTGTGACAAAGTCAACTACACTGTGCCTTTTAATAGGGTCACTTATATTTACCAATATCCTCAAACTCAAATGAACGTGTCCATATAGTATAGGATATGGGATATAGGATAGTAAATAGTTAGTACATATTGTTATGTATAACTTAATAAAGTGGTCATCATTTTATCATTTACTGTTCTCCGAATGAAATGAAATCATATTCTTTCAGATTGCAAAATAGCTAACTATGATTTAGAAATATTGCATATTTTGTAGTAGACATCATGGAGACAAGCCATTTTCAGCTATTAAGGTTGAAACAATTATCAATTGAAAACTGATGTTTTTACAAAATATCTTGAACATAAGCAGTTAGGTATTTTACCAAACAAACTCAAAACTTTTTTGGTTCAATATTTATTTTGCAGAGTTTACACAATATGTGGATTGTGCTTCATAGTTTGTTGATGAGCCGAATTTTTAGTTTTAATCCTAATGACTGATAGCAATTTAAATTAGTATTGGGCTTAGAACCAAGAAGGAAAATTTGTGGTGAAAATTACAAGAACCGTAAGAGTCTGGGTGGCAATAATTTCCTCGAAAAATCGTGGAATATGTGGATATTTAATTTTTCACATATTGTTTTAAATCTAATGTTATTGTAACGCATCTGAACTGTACTTAAATAGTTATACAATAACGATTTTCTTATCTACCACTACGATTTGCCAGTTTTAACGTTATTAATTCCAGGGCCGTGTGCAGAAGGAACATATCGGAATGATGCTATGACAAACTGTGAGACATGTGACGCTGGATTGACCCTAAACTCTGACAAAACAGCCTGTGGTAAGATAACTTTAAAGCTTATATTTAATATTATTGTTGTGTTTTAAATTTGAATTGACTGTGCTATAATAGAATGAAAACTGAGGATATTGGTACTCACAATAACTTCTAAATAAGGTAGTTCAAAAGAATTGCTGCTTAAAGATTTCCTAATTCTTCAGAGCTATGTCCAGCTGGAAGCTACAAGAACATTGAAATGACACATGTGAAGAATGCCTTGATAACACGATCAGTTCAGAAGGAGCAGCCTTGTGTACAACTTGTGAACTTGGCCAGGAACGAAACTCAGGGGAGAACAAAATGTGGTAAGAAATTGTTAACAAGAACCAAGCTGAGATGATTATATCTATATAGATTATAGATGGGCAAAGATAGGATAAGGGTTAAGACTAGACGGGATAAGGATAAGGCGCCAGATTGGGCTTAGAATCAAGAAGGCAAATTTGTGGTACGAAAAGACAAGAACCGTGAGAGTTTGGGTGGTAATAATTCTAACAAAAACCGTGGTTGTGTGGATATTTAATTTTTTACCTATTGTTTTAAATCTTATGTAATTGTAACACATATGAAGTGTACTTATATAATAACGATTTTCTTATCTTCCACAACGATTTGCCATTTTTAACGTTATAATTGTAGAGCCGTGTGTAGAAGGAACATATCGGAATGATGCTATGACAAGCTGTGAGACATGTGACGCTGGATTGACACCAAACTCTGACAAAACAGCCTGTGGTAAGATAACTTTGAAGCTTATATTTAATATTATTGCTGTGTTTTAAATTTGAAATAACTGTGCTATTATAGAATGAAAACCGAGGATATTGGTACTCACAATAACTTCTAAATAGAGCTGAGATGATTATATCTATATTATATAGATGGGCAAAGATAGGCTAAGGGTTAAGACGGGATCAGGATAAGGCGCCAGATAGGGCTTAGAATCAAGAAGGCAAATTTGTGGTAAGAAAAGACAAGAACCGTAAGAGTCTGGGTGGTAATAATTCTATCAAAAAACCGTGGTTGTGTGATATTTAATTATTCACCTATTGTTTTAAATCTAATTTGATTTAACACATCTGAAGTGTACTTATATAATAACGATTTCCTTATCTTCCACAACGATTTACCAGTTGTAATAATATATAACGTTATAATTCCAGAGCCGTGTGGGGAAGGAACATATCGGAATGATGCTATGACAAGCTGTGAGACATGCGACTCTGGATGGAAACCAAACACTAACAAAACTGCCTGTGGTAAGATAACTTTAAATTTTATATTATTGTTATGTTTTAAATTTAATTTAACTGCGCTACAGAATGGTAAATTGTATACAGTATTTGAGACTTGGACCACCGAGCAAACGATAGTATAGTTATATTTGAGGTTGCTTGAAAGGGTTCGGGTTGGGACAGGAAAACTAAATCGCGGAACTGCGGAAGAAAACACAGGAAACCGTCAAAATAACCTTATTAATCAATTTAACGTGATTTAATATGACATATCGACAGTGAGCTGTACGGGACTGAAGCCTGAGTGGAGAACTGCGATCAGAACAACAACACAGTTCCCAGTAGTCCCAGGAACCGTGGTGGAAGTGAATTGTGTTGACTCCAGAGCTCTCCATAAAGGGGAGCAGCGAGGTGACCTGCACCTCAGGAACGGAATTTATTTTCGATTTTAATGAACCCGAGTGTATAAATACAGGTATTGTAGAGGCGGATATGCTAAATGACCATAATCATCACTACAAAAGGATAACTAAACTCTTCGTACAACCAGGGTAGTATCAGCATAACTGACGAAAGGGGGGTAAAATAATGTCGTAAGGGGGAGAGTTGGTTAATGGTTATATTACTATAGAAAACTGATTTAATTTAATCTTACAGTTGATGGGCTATGACAAATAGCTCAGATGATACTGCAATCTAACTTAGATATCCAAATAAGAAAATGTGTGTTTGAGTTTCCGGGTGGAAAAGTATGACAGCAGAAACCCAGTACCCATAAGTCCCCAGAAAAGTTATCGAGGTAACCTGTTCTGAGATCCCAACACAACAGCATTTGACAAAGCAAAATAAAATGTAAAATCAATTTAAATTCAAAAATTTAACAAAGAATGCATTTCATTATAACATAGTAAAACACTTTGTTTCATAAATATATTCAATTTAAACGAAAACACTTAATACAATCGTGAGATGTACGTAGAATCCAGCTCAAACATAAACCCTTGATGATATAGTCTAGCAAATATTAGATACTAACCGCAAATCTGGTGATATCCATTTCAAATAACAAAAACCAAAGATCTTCATAAGGTCTAACGATAATCTACTCCTATCTCAAGTTATTAATTAACAACCCCAGGAACAATGACGATGATGTATAAAGTCTATACGAATGTCGACAGAATAGAGATGAACAGGAAGAAAGAGAGAGAATATCACCTCCAATTAATTTATGAGAATTTAAGGTTAGTAAGAATAATGTCCACTTAAAGTGTTTGTTTTTTTTCGTCATATACTGCAACACTTCTATTGTGCTGAATTCCTAAAATTCAATTGCTGTTTAAAACACATTGCTATTATGAAATGAAATGAGGTATTTATATCCCGATCATATGATTAACCAACAACACAAGGAAGGTTGTTGTTAAATGTTAACCATGTCAGAGCGGCTGACTGTGAGTGATGTGAGCAACTGGGTAAAAGTAAACTAAAGTATAACTCATCATAAGGCAAAGACAAAATTAAAACATCTTAATTATTTTTCCAGTTTAACTGTGACCAAATTTTACATTTTGAACATGAACCGTGTTGATTACCAGAGATTACTGTACAATACCAAAAATATTGTGTCTCTCGGCAATAAAATCACCATTTCAGAATACAGATTACAAAACGAGCTTCATGGCATTGATAAGTGATGAATACCCCGATAAAAGACACATAACTCCATCACTGTGAGACATATTTGTGTTTATAAAAATTTATTAACATTATTCAATGTTAAATACATATTATTTATAAATATGTATTTAACATTAAATTAAATTCAAAATCTATTCAAAGATTTAGCAAAGGTGTGATGTATTGCTATTATATCATATTATAACAATTTGTTTCAGACCCTTGCTCAGTGCTCACTGCTCAGCGGGAACGAACTTTTCAACTGAAAAGACAAAATGCGAATCCTTTGTTGACCATTTTACGAGCTGTGAGCAGTAAGTACAAGAAGCGAAAGATTACTCTTTTCCGTCGAAATCTTTCAAAAAAACTGCTCAATCAATATCCAAAAAATTGTAACATTATAAGGCTTATATCTTTATATTAATACTTCTCATACAAAGTTACAAGAAAGTCTTCATGTTATGCAGTGGCAAAACGTTGCCTGTTGGCGCCCCCCCCCCGCCGAAAAAGCGCCCCCCTGTTGGCGCCCCCTCCCCTTTGGTACCCCCTCCTAAAATTGAACAAATTAGGTGATTTGGGAGAATACGCCGGTAAAATCTCTAAAAAAAGTGCGTTTCTAGAGCAAAACGCGCAGTTTTGCTAGTACTTAAGTTAAGTTTTCGAAATTGTCCCACATTCAAACGACGATTTGGCGCCCCCCCCCTAAGACGGCGCCCCCCCCCGCAGTCACGCACAGCGGGGTCAGCGGGGCCCTTTGTTACGCCACTGATGTTATGTATCCTGGGTTTGGACAGGATGATATTACCCCTTAAAATATTTCCATCGCGTTACATAATACTCAATAAATGTAATAGATTTGTAGTGTTGTAATTAGTTTTCAACTGCTGAAGTTTATCCAGCCCTAATATATAACAACTTTAGAAAAGCAAAGTTATTTGCCTTCGTTTTTAAACCAACTTTCAGCTTAATCAGCAGCTACAATTACGGTACGTACCTATACTTAATAAGTAGAATCTAGTTAATTGTTATTACATACACCATTGATAGCTTGGTAATATTGTCTAGCAAATATTAGAAACTGACTGGAGATCCGGTGCTTTCCATTTCAAATTTGGCAAAAGCGAGAAGATCTTTATATTATCGTAAATTAATGATAATTTACTCTTATTTTAAGTTATTAATAACCAACTCCAGGAACGAAGACGATGCAGTATAAAGACTATACGAATTTTCAACAGGTAGAAAGAAAGGATATCAGCTTCAACCAATTAATGAGAATTGATGGTTAGTAATTATAGGTTAGTAAAATGACCCTTTTTAAAGTGCTTTTTCGTGATAACACTTCTATTGTGCTGAATTCCTAAAATTCAATCGCTGTTTAATACACACATTGATAATATCTAACTTATTTTGAACTTGACTGTGATCAAATTTTGAACATGAACTGTGCTGATCACCAGAAATTACATGTACAATACCAGAAATAATGTGTCACTCGGCAATCAAATCACCATTTCAGAATACAGATTACAGAAACGAGCTTCATGGCATTGATAAGGATGAATACCCTGAAAAGACACATAACTCCATCACTGTGAGACATGTTTGTGTTTATAAACATTTATAAACATTATTCAATGTTAAATACATATCATTTATAAATATGTATTTAACATTGAACAAAATTCAAAATATATTCAAAGATTTAACAAAGTTTTGATGTTTTGCTATCACATCATATAATAACAATTTATTTCAGATCCTTACTCAGTAGGAACGAACCTTTCAACTGACAAAACAAAATGTGAACCCTTTGTAAACCTTTTAGGCAGCTGTGAATAGTAAGTACAAGAAGTGACAAATATTTTTCTCGTTTAAATTTTTCTATAAACTGTTCAATAATTATTATCTCATGAAATGTGATCATTTTTACTTTTACGTTCCGAACACGAAATGTGGTCTTTACCAAAAACTACATAATAACAAATTTTGTCACTCGACCATTTCAGAATCCAGGAACGAGCCTCGTGATATGAAACGACGATCACGAGAAAAGACACAGACCTCCGCCACTGTGAGATACTGCTGTAACCAGACATTTTAAGCTATCTTAATGAACAATTTGACTTGTATCAACCTACCACCGAAGAAGGTAAACATTGTACACTGTACCGAACAGTAGAACCGGTGTCCCTTTTAACATTTTAAGAAATGCAACCGATTGATAAATGGAATCGGATTAATCATTTTAAACGTTTTAGATAAATCTGCATGTATTACTATTACTCTATTATAGCATATTATACCACTTTATCTCAGACCCTTACTCAACAGGAACGAACATTTCAACCGACAAAACAAAATGTGAACCCTTTGTAAACCTTTTTAGGCAGCTGTGAATAGTAAGTACAAGAAGTGAAAAAATATTCTTCTCGTTTAAATTTGTCTACAAACTGTTCAATAATTATTATTTCATGAAATGTGATCATTTCTACTTTTACGTTCCGAACACGAACTTTGGTGTTTATCAAAGACTATATACATATAATACCAGATTTTGTCAGTCTACCATTTCAGAATCCAGGAACGAGCCTCATGATATTGTGACGAAGATCTCGAGAAAAGACACAGACCTCCGCCACTGTGAGATACTGCTGTAACCAGACATTAGCTATCTTAATAAACAATTTGACTATATCAACCTACCACTGAAGATGGTAAACATTGTACACCGTACCGA
Organism: Bolinopsis microptera; assembly: GCF_026151205.1. NCBI lineage: Eukaryota > Metazoa > Ctenophora > Tentaculata > Lobata > Bolinopsidae > Bolinopsis > Bolinopsis microptera. The sequence goes on from NC_087076.1 coordinate 20,901,533, forward strand.
ACAGTAGAACCGGTGTCCCTTTTAACATCTTAAGAAATGCAACCGATTGATAAAGGGAATCGGGTTAATCATTTTAAACGTTTTCATAAATCTGCATGTATTGCTATTATAGCATATTATACCACTTTATCTCAGACCCTTACTCAACAGGAACGAACATTTCAACCGACAAAACAAAATGTGAACCCTTTGTAAACCTTTTTAGGCAGCTGTGAATAGTAAGTACAAGAAGTGAAAAATATTCTTCTCGTTTAAATTTTTCTACAAACTGTTCAATAATTATTATTTCATGAAATGTGATCATTTCTACTTTACGTTCCGAACACGAAATGTAGTGTTTACCAAAAGTACATAATAACAGATTTTTGTCACTCGACCGTTTCAGAATCAGGAACGAGCCTCATGATATTGAAACAAAGATCTCGAGAAAAGGCACAGACCTCCGCCACTGTGAGATACTGCTGTAACCAGACATTTCAAGCTATCTTAATGGACAATTTCACTAGTATCAACCTACCACCGAAGATGGTTAACATTGTACACTGTACCGAACAGTAGAACCGGTGTCCCCTTTAACATCTTAAGAAATGCAACCGATTGATAAATGGAATCGGATTAATCATTTTAAACGTTTTCATAAATCTGCATGTATTGCTATTATATCATATTATAACAATTTATTTCAGACCCTTACTCAGCAGGAACGAACATTTCAACTGACAAAACAAAATGTGAACCCTTTGTAAACCTTAATAGGCAGCTGTGAATAGTAAGTACGAGAAGTGAAAAATATTCTTCTCGTTTAAATTTTTCTACAAACTGTTCAATAACTATTATTTCAGGAAATGTGCTCATTTCTACTTTTACGTTTCGAACAGGAACTGTGGTGTTTATCAAAGACTATTATATTTATAACACCAGATTTTTGTCACTCTACCATTTCAGAATCCAGGAACAAGCCTCATGATATTGTAAAGACGATCTCGAGAAAAGACACAGACCTCCGCCACTGTGAGATACTGCTGTAACCAGACATTTCAAGCTATCTTAATGAACAATTTGACTGTATCAACCTACCACTGAAGATGGTAAACATTGTACCCCGTACCAAACAGTAGAACCGGTGTCCCTTTTAACATTTTAAGAAATGCAACCGATTGATAAATGGAATCGGATTTATCATTTTAAACGTTTTCATAAATCTGCATGTTTTGCTATTATAGCATATTATAACACTTTATCTCAGATTCTTACTCAGCAGGAACGAAAATTTCAACTGACAAAACAAAGTGTGAACCCTTTGTAAACCTTGTTAGGCAGCTGTGAATAGTAAGTACAAGAAGTGAAAAATATTCTTCTCGTTTAAATTTTTCCAGAAAAGACACGGACCTCCGCCACTGTGAGATACTGCACTGTAACCAGACATTTCAAGCTATTTTAATGAACAATTTGACTAGTAATAGTATCAACCTACCACTGAAGATGATAAACATTGTACACAGTACCGAACGGTAGAACTGGTGTCCCTTTCAACGTTTTAAGAAATGTAACCGATTGATAAATGGAATCGGATTAATCATTTTAAACTTTTTCATAAATCTGCATGTATTGCTATTATATCATATTATAACAACTTATTTCAGACCCTTACTGAGCAGGAACGAACATTTCAACTGACAAAACAAAATGTGAACCCTTTGTAAACCTTAATAGGCAGCTGCAAATAGTAAGTACAAGAAGTGAAACATATTCTTTTTGTTTAAAATTTTCTACAAACTGTTCAATAATTATTATTTCATGAAATGTGATCATTTCTACTTTTACGTTCCGAACACGAAATGTGGTCTTTACCAAAAAGTACATAATAACAAATTTTTGTCACTCGACCATTTCAGAATCCAAGAACGAGCCTCATGATATTGAAATGAAGATCACGAGAAAAGACACGGACCTCCGCCACTGTGAGATACTGCTGTAACCAGACATTTCAAGCTATCTTAATGAACAATTTGACTAGTAATAGTATCAACCTACCACTGAAGATGGTAAACATTGTACACCGCACCGAACAGTAGAACTGGTGTCCCTTTTAACATTTTAAGAAATGCAACCGATTGATAAATGGAATCGGATTTTTTTGAGAGATAACTTTAAATCATTTGAACGTTTTTATAAATCGGCAGTCACCGAGAAATTTAGAGATTTATTTTGAAATTTAAAAAATAAATGTTGTGTGGAGTGTGATTATTTTCTTTAAGGTGTATATTATTACTTACCATTTTTAACTGATGTTTTTTACAATACGAAATTTAAATACATTTTACTTTACAATTTACATTACTTTTTTAAAGTACTAATTTAAAAGCACAGAGTTGTATTACTTTTGACTTTTCAGTTTTACATTACTTCGCTAGTAATGACTATGATTTGTTTCAAACAGGTGCAATAATTAAATGTGTAATCTCACAACTCTCTTTCGAATAAAACATTTCAGCAAGGCCATAAAATAATACATCATATACATATAATAAACAAATAAATAATTGAACAAGGTACTATAAGAGTATAAGTGTTTCTAAACTCACCATTTAAACAAAATGTCACTATAAGACCCAAAATTAGTGGCTCACGACATGAACTTATTGGCCAAAATTAAAGAGTGAGAAAATATTCTGTTTAAATCATTTATGGCAGAAATCGGCCAAAATATTGCGAAATTTACTATTTGATAGTCTCAACGAGATACTATTCAGATTATTATGCTAATTATGTTTAATTTACTAATTTCGCTAATTATAATAATTTTGCTAATTATAATGATTTTGTTAGTTATACTAATTTTGCTAATTATACTAATTTTGCTATTTATACTAAATTCGCTAATTTCACTAATTTTGCTAATTACACTAATTTTTCTAATGACACAAATTTTTCTAATTATACTAATTTTGCTAATTATGTTGATTTGATAATTATACCAATTATACTAATTTTGCTAATTATACTAATCATACTAATTATAATAATTATACTTATTGTACTAATTATACTAATTGCATTAATTTAACTAATTATAAGAATTATACTAATTTAAATACCTATTATACTAATTTAAATACTAATTATAGTGATTACTCACCACACTGATTTTGATATGGATGCATACGGCGTTACTCCGGCTCCAGCTCCAATTAAAACCGTAGTCTTGTACTTGAATATGTCCTGAGATCATAGAATGTGAGGTGAAACTCACAAGTTTCTTGTGAATAATAGCTGATACATTCTTATCGATTATTCTTTGGTTGACTGGTTGTGCTATGAGTTCATTATAGGATATAAAACAAGTCGAGTTTGCACAGAAAATGTGGACTAAGGTCCATAAACTGCTATTTTAAAGTTCAGCTCTACTCTCTTTCCCTCTTTGGTAGAATGACCGGCTACAGCTTTTAGTAGGGAAGCTGTATAAATAATTGGGTTAGGCAATATTTTTAGTTTTCTTCAAACTATGTCTCCAAAAACTGAACGAAAGCTTAAAAATATAAACTGGAGAAAACAGGACATATTAATTGACACAACAATGCAATTTACTACTAACACCAGGTAAACATCCCGGTAATAACTCACCTGTCCAGTTACCCGATTTCCTGATATGCACGGAGAGATAGTCCTCTTTAGGAGCTGAAGTTAGGGTGAAGGGATGCCACTCAAATATAGACAACTCACTACATTGCAGGAACACGTACTAGGGAGGATGTAGTGGGTTAGGGTGAAGAGATGCCACTCAAATATAGACAACTCACTACATTGCAGGAACACGTACTGGGGAGGATGTAGTGGGTTAGGGTGAAGAGATGCCACTCAAATATAGACAACTCACTACATTGCAGGAACACGTACTACTACTGCCACTGGGGAGGATGTAGTGGGTTAGGGTGAAGGGATGCCACTCAAATATAGACAACTCACTACATTGCACTTGCAGAAACACGTACTGGGGAGGATGTAGTGGGTTAGGGTGAAGGGATGCCATTCAAATATAGACAACTCACTACATTGCAGGAACACGTACTGGGGAGGATGTAGTGGGTTAGGGTGAAGGGATGCCACTCAAATATAGACAACTCACTACATTGCAGGAACACGTACTGGGGAGGATGTAGTGGGTTAGGGTGAAGGGATGCCACTCAAATATAGACAACTCACTACATTGCAGGAACACGTAATGGGGAGGATGTAGTGGGTTAGGGTGAAGGGATGCCACTCAAATATAGACAACTGACTACATTGCAGGAACATGTACCTACCTACCTTGGGTAGTGGGTACCTTGGTGCTGTAGGGAGTAGAGATCAAGCTGCTTCAGGTGCTCCCAGTAGCTAAGATGCTTGTATCCTGCTATTTTTGCAGTGAATGAGTGTTGGATCGACTCAATCATGATTATGTCACACTGCAGGTGAGGCGACCAGAGAGCACAACAATACTCGACAATAGAGCAGACTTATGTCTTGAAGAGCATCATCATCGTGTCTTTGTCTCTGGTAGAGAAAGTTCTCAGTACCCATCCAGCTTCGCTCGCTGCCTCAAAGGACTTTCTTGTGATGTGTTGACGCCAGAAGAGATCACTGTCAACATACACACCGAGATCTTTCACGGCATCATCAGAAGATATCGATGCACCAAATGGTAAAATGTAGGGTTTCTTTAGCTCAGGGTTCTTACTATGCTGGAGAAGTTGGAACTTACTTTCGTTCAGCTCCATGTTGTTTGCTACTGCCCATCGCACTATTAGACTGCACAGAGATGTTCATTCTTCCTGGAGACATTTGCAGTCGGACGGGGAGTTCAGTGAACATTTTTACTTAGCAATGCAAATGTTTTACAACTAGGAATAGGTCGTTTATATACAAAATGAATAGCAGTGGGCCTAACACAGTGCCCTGTCATGTGGTACCCCACTTAGCACCATTATGACAAGAGATTCAATACCATCTACAACGACATGTTGGGTTCTTCCACTGAGAAAGCTCTCCAGCCAACGGTGGGCGTTGCCCTAGATACCGTACATATGGAGCTTCTTCAAAAGTATAGCGTGATCTACCTTATCGAAGCTTTAGGTTTAAGAGGTCGAAAATACCAAAATCTGATTTTCACGCCTTCAAAAGCGTTCATTGTCCAATAAGAGGCCTTCCGTCTGACAGGTAGCGTGCAGGACATCTGGATATCACGTGGCGATTTCTAAACATATCAATGGATGCTTGGTGTTGTTCATGTGACCTCCGTTATAAACGTACTGTATTTTTATAAGTATCAATGACAGGCGAGCTCCAGGTTGAAACGTGAAAGGAAATAAAACTCTCAGTCTCATAATCAATGGGTAAAGTGGTAAAGTAGCATGATGGTAGTGACTAGTGATACATAGATTGGCAAGAGCCACACAAGTTTACTTGATCCCAGTCGTATAAAATTTGACCGCAGGGGGGATCAGCCCTCTAAATGGCTAAGAACTGTCACGGGTCATACCACGTGACAGTACCTCGTGACTACGTCATTCGGATATCACGTGTATAGACACACCGGGGCCGTGCTGTAAAGGGCTTTATAATCTTACTATATATAAAGCGAGACGATATATATTGATTATGGATGTGTTTATCCGTACCATTTTACTAACACCACGGCATCAACTTTAATGCGACTTTCCGCAAAAACCGTAAAAGATATTCATATACAACTGAAACTTTTTTGATTGGGTCAAATGCTTTATTGGCCTCCAAATCAGCATGAAAAAATAAAAATTGGCCAAGGAATAGGAGGTTAGAGCCCAAAATTTTGACCCAGCATTAATGTGACCAAAACTATGAAATAGATGCTGACTAACTTTGTTATTAGTTTAACAAGTTATAAGAGTAAAATCTACTTTCTCTACTAAAAATTAACTCTCCATCTTTGGTGGTCATATTGAGTTAAGATTCTTCGATTAAAATAATTCGCTACTCTCAAGTTTAATTTCTGTCTGCTTCTATAGCTAATTCGTTTCTGCAATTTTTAATCGAAATTGAATAAATTATATGCTTCAGCGGCTTAACACAGAAAAACAGAAGATAAAGAAAGAGAATTTTTTACAACTAGAAGATATTCACTAAGTATTCAGTATATTCATTTCAAGATAAAATAATATATCACTACGCTTCTTCTGCCGAAAACATTATACAAAATAAATTCGAAACTAAGAAAGAGAACATCTATGTAAAAGATAAATACTTTTTTTTATGATTTTTTATTATAATTTTTGTTCTTTTTATATATTTTTCTTATTATAATGAAGAAGTCAGTAGTATGTATGAAGTTATTTTAGATAGGCAGTATTCAAGAAGCCGACCCAGCGGACTTCAGTTTATTCAGCACTTTGTCTTATCTTTACTCTTATCTGTACTCTTATACAGTCCCTCCACTTTGTTCTGTCGCAGCACTGACTCTGTTTGACATTTGTCCCCTCAAACTTAACGGAACTCTCCTCCTCACTGGGGCCAGAAACCTTTCTCTCAATCCCCCACTTCTAGAGATGATGATAACAGGATTCAGGGCTGAACCTAGAATCGGCAGCACTGTCCCAAACACTGCTATAAAAAGAGTAAAATGATCACGGTATTTTAGTCCTAACAGCATTGAAAACATATATCCGTAGAATGCAGAGTTACAGATGACAAATAGGGATGACATGAGGATAACTGTAATGGTCACGTGACGTTGATTGGATCTAGCTGGGAACTGACTTGATCTGTGGAGAGATATGACCTGCAGAATGCACGTAATAATGATAATAATGACTGGTATTAGAAAAGCAATCACCAGGAGCGTCACCAATGTGCCGAACCATTTTGTTGGACCATTTTGAAATCCATCTGCAACCATAGTTGCTAGACCGAAGCCCATAACAACGTACTTAACATAGAAACCCTCAGTGAACCATTTTTCCACGATATAAATCTGATATATATCAACTCCAGCAATGACAATCCACGGCACAACATAAAGAACGCAGACCAGTATCACCATCTTTATCTTGATCTGGTGGAAGGGTCTGATGATCAATAAGATCATGACTGTCCTGGAAACAGCGAGTACTAAGTTGTAGAATACGGACGATCTGTAGCTTATCTGGGTGAAAGTGAAGCATACTACTGTGTTATGGTCCAGAGTTGCCTCGCTGATTACATCTCTTGTGAAGAGTGAGATATGGACTGGTGTATGACCCCAACAGCAGTCAGAATATCAGCCCCTGATATCATAATATAAAGGAGTGGGACTAGGGAGAGTTTGTTTTTCCGGTAGAAGTTGACAACAAAGATGTTGAGGGTGATTGTAATCATACTCAGTATTACACAAGGCACCCCGGTGATGAAGTATGGCTCCAGAGTTTTGGGGTTCATCGGGTTACCAGTGGTGTGCGGTGCTTTATGTATTGGATCAGTCACATTTCTGTTAATAAATGTGAATTAGATAACTTGAATCAGGTTAAGAGTTCAGATCGAAGTGATAACAAATTCGAATATGTTGGTAATTGTGAGAGACGAGGCTCTGCTATACAATATGCTGTGCAATACAAGAAGAAGATTAGCCTGATACTAAAAGCTGAAAAGTAACCTCATATTACATATATGATACAAAGAAAACTCCATTTACGGACGTGAGGAGAGTTAGGACTCCTCAATAACTACATCATATACATTCCTTCTGTAACGTCCTCAATAAATGTAATTGATTTGTAGTGTTGCAATTATTTTAATCGTTGTAATTGTAGTGTTGTAATGTCACCGCCCATAAAATTAGATTAAGTAATGAAAATATGGAATTATGAATTGTCTTAATCAAAGTTTTAAACACAAAAAAAAACTATTAAAGAAGAGTATGTCCTTTAGCTCACCAAGGAGCAGCAATGTGGCAAAAATAAAACCTATCTTAATAATATGGAGTCCTCACTCTGATTAGAGATTTAAATACCCAAACCTCGTCATAAGCCACATATTTTCTTTTGTTTTTGCGACCTCATGAGGTTTATTTGAGCTGATAATAAGTATATAACTTTGTATGAAAAGCATTAATAGTATAAGCTAACAATGCTATTCGTCTATTATAATTATTGTAGTAGCTCTATAAGTTTGTAGAGCCACCGGCACCTGGTTATTGAACGCGAAGAGTTTTGCGATAAATTATCAAATGCTATGTAATCACAACAATAACATAATATAATATAATAGCCGAATGATATTGATATGGTATTTTTGGTATTTTGAAATGGAGAAAATTTGATATTTGTTACAAAATCATTGATCATAAGTTTGGTAACGTTGAAAACGTTTCATCATATTATGGTGCATTAGACCCCATACCAGCTAGACGATTACCAGATGATTCTTCGTTCCAGCTAGGCGGCACATGCTGCAGACAGACCAGAGTATGTGATCCAGCCTTTAATCCCAGCTCTGCTATTTTTCCAGATCGTGTAATTATAATATGTTCCTAACGGGGTCCGGACTCTACAGCATGAGACTTTACGGCGTAAGACTCTACGGCGGCGCCGTACAAAACAGGACTCTACGGCGTGAAAAATCCGGGTGACCGACAACTGAACCCAATTGAACCTAGTTCCCACGCAGTTAACAGGTACCCAATCAGCTTAATTGGGTGACCAATCAGCTTAAATCCGAAAACGACAACTGAACCCAGGTTATATCACAACTGCACTGAAATCGGAAATACGACAACTGAACCCAACGATCAGATTTTCAGGTTCTCCTTCTTCGCAGGGGACTGTGGTCATTATCACTATAGGATAGATCATGACCACTGTTATTTAGAGCATTGGAGCCTTGTGCTTACCACGGTAAAATATTAATAAGTGGAGAAAAACGTTAAACTTCGTTTTCTCCGCATTTGGTGAATCGTTTTGTTGCTTGTACATATGAAGGCGATAATCCTTGGTAGTGATCAGAACTTATCCAAAATGTCTGTCACACTAAGGGGTCGTTCACATATTACGTAATCAGCTGAGCCGCTGAGGGGGGGGGGGGGGTTCCGAATGATGACGCTAGTGTAATTTTGACACAGTTATTGCTATGTGTAAAACTGATTACGGAGGGGGGAGGTGAACAACACTGAACATGTTCCAAAGAATGATTACGTAATAATATATGAACGACCCCTAAGGTAGAAGAAGTCAAAGTATCCTCCTCGTCGGTAAGACCACTTCGGGCACTAGCCAATAAAGTGGTTCAGGTTACTTTGCTCAGATTACTTGGCTCAGATCTCGATGTTTGGCCTGAAAATTTGCTGGATTTTGTTTTTAAATTTTTAATAAAATGGTTCCTGCCGCCAGCTGCAAGCTATAAACTAAGTCTAACAACAAGGGCATACTATGACCATTGCTTCTCTAATCCTAGAATCCTGCATACAGATCACTTTTCAACAGGATAATTGCTACTACAATACCATTAGTTGAGGTAAGCCCAGCCACTTAAAAAGGGTAAGATCCCCAGTTGACTTGGCCATGTTATGAGGCCGGGTGAATGGGGCGAATATGTTGCAAGTCTTTGCCTGGGGTCAATATTATCAAGCTGTCCCCAATACCATTAGTGAACTAGTAGCTCACTACTCACAAAGACAAGTAAACCTTGTCATTGCAGCTGTCCCAATACCATTAGTGAACTAGTAGCTCACTACTCACAAAGACAAGTAAACCTTGTCATTGCAGCTGTCCCAATACCATTAGTGAACTAGTAGCTCACTACTCACAAAGACAAGTAAACCTTGTCATTGCAGCTGTCCCAATACCATTAGTGAACTAGTAGCTCACTACTCACAAAGACAAGTAAACCGTGTCATTGCAGCTGTCCCAATACCATTAGTGAACTAGTAGCTCACTACTCACAAAGACAAGTAAACCTTGTCATTGCAGCTGTCCCAATACCATTAGTGAACTAGTAGCTCACTACTCACAAAGACAAGTAAACCTTGTCATTGCAGCTGTCCCAATATCATTAGTGAACTAGTAGCTCACTACTCACAAAGACAAGTAAACCTTGTCATTGCAGCTGTCCCAATACCATTAGTGAACTAGTAGCTCACTACTCACAAAGACAAGTAAACCGTGTCATTGCAGCTGTCCCAATACCATTAGTGAACTAGTAGCTCACTACTCACAAAGACAAGTAAACCTTGTCATTGCAGCTGTCCCAATACCATTAGTGAACTAGTAGCTCACTACTCACAAAGACAAGTAAACCTTGTCATTGCAGCTGTCCCAATACCATTAGTGAACTAGTAGCTCACTACTCACAAAGACAAGTAAACCTTGTCATTGCAGCTGTCCCAATACCATTAGTGAACTAGTAGCTCACTACTCACAAAGACAAGTAAACCTTGTCATTGCAGCTGTCCTAATACCATTAGTGAACTAGTAGCTCACTACTCACAAAGACAAGTAAACCTTGTCATTGCAGCTGTCAAAATATCATTAGTGAACTAGTAGCTCACTACTCACAAAGACAAGTAAACCTTGTCATTGCAGCTGTCCCAATACCATTAGTGAACTAGTAGCTCACTACTCACAAAGACAAGTAAACCTTGTCATTGCAGCTGTCCCAATACCATTAGTGAACTAGTAGCTCACTACTCACAAAGACAAGTAAACCTTGTCATTGCAGCTGTCCCAATACCATTAGTGAACTAGTAGCTCACTACTCACAAAGACAAGTAAACCTTGTCATTGCAGCTGTCCCAATACCATTAGTGAACTAGTAGCTCACTACTCACAAAGACAAGTAAACCTTGTCATTGCAGCTGTCCCAATACCATTAGTGAACTAGTAGCTCACTACTCACAAAGACAAGTAAACCTTGTTATTGCAGCTGTCCCAATACCATTAGTGAACTAGTAGCTCACTACTCACAAAGACAAGTAAACCTTGTTATTGCAGCTGTCCCAATACCCTTAGTGAACTAGTAGCTCACTACTCACAAAGACAAGTAAACCTTGTCATTGCAGCTGTCCCAATACCATTAGTGAACTAGTAGCTCACTACTCACAAAGACAAGTAAACCTTGTCATTGCAGCTGTCCCAATACCATTAGTGAACTAGTAGCTCACTACTCACAAAGACAAGTAAACCTTGTCATTGCAGCTGTCCCAATACCATTAGTGAACTAGTAGCTCACTATTCACAAAGACAAGTAAACCTTGTCATTGCAGCTGTCCCAATACCATTAGTGAACTAGTAGCTCACTACTCACAAAGACAAGTAAAGCTTGTCATTGCAGCTGTCCCAATACCATTAGTGAACTAGTAGCTCACTACTCACAAAGACAAGTAAACCTTGTCATTGCAGCTGTCCCAATACCATTAGTGAACTAGTAGCTCACTACTCACAAAGACAAGTAAACCTTGTCATTGCAGCTGTCCCAATACCATTAGTGAACTAGTAGCTCACTACTCACAAAGACAAGTAAACCTTGTCATTGCAGCTGTCCCAATACCATTAGTGAACTAGTAGCTCACTACTCACAAAGACAAGTAAACCTTGTCATTGCAGCTGTCCCAATACCATTAGTGAACTAGTAGCTCACTACTCACAAAGACAAGTAAACCTTGTCATTGCAGCTGTCCCAATACCATTAGTGAACTAGTAGCTCACTACTCACAAAGACAAGTAAACCTTGTCATTGCAGCTATCCCACTACCATTAGTGAACTAGTAGCTCACTATTCACAAAGACAAGTAAACCTTGTCATTGCAGCTGTCCCAATACCATTAGTGAACTAGTAGCTCACTACTCACAAAGACAAGTAAACCTTGTCATTGCAGCTGTCCCAATATCATTAGTGAACTAGTAGCTCACTACTCACAAAGACAAGTAAACCTTGTCATTGCAGCTGTCCCAATACCATTAGTGAACTAGTAGCTCACTACTCACAAAGACAAGTAAACCTTGTCATTGCAGCTGTCCCAATACCATTAGTGAACTAGTAGCTCACTACTCACAAAGACAAGTAAACCTTGTCATTGCAGCTGTCCCAATACCATTAGTGAACTAGTAGCTCACTACTCACAAAGACAAGTAAACCTTGTCATTGCAGCTGTCCCAATACCATTAGTGAACTAGTAGCTCACTACTCACAAAGACAAGTAAACCTTGTCATTGCAGCTGTCCCAATACCATTAGTGAACTAGTAGCTCACTACTCACAAAGACAAGTAAACCTTGTCATTGCAGCTGTCAAAATATCATTAGTGAACTAGTAGCTCACTACTCACAAAGACAAGTAAACCTTGTCATTGCAGCTGTCCCAATACCATTAGTGAACTAGTAGCTCACTACTCACAAAGACAAGTAAACCTTGTCATTGCAGCTGTCCCAATACCATTAGTGAACTAGTAGCTCACTGCTTACTTGCCCAGTAAAGGAATAAGTCTAAGTATCCTCTTCGTTGGTAAGACCACTTCGGGCACTAGCCAATAAAGTGGTTCAGGTTACTTTGCTCAGATTACTTGGCTCAGATCTTGTGTATTCTAATGCTTTGGGAGGGCCTGCCATGGTTCAGATTTCGAGTCTTGGGTCGGATCTCGATGCTTGAGGAGCAGTGGATCGTATCCTTTTTGGCACGCTTCGTGAACACGTAAGCTTGTTAGATCAGATCTCGCGATCGAAAGGCACCTGAGACCTTGTCATCTATTTTTTAAATCGACACACTTATTTTACTTCGGAGTATTCCAACAGCAACATTGTTACACAAGTGTAACCAGCCAATTACAGGTGCCGAAGGATTAAGTTGGCCCGTGACGGTTAAGGTAGTGTGTACCATACTTTATTCGCCCGAGACTTTGCTGCAATGGGCAGCTCCTCATTTAACCCTCACACCCGATTTCTCGAGTATTCGGCTGCGAGTAGACCGGGGGCTGCATAGATCACTCAGGATCCTAAGCTGAACGTAAACGACGCTCATCCCACGACCAGGCAGACAGCGGGATTCAAACTCGCAACCTCACGATTGCAAAGCTGGTTTTCTAACCAACTGCGCTACCTGGCCGTTACGCTTGTTATACAGATCGGATCAATACATAAGGACATGATTGTCTTCAGCAAGTACATCAGCGGACAAAGAAGAGCTCAACTACCTCTGAACACAGACGGTTTCCTCTACACCCGGAGAAAGGATTGAAATACCCCTACTACCTCTACCTGGAGATATCAGAAGTACAGAATCAAGAAATGTCCTGCTCATGTAATCCTTGACCATAGAGATCAGTCCTTGGCCAGCGGTGCCAAACCTCATTCCCACAACCCTGACAACTTAGTAGCTGAGAAAGCAGAGTTCAGAGCAGAATTGAAGCGGAAAGCTGCCCTAGGATTTTCCAACAGAGTTACTCCATCCACGCTGTCATCAATAAGAAGTGCATCCCTTTGGTGTTCTACCTACTTTCTGACAATCCGGATTGTAGTTTTTATCAGAGGACTCAAATTATTTCTGAAAACAGCTTATCATCTCTTTTATCAACGTTAAAGCATATCATTCAGGTGACTTATATGGTCAGTGATAATCTCTCATCAGAACAAGTCATTTCATCCTATTAATTTCTCAGAGCTGGCAGAAAACTTCACAACAAAGCTCTGTTTGCCATGCTTAGATCCCCGATGAGGTACTTCGACACGCATCCTATAGGTGAGGCATATAATTGGTATTTTGATATTTGGCCTCAAGCATCCAAGTAATTTTTTGGAACTTTACTTTTAGCTGTGATGCTATTTGCTCCAGATTGCATAACTTTAATGTTATCGGTTAACACTGATGTACAAATATGATAAGAATTTGGTTTCTGTGTCATTAAAAATCTTCACAAACAAATTCATTCAGGATTAATAATCAATCGCTTCTCCAAAGACACCTTCTTCATGGACGAGAAATTCCCTGACGTTTCATTCGACTTCGTTCAATTATTTCTCCTTTTCTTAGGTAATAAATGACAATAGAAATAACAATTGAATAAATATAATAACAACTTAAAGATAGATTAAAATGATTGTCAATAACGATTCATCTTTCATTAGAATTTCTCTGATCAGATAAGATGGCAAGATATGTGAAGTAATTAATTAAATAATTAACAATAGATAATTAGCAAATGCTCAGTCCTCATCAGTATCCTCATTTTCAGCGGCTGTAATCCTAGTTTTTATAGCTAATTACTGGTTTATCATACCCAGCTCATTCTGATGGTTGTAGTAATTCTGCGGACAGCTCGATATTATCTGGTTACATCAGTTGAAATCCCTGCGGTTGAAGGGGGCGGGAAAGAAAGTAGTGTTCTGTCCGGCATTTATCGTAGTAGACGATCACAGCCGGACTCAGGGAGTGGAGCTTGTGGGAGGATTAAGTGTACTACGGCTTTACAAATTTTGGAAGCATGCTGGGATATAGATCTGATACCAATCGTATAGATCTGATACCAATATATAGATATAGATCTGATACCAATAGTATCTGATACCAATAGTATATATACTAAAAATACTCTAGTACAATTGTAACTGCAGTTTTACAGAACTCTAAATGCAGGTACCACCCGGCCGTATTCACACTCAGACCTGAGTCATTTTCCGATACGAGATTGGGGACTAGACGGGTTCTAAAAACAAACAAACATATATTAAAGTCACTATTGTGACAGTACATTAGAACCAGACAGAAACAATATGCAGTTTCTGAGATCTGCATAATGCATAATTCTAAGATTATTGTTTTCAACACCTGTAAACTTAGCAGCATCTTCGAGTACGCAGGACTTCCAGTTCTTACGGGGTCTGCCCCTTGACCTCTTTCCATAATTTGGCTTCCAGTTCAACAGAAACCTCGGTAGTCTAGAGTCTGGCATTCTAACTACATGTCCATACCAACGTAGCCTGGCAGCACTGATGAAAGTCTCAACTGACTTGATGCCAGCCCTCCTAAGAACTTCGTCGTTGGTCACATGAAAGAACCATTTAATCCTAAGGATCCTTCTCAAGGAGGTTTGATGGAAAACCTCAAAGCGTTTCATCTGCTTTTTGGTGGTGTTCCAGACTTCAGCTCCATACAACAAGATGGTGAGGACAGCAGCCCTATAGATCCTGATCTTGGTTGGAGTCTTTATAGTTCTGCTATTCCAAATGTTCCAGAGCTGATGAAAGGCGCCATTAGCCTTCTGGATACGGACATCCAGGTCTCTGCTGATTGTCCCATCCCCACTGATAGTTGCACCCAGGTAGACAAAGTTGCTAACCTGCTCGACGGGTTCACCCTCAACCGACAGCTCAATACAATCATCCTTGATGAAAGGTCGCTGGGAGGCGCACTTGCTTA
Organism: Bolinopsis microptera; assembly: GCF_026151205.1. Lineage (NCBI taxonomy): Eukaryota > Metazoa > Ctenophora > Tentaculata > Lobata > Bolinopsidae > Bolinopsis > Bolinopsis microptera. The sequence goes on from NC_087076.1 coordinate 20,916,922, forward strand.
CAGCCATGCATTGGGTCTTCTTTGCATTTATTCTGAGCCCAGCGTAGGAGCTGTAATAAACTAATAGATCAGTTGATTCCTGTAGGCCTTCCCCTGAGTTGTCCATAATAGCCATGTCATCAGCATAATCGGTGTCCAGAATGACCTTTTCCTCGACCGTCTTCATCTCTTTCTGCAGCACTGCGCCTTGACTGATGATCTTGTTGGTCTCAGCCAGAAATGCAGAAAAGTTTAGGCAGAAATTAAAGACAGGAGGTGCTTGAATGTCACCCTGACCTGTGCCTGAGTTAACATCAAACCAGTCTGTCAGCTCCCCATTAACCCTCACGGCACTCATGGTACCCCCAAAAAATGACTGAAATATTCTGACATATTTTTCAGGCAGCCCATAGTGTCTCATACTGCACCAAATAAAGTCCCTTCTGATAGAATCGAACGCTGCCTTGAAATCCACAAAATTAATGTAAAGAGGAATGTTAAACTCAAGACAGTTATGAATAATAGTTCGGAGAGAATAAATCTGATCAATACATGAGCGGTTCTGTCTAAATCCGCACTGATTCTCCCTGAGGAGACACTCCATACCAGCATGTAACCGCTTAAGAAGAATCATCTGAAAAAGCTTGGATGCTGTAGACCTTAAGGTGATCCCTCTGTTGTTCCCGCAGACTGAAGTGTCTCCTTTCTTCCCAATAACAATGATCACACCCTTTAACCAATCTTCAGGAACAGTCTCTTCTTCCCACACTTTGACACTTTCTTGAATAGACACTCTAGTTGATCAACTAGAGCACTTGCACCATACTTCAGTTGCTCGTTAGTTATCCCGTCCACTCCTGGGCTTTTGACTTTGTTGTTCTTAAGCTTTGTCAGGGAATAACTAATCTCGTCTCTGGTGGGTGGTCCATCCGAACAAGAGAGAGAGTTAAATTGGGGTTGGGGTGGTACTGTATCAAGGTCGGCAAGATCGACACTTGATAATGGAGGGTTCAGAAGTTCAGCAAAGTGCTCCTTCCACCTATCCCTCTGCTGTTGGGGATCCGTGATCTTCCTACCGTCCTTGTCTTGGACACAAGATGCTTGAGGCTTCTTGTTCTTACCAGAGATCTTCTTGATCTTTGCCCATACTTCACGCTGCTGACCTTTGCTCGCTGCTTCCTCAAGATCAGTAGCTACTCTAACTGCCCAGTTATTGTCGTCTAGCTTGCTGCTTTTCTTGACTAACTTATTAAGTTTAGAATACTCTGACCTGTTAGCGTCTGAGTTTGGGTCTTTGCGCTTAAACTGTGCCCGCTGAATCAATAAATCCTTGGTCTTCCGTGACAAGTGTTGCTCCTTTGCCTTCCGGGGTCTTTTGCCTAGTACCTCCAGTGAGACATCAGTGACGGTCTGACTGAGATTACGCCACATATCCTCGAGGTCGACCTCACTATCCAGACTTGCAAATCGGTTTTGAAGAGCCACATTGTACTCTGTAACCGTAGTACTATCCCTCAGGCGTTCAATGGCAGGCACATTGGGCCTGTTGGCGTTGATCTTTGTCACTGACTGAAGTTTGATTTTCAGCAGTCCTAGAACCAGATAATGATCGGAGCCGATGTCTGCCCCGCGACATACCCTAACATCAAAAAGTGACTGACGAAACCGCTTTCCAATGCAGATATGATCTATCTGATTGACGGTGAGCCCGTTGGGGGACCGCCATGTTCCCTTGTGAATATTCTTGTGCTCGAAGAGAGTTTCCCCGATGACAAGCTGGTTCGTCGCACAGAAATCCACAAGTCTTGTCCCGTTGTCATTTGATGAGCTATGGAGTGATTCCCCACCGATGACCGCTTCACTTCCATATCTGCCTGATGTTACTTTTGCATTAAAATCGCCGAGCAGTAACTTGATATCGTGACGAGGTAGCCCATCAAATGTATCTGTGAGTGTCCTATAAAACTTATCTTTCTCACTCTCCTCAGCACCCTCAGTTGGAGCATAGGCCACAACAACAGAGATGTTGATTTGCTTACTATGCAGCCTAGCAGTTAAAACCCGCTCCGATGTGGGAGTGAACGATATCAGGGAGTTTCTGATTCGTTTTGAAAGACTGAGACCGACTCCCTGTCTCTTGATCCCGTCGACTCTACCGGAATGGATGAGTAGACTGCCATTGTCCAGTAGAGTGGTGCCAGATCCAGGCATGTGAGTCTCGGTGATCCCCAAAAGATCCAATCTGTACTGATCAATGTTTTGAGTAAGTTGGTAGAGCCATGTGTAGATGAGTTGACAAGAGATAGAACGTTCCATGTTCCAAAACGTAAAAACTGTTTGCAATAATTTACTGGATTGGATTTGTTGGAAGCAGGGTCAACATGGATGATCTGTTGACTAATAAATCTGGTCGGATGACGAGTACCCCCTCTTCTCATCAGGCGACTGGGGTCCCGTAGGCTTTGCCCAGCCTCCGTCATGCTGGAACCATCCGTCCTTGAATTGGAAGTAGCACTCCGTCCATTTGATGTGTGTGTTGTTTCAGTAGCGTTGTTATTTGAGGTGGAAGGGATGCTGGCCCTTCGCACCCGATGAACTGCATGCAGTCCTAACGAGACAGATGTCCCGGTTATATTTTTCGACCTGTACTGGTCTAGAGCCGCAGTGTTCTGTTACCGTTCACCTGTTTTAACTGGAATCACCCAGAACAGGCTACTAAGCTTAACAGTGGCACCTCGAGAAGGGTGTGGCTCTTCACCACGCACTACGGATCTTGGGCTCGGAGAGGTTGTGTAAGACACTTCACGAGCCCCTGGAGTTTTGGAAAACCCCTAACTATAAGGAAGTTAGTCTAATTTCTCGCTATATATTATCAGGGTTAGGGTTTCACTTTCAGCATATGCTTTTCTTAAAGATTGGGTTAGGGTTCCGGTTAGGGTTGGGATCAGATTATATTAGAGTACAGCTTGAGCTAGAGAACAGGTTGAATAAGTCACGTGACAGTCGAGTGTAGAGTGATTAAGCATCATCCGATAATGAGCGTACTAATACTATGTCCATAACTGCTACAGTTTATTTTCGTGTGTTCATTTATTATATTTATATCCCTTAGTCGCATTCTTGATAGCTAGGCACCCATTTCTAGCTGTCTGCTAGGTACATTTACTTTTTGATTAAGTTTGACTCCAAATCTAGCAACTCTATGATCATGCCCATTAATCCTTTTTTAAATATGGTTTATTAATTCACTAGTCTTGAAAGTTCGCTCTGGCCTCGATAAAAAGAAACATCCCTATAAGTATAACTATTATAACTATAACGTTAAGTTCGTTTTAGGTTGACCGTAGGACTAATAGTAATATATAATATAAATAATTAGCGTAAGTTGAGGACATTCTTCAGAGCGATTTCTTCACTGAAAAAAAATCAAACAAAGAGTAAGATTTTCGAACCAACTTCAAAAGCTGAAGTTTCCTGAGCTGAAAATAGCTAACTCCGGAATTTTAATAAATTTACTTGAAATTACCCGATTGTAATGTAATTATCTTCGTACCTCGGGGTGTTATAAAGTTATAAAACCTGAAGCCCAGTTACCCTGTATTTCACCGGATGGGTGGTCGCCCACCGGTCAAACATAACGAGATCTTTCCTTTGGACCAGCAGAGTTATTATTAGCACTAAGTGCTCTGGGCCAATTGCATAACTTGTAAGTAAGGCCTATAGTAATTAGTATAACATTTTGGCCTATCCGACTATCCGTGTACGTTTGTAAACGTCCATTTCGTTGTTCACCGTAAGCGTTACAAAAGCTTACGGATAGGCCTAGTAAATCTAATCGCGCCCATTCCGTGGTCATACTCATATGATGTTATTGTTCGGAATTTTGATACTATATAGTCTCCAGTTAGTCTAACTCTAAGTCTAACTTAATGCGAGCTTTTTCTTTGAATAGGAGATGGGCAATTTGGTTATCACTATCAGTATCTGTCAGTGTCAATGGTCACATATTATAAAGCACAGTTAAGGCACAGCTACAATGGTTACTTAAAGTTAAGGCACGCTTAACGGGCACACTTAACTCATGGCTATGTGAAAGAAACGTTAAGTTGACGTTCCTTTCACATAGTCATGAGTCTACGCGTACTACGTGACACGCTTGTTTTACAAGTAAGCGAAAGGGCTCTGGTTAGAGCAATACGTTCCTTTTAAACCTTAACCGTTATATGTGACCATTGACAGAGTCGTTATGAGCAATATTACCAGCGCTCATGATAGTCATTGTTTTGGCTCAGTGTTTTAACTAATAAAATTATAACAATCGTTACAGCATGGCATTATTTCAACGTGTTTTAAATTTGATAAGACTGAAAGGTGCAGGTCGGGTTCTGGCCTGCATGTTATTGTTAAAAGCAGCAGTTGTGGAATTTCCGGTAAATCTTATTCTCACGTGTGTTTTTTCCTCACAATAACTGTTCCCGCGGTGTGTTCCGGCATAGTTTGAAACTATTTACACTGTATGCATTGTCCTCATGACTCACGGTTAAGTGTAGATACATGGTCATAGACCCAGGCCACGCTGGCTCCAAATATTCAACATAATGTCAAGATAATGTGCAATTCATGGCATATTTATATTCAAGTACTATAGTGTAACCCGGCCTTTGGCCGGGATTTCACTACCGCAGTTAATAACGGCTGATAAGTGTAGAGTGTTATAAACCCATGATAGCATGATGGGGCCATGATGAGCCGAGCCCACGCTGGCTCCACTGAGGGACCGCAACACAATAGTAAGGGGTGCACGATAAAAATAAACCTGCTCGGATTTTAAAAATTTTTGTACCATTGTTTTCTAGAGACTGTGAGAATTTTCACAATACCAAATTTGTCATACCTTTTTGAAAAGATCAGTGAGTTTCGCCTAGGTGCCATATTTGATGGTGCGCGGCTTTTGGAGCAAAAGTAGCTGTAAAAGTCGCGTAATTTGACCAAATTTGACCAAATTTGTTAATTTTTGTCGTATTATTTGGATTTATCTTCGGTTCCTTGAATGAAATCATTTTGAAAATTGGCAATGACCTTCCAATAGGGCTTTCACAACTGTCCGAAAAATTTGGTGGATATTGGAGTTGATATAGTGATGAAAATGGGGGGAAATGCGCTGCTTTTAGCTGTAACATAATGTCTGATGGTTGGATATGCTTTAAATTTTTCGGACACTTTCCTTGTAAGTCAATGAGTAAGCTAACCAATTTTTGTTGCAATCGGAGGTCGGGAAGTATACTGAATATCTATTTGTTTGAAGGAAATTGTGCTGGCCGAAATTATCGCTAAAAAACCATCCTACAGTCGGCACGCGCGGCTCACTGTCGATGGCGCACTACCTAACAATAGATTTATTAATATGCAACATAATTTCAAGATTATGTACAATAGGCGCGGTTATATTCAAGTATATTCAACAACGTTACACGATAATGAGCGTACTATGCCCATAATTTTACTTCGCTTTCTTTTCGTGTGTTCATTTATGTTTCTTAGTCGTATTCTTGAAGTTGATACAATACAGATGGGTACTAATTTCTGTCTATCTAGGTAAAACTAAATCGACTTTTTGATTAACTTAAAATGGAGGAGTCAAGCAGTAGTATATAGTTTATAGGGTAAAATGTCCGGTGAATATTTCTTTAACCTTCCTTTGTATCACGTCGTGACCCCCATCGTCGTTTCACTATAAGTATAGTGTAGAGTTTCTACAATACAGGGGGAGCTGCGCACTCGTGCGCGGCGGGTCATACAACCGCGTATGACAAACCTTCTTTACGGTAGTTAAATCATAAATGTTGCGAACCCGTGGTATGGTGATCACGTTCACAATTTGGATAGTCCCCAGCTTGAGCTAGTGACTTAATACTAGCCTTTCTTTTGAATGAACCAGCGCTAATCGTTTTTGCCCAGTGTGTTAAAGTATTAACAAAGGAAACTCCAATTAGGTTTAGGTTAGTTTGGCCTTTCAGCTACTGTTTAAAACATATATTGTGGCCCGCTCCTACTAGGCCCCCTACTGGCCCAGTGCCCACTAGCTACGCCGAAGTAGATGGAGGCCGCCTGAGCCTTCATTGTACAACAGTAAAGAACCGTAATTTGTGAAGTCAAATAAATTATCTCCAGGTAAGGGGTCCTTTGATTTTATTTGGTCGAGCGTGTCATCCTTTGAAAGGCTGATTCTCATGGGAGGGGGGGGGGATACAAAATGCATTATCATACACTTTTTGGGATTATTAGATCGTCAGTAGTAACAAGTTTCTTGCTCTGAACCTGAAAATCGTATGGCTTGCAGCCTTGCAGATGGCTGGAAAGGTATGTAATTAAGTTATAACTATAAAATGAAGAGAAAGCAATCCTTCGTGCCAAGGACAAAAGAAAATCGCGATTATTTAGGACAAAAATCGCGGCTCCGCAACAAGCCAAACTAGGCAAAATCGCGGCGAAAATCTCGAAAATCGCGGCTGATTCGCAAACATTTCCACGGTTCTTCAAGTGAACAAGTTGTTCTTAGGCACGTGATTCTGGAACGAGTAGTCCAATGGCATATAATTATCGTTATGGTTATCGGACAGAATGAGGTTTAAATTACTTAACATTTTTAATTCTATCGAGTAGTGGCAAACTTTTGCAGCTGGCTTTTTGTGGGCTACTAATTAGAGGTGGTGGCATGTTGCCAGCATTGTGGGATCCTTTGTATAAGTTGTTCACTATCGATATGTTCGTATAAATATTTCCTTTACCCTCATTCACTCATTGCATCACATCGTGACCCCCATCATCGTTTCACTCAGTTGTGTCGGGGTGAAAGTCGCGATATGCAGCGATTCCGCACGTGCCGCGATTTCCTTTTGAATTTGACCTTGCTTCGTGCAGACTCGTGCAGGAATTCGTTAAATGTTTAAGTAAAGTATTATATCATTTTAATATGGTTGTAACTATTAATGGTGAAGCAGAAAATCTCAATATTATTGATCGAATATGTTAATATGCTAATTATAACTTTATAAATATGCTGTATATGTAAACAGTTTTCCAGTCTCCCCAGTCCCTTGCTCGATTGGGACGGACCCAGTTATTCTCTCTGTCGCTTTATTTTGAATCGAATTATAGGTTTTAATTTGGCCCTCGAAAGCCGGTTCAAGTCTCCGAGTCATTCGTCCTTTTCTCATCGCAAAATATGATAACCCTAACCGGAACCCTAACCATAACCCTGACCAATTAAGCTGATTGGTTAGTGGGAACTAGGTTCAATTAATATTATTGGGTTCAGTTGTCGGTCACCCTATGATGGCTTTATCACAATGCTGGCAAGCATTACCGTCGCCCTTATATTCACAATACTATTTACCCCCTATACTATTATATCCCCTTTATTGTTTTCCAGGCATTAAAACTCTTTCGAAAGTAGTTCAGCAGGTACATTTAAGTTCAAAACATTCTAATTCAATGTTAAAGATGACAGGAATAAGAAATAGTTATATGGAGGTTTTTAAGAAATTTTCGCAAAATTCGCGCCAGCATGTTATACGAAATTAGGTAAAAAACCCAAAATCGCCATATTCAGGTGCCTTAAAAACCATGTTAAAATTGAGTTAGAGATCTGAAACTTTGCAGGGCGTCTAGACCTTGTCCAAATCGACAGTGAAAAAATTTTCATTTTTCAGGAGTATCGGGAAGTGGGTTTTCTGGAACCCCTGTTTTACAACAGATTGTCGTGAAGATATATATATAATAATTTAATATGTATAGACGCTTTTTGCAGTCAATTGTAGCCTACATTTAAGTGTCCGTAGATTCAAAAGTATAAAAGATACAGTCATTTCGAACCAGATAATCGTTTATACTTTAGTTTACTTTATATTGAAAAATAATTTATCATCATCATCATCACTTGATGACGTCATCAATTTAAGTGTTTTTAAAACTTGATTTTTGACAAAATAACAACTTTTCAAATCGATTTTACACCATTAAGGAGTAATTTTATTCAAAATCTGAGGACAATTTCATCTTAGATAATTGTTCAAGCATTCTGAAAATCTACCGGAAAAGTTTCCTACCTTACTCCTTCGTAAAGATATTTGCTATTGAAGTTAGTGCTTTTTTGAAGAATAATTTTATAAAAACACAAAAGTTGTGAATCAGTATTCTCTGGTGTTGGGCCATCCCTTGGGTTGTGGAGCTCAATTTTGCTTCTTAAAGGTGTAAATTGTGTTATAGGCTAGTTTTAAAGTTAAAAATCGAAAAGTTGCACACGTGGGGACACGCCCAAATTGATTTAAAATAGCTAAAATCACAAAAAATTTTGATTTTCACGATTTTTATCAACTTTGGAGTCCCGTTGTGATCCAAGTTCTTTTTGAAATCTTCTGAAACTTTGCATGCTTATCAAACTATATATTAAATACCACTATGCAAAAATTTACGGTGATTCAATATTGTATGCGTACGCAACGTCCGCTCAAAGTTTGCACGTGCGAAAGGTGAGAATTTTGCTCATTCGTGATTTCGAATATATTCTGCTTTCCACGATATTTAAATGGCATTATATTTGAATTTAATGCCAACTTGAATGAGTAAAAAGTGCCATATTCAGTCGGTTATCGACAGATATACCTAACTAAACACAAGGAAACGTTTTCAAAGGCAGAATTTCGAAATTGTCGAAATTACCTCCTTGTTAATGAAGTTTCGACTAGTATAGCTGTGTAAATTATCCTGACATTATAATCAAAAAGAGATGATATTTGACCAAAACCCATAATCATGGGTAGAGTGTACCGCTGCCAGTGTCTCTCTTTTCCAAACAAAAGGAAATGATATAAATTTGAGGAACAGTCCGCTAATGCAAATTGATACCGAGAATGAAATCGGTCGCTCGCTTTTTCCATTCGATCACGGCTCACGAATTGTAATAAAGCTTATTGATTTGAAAAAGCGAGCGACCGATTTCATTCTCGGTATCAATTTGCATTAGCGGACTGTTCCTCAAATTTATATCATTTCCTTTTGTTTGGAAAAGAGAGACACTGGCAGCGGTACACTCTACCCATGATTATGGGTTTTGGTCAAATATGATATCAATATTGCTGAAGTGCTAGGCCACAGTTGATCAGGCGATCTGCAATTCTAGCGATTAAAAGTCTTGAGGTCACGACCATCATGTCCATGATCGTAATTCGTGATGCCATGATAGTGATATTTATTATTTATTTAGATATTTTATCCGTGACTGAGTATTATTTTCTGGAATGTAAAATATTACGTAAAATATATGTTAAGAATTTCTCAGTGCCTATTATAGTACCTTATCGGACCTCATTTGGACGGACATTAAATGAACGCTAGAAGGCATTCAAAACCATCAAAAATCCGAATTTTTTCATTTTTAAAACTTTTTATTATTTCAGCAAATGATTTTTAAATCCATTTTTTATACAGTAAGTAAGAAAAGCAGTCGTTAAGCAGTAAATATTAAAATATGTGTACATGATCAGTGTCTAATATCACATATCATCTTCATCAAATGGGGTTTCGTGCATGAAATATTCCATGCTTAAAGCATCAGTGATTTCTAGCTTTATGGAAACCTTTTTTATCAAACTACCCCGGTCCTGCATTTCAGTGTTAACTTTTACGGCCATTCGGCGTGAAGTGGTTTTATCTTAGAAAACTTTAGGTTAACCTTAGGCTTAACATCACGTGGAGCTTTCCTAGCACTGTTTCATTACCTCCCCTGAGTAATATGAACAATAACAACGTCGGACAATGTCATTGGCAACACGATTTACCGTAATTTCTAGAGGCTGGAACAAGTTTGTCATGCTGGCGGGGCCGGGGGGACTAGCTCATGAACTATGTTGTTGAGTGCCATAATTTCGTTGACTTTTTCCGCCAAGTGTCCCTTGAAAACGTCATATACTAGTAGTAGTAGAGTTTTCTGTGCCTCCGGCAGACCAAGGAGAACCTTTCCGTCGTTAACTTACGGCACAATAAAGTTCTCATAGTTGTCATATTCTGGACAAAAAGTTCAAAGTGGAAAAAGTTTTGAAAAAAATTCAACGGACTTCAACTTGGACGGACCTTATTTGAACGGACATTAAGATGACCGTTAGGGCCTCCAGCGTTCAATTAATGTCCGTCCAAATAAGGTCCGATAAGGTAAAGTGTTTTTGCTTCTCTTTTCAATCTCCATTTGTAACAACATCGCTTTATTAATATAGTCACGCATTTCGTTTTCCATTTCACTGTCACTTTGATGGGAGGTAAATACAAAATGCATTATCAAACACTTTTTGGGATAGGTCTTCTTGCTCTGAACCTGAAAATCGTATGGCTTGCAGCCTTGATGGCTGGAAAGGTATGTAATTAAGTTATAAGATGAAGAGAAAACGATCCTTCTTGCAGACTCATGCAGGAATTCGTTAAATGTTTAAATAAAGTATTATATTATTTTAATATGGTTATATTGGTGAAGCAGAAAATCTCAATATTATTGATCGAATATGCCAATGAGCTTAATATCATTTTACCAATATTTTAATTTGGGTCTCTTTACCTGGTGGCTAAAGTCCAAGAATCTTTACCCTAATTATACAGCAATAACTTTCAACAATTTTGACATGTAAGCGAAAGTTTGTTGTGAATAAAGAATACTCTTAGAAAGCTGCACGTATTTTGTATTTGATCCTATATTATATGGTACAACTTCTCCAACTTCTGTCAAAGTTCTGGCTACAATTTTACATATTTTGTTGCTAACTACCTGAAAACCTTTCACGATCACTTTCACGATATCATTGAGTCATTCTAATTATAAAACAAATCGTCAGCTTTTGTCCCACTTTTACGTCTCACGACCAATGACCATATTATAAGCATACAAAAACACTCCACCGACACTATCAGCCTGCTGTACCACCAACCTAGCCATCTGAAATACTTGACTGCAGTCATCTGCAGCATCGCTATACTAGTACGAAAGTCAGTTTATAAATTATGAGAAAAGATTTTCGGGATCGTTGTCGTGACCAGCCCATCGTTACCACTTACCACTTAACCAGCCCAGATTTGTTTGTCCCTTATTATAGTTGTATTAAATATTCCTTAAGAATTGACCCTCAAATAGATAATCCTTAATAATAATAACATATTATGTTGTCAGTGTAAATAGTTTCCGGTCGGAACGAAACCGGCTATTGCTCTGGAGCTATATTTTCAATCTGATAACGGAATTAATGAGGTTTAATTGTCGATGATCCAGGATACCTCAAAACTTTAAAAGTTAGCGGTGCCTGTCCCAGAAAATGATATCAATACTGCTCATAGTCATGAGTGGGGCCACACGTGTCGGGTCTCTTGGTCTGATATTTGGACTTAGCTCTGAGTGTTTCTCTTTCCGGGGAAGGACTTAAAATTATGTAGTGACTTTCCGTTGCAATTTTTGAGAATTGTGATCAATTATTTCAACTCTTTTTGTATTAAATACAAAAAGTGACTACCCAAAAGTGGCCCAAAAGTGACTACCCACACGCAACCTCTTAATAACTCACGTAATTCGTCTCTAAATTGCACCAAAATATCATATATTATAGATATGGGTCAAACTTAGATTTCCTGAAATTTTCGTAAGCCACGCCCAATAACAGTGGGCGTGGCGTGACACTCCCTCTTTTTCACTATTGTCTTCATAAAATGAGAACGCTTTAAGCTAAGAACTCCAAATTTTTTGCACACATTTGGCTTGATAATTTAAAACCTTTCCCAAAGTTTCAAGTTCATTGTTTAAAATTTGGCTGAGTTATGACTATTTCAAAATTCATCGGATACGTGATCCGAGCACTCAGTGCACTCAATCAGTGATCTCGTCACCCAATCTGATCAAGAGTAATGCGTTAGCGTGTATTAATGAGGTTCATTAGGCTTTACCAAACATACTGAGGAGATGACGACCTGATCATGATTGATTGGATACCGATAATGACTTTGCTAGACAGGAAAACACCAAATTCTTCGTAAAAGTAAGGTCCTAGGATTCCACGAGAACTGATGGCGCACCAGATCGTGACCTTTTCAGGAAAATCAGGAATCACGGTCTAAAAGTTGGTGTTTCTTTGTGATCCGATAGGCCCGGTTAGAAAGATCTCGCTTTAGGATTCGTTGAAGGGATGTTCTGCTGAGGTCTAAGGCAGGAGCTCGTTTTCGGGTGCCAATTTTAGGTGTATCCATCACGTCACAAACAACCATGGTGATGTTTTCTTCGGTCCTCGCAGTTCGTCTTCTGCCGACTCTTCGCCGATCGTTTGCAGAAAAAGTGAACTTGATCTTGTGATGAATATCAAAGCAGCTTTTCCGGCAAGGAGATGGTCGGTTGAATTTCATTTGAAATTGTCGTTTAAGCTGAGGGCAGAACTCCCCATTCTCTTTCTTCAGGTAGACAAACAATCGTTGTTCCGCAGTATAGGGAGGATAGTGAACTATTTTCGATGATTCAATGGATAGTTCATTCCTTTTTATCGATTGTAAGGAACGAACCTGTGACTAGCAGGGCTAACAAGCCCTGCAACCAATCAAGCGGTGCATGTGAGCCAAACAGGCCATTAACCAAGTGCAGAGATCACTGACTGAGTGCTCGGATCACGTATCCGATGAATTTTGAAATGGTCATAACTCAGCCAAATTTTGAACAATGAACTTGAAACTTTAGGAAAGGTTTTAAATTATCAAGCCAGATGTGTGCAAAAAATTTGGAGTTCTTAGCTTAAAGCGTTCTCATTTTATGAAGACAATAGTGAAAAAGAGGGAGTGTCACGCCACGCCCACTGTAATTGGGCGTGGCTTACGAAACTTTTAGGAAATCTAAGTTTGACCCATATCTATAATCTCTGAAATTTTGGTACAATTTGAAGACGAATTACGTGAGTTATTAAAAGGTTGCGTGTGGGTAGTCACTTTTGGGCCACCCTGTATTTAAACAGATATTCGAATAAACAAACTAAGCAGTAAGCATATATATAATACTTTAATTTTAATAATCATTATACTCATTGTAATGTTGTTGTATGTTAGTTAAACTAGCAGGAACCCGTATAATACTGAAGGGAAAGGAAGCAGTTCTAACGAGCTCTTCTCAAACACAAGGATATAACTTGTGAACTCGGCTAGTATATATGAAACATTTGTCATGGAGTTGTAGAGGGAGTTATGTGCCTCGCCGGGCTAAAGTAGTGGATGACCTTGCTGTACGGCAAGTTAAACAAGGATCTGAAACTACTAGGTTCCGTACAGACTCAACTCTGCACCCGTGTCAATATGTTCATTATATGCAAGCCTCTTGATTTATAATCACCGAGTCTAGTAATTGTTTAAGAGAGTTCTCTGGCAGTTACGAAACTCGAGAGACTGTGGGATACTGAAGGGAAAGGAAGCAGTTCTAACGAGCTCTTCTCAAACACAAGGATATAACTTGTGAACTCGGCTAGTATATATGAAACATTTGTCATGGAGTTGTAGAGGGAGTTATGTGCCTCGCCGGGCTAAAGTAGTGGATGACCTTGCTGTACGGCAAGTTAAACAAGGATCTGAAACTACTAGGTTCCGTACAGACTCAACTCTGCACCCGTGTCAATATGTTCATTATATGCAAGCCTCTTGATTTATAACCCTAAAATGGTGTCAAGACTCTAGCGACTAAAATAATTATTACCTATTTAATTCGCATTTTTGACACCACTTGGGGTACCAAATTTTGGGCTCTAAAACTCCTATTTCTTGGCCAATTTTTCATTTTTTCATGCGGATTTGGAGGCTATTAAAGTATTTGACCCAGTCAAAAAAGTTTCAGTTGTATATCTTTTATGGATTTTGCGGAAATTCGCGTTAAAGTTGATAACGTGGTGTCAGTAAAATGGCACGGATAAATATATATGGTCTCGCTTTATATATAGTAAGATTTGAAATGGGATATGCAGCAAGTATGACCAAATACTGAATATAATTATATCAAACGAATCTTGCGCTGTCCTCTTCAACTGTGATTACTGTCGTGTATTTGAGTATAACAGTCTAGTCATTATTTTGTGGTAAATATTTGATCAGTAAGTTCGAATTAAAAGGTTTTGGTTCGTGCAATTATTTATTTACTGGGCCGCCCTCAGACTGTCATTCCGCCGCAGCTTCAATCTGTTAGTGTTTATGAACAGATGCGGTAAAAGGTATCGTTTAGGGAATCCAAATTCTATAAGTATGCAACGTCGACAACGTTTGCAACGTCGACAACGTTGTTATAGTATAACAACGTTGTCGACATTGCATACTTTCTACAGTATAACAGAGCTAGATGATGAAAAGAAATTAAAACATATAATAACTGATTTAAAAAAAATCCTCGAACAAAGCTTTCGACTAGCGGCCAGCGGGTTTCTAGTATATATAATTAAATATATTGTCTCGCTTTATATTTAGTAAGATGGGCCTGTAACATATATTGCATATCAACCATATGTTTTCGCACACTTAATTTATGTAAGCAAGCATGTTATTTAGCGTGTATTCGTATGAATGAGCTTAAAGACCTTCCTTATTCATGTGTTTTTTAAATTTTCAGCATGATTCATGTTCAGGAACCGAAGATATGACAAAATAATACGATAAAAATCAACGAATTTCGTCAAATTACGCGACTTTTACACCTAATTTTGCTCCAAAAGCTGCGCACCATCAAATATGGCATTTAGGCGAAACTTACTGATCATTCCAAAAAGGTATAACAAATTTGGTCCTATGAAAATTCTCACATTCTTTAGAAAACAATGGTACAAAAATTTTGAAAATCCGAGCAAGTTTAGTTTTATCGTGCACCCACTAGTATAATAATAAAGGGGGTAAATAGTATGGTGAGTATAAGTGACACAGTCATGTTTGCCAGCACTGTGATTATTTTAGACATTTAGTTTCTTGAGTCTTAACACCATTTTAAATTTAAATTTAAAGTTAGAGTTAGACGGGTTTCTGAATCCTGCTAGTATTATTAACGAACAAACTTTTAAAACATGGGGCAAAATTTTTCATCAAATGCTGTTTAAAGCAAGAAACTCACATTTTTTTTTTCATTTTCTGAAAGTTGAGTCTATTATAGGCTAGCTCGATTTCCTTATATACTTTGTTGTCCTTATTCGAACTTTATAAACGGTGTGTAACCTAAACGAATTCAAATTCAAATTACAATGTTAATGTCTGACCCAATATAAAAGGTAAATTTAAAATATGAATTCGTATTTATTCCTCTTCTTTTTTGTTTTTCAGTAGGCTCATGACGACATAAAGATGCAGAGCCTCTCGTTTTTAGGTTTTGCAGCTTTCTGTCTAGTTGTCAGTGATGCAGCGGATCCCAGTATTCCAGGTAATATAAGCTAGATTTTATAATATTTTCTACTCGACTGAGAACTGAGAAGTACCATTTATAATTGTCATATGTCTTTTAAACACCACAATTTCAGGTCAATGGAAGGACAAGAAATATAGACAACAGATTGAAATTCCCAACCGAGCGGATGTTTATATGAAGACTGATCTGACGATTGGAAATCTCAGAAATTTGAGAATCAACTATCAAACCAATAACAGCATGAATGCAGGGGCTTTCAGATTACAGTTCTCAGATCCACCAAAATATGGTTTCATTAAGTGTACGACAGTAGACGGAGACGATTTAATTTTAGACCTTCCTGTTGATTTGCCCGCTAAAGATGATGATGGTTTTAGGATCTTCAAAGTAGAAACGCACGGAACAATGGGTTTGAAGATCAGTTGTAACGATGAGTTACTGATCACTTTCGAACCTTCCGACGCAGTGTGCACAGGAGTTTCGTATTGGAGAGATGCGTGGGAAAGAAACAAAGAGTGGATGAACTTTAACTTGGACAACGGAGTAAGACAGTACGCATTCTCAACTACGAAATCCGAAGGTAAGAAATACTGATATATAGCCACTGCCAGTATATATTAACTATTCGTCCCTATATGCCTCACCAAAAGAATGATGATTAATCACTCTACACTCGACTGTCACGTAACTTTTTAACACGTCCTCTAGTTGGCTCTGAAATGAATGCCTATTCGAAACCCTAACCCTCTAATCTGATCCCAACCCTAACCTAATCTCTAAATGAAGCATATTGATATGCTGAAACCCTTACCCTAACGAGAAATTAGACCAATTTCCTTATATGGTAATCTTACGTGATCGAGACAGTTTTTCGCCGATATCTCGCGCGCTAGGGGACCATTTTAATAGTCGTTCAGGACTAGCTAGAGAACGGGTTGAAAAAGTCACGTGACAGTCGTCGAGTGTTGGAGGACTTCGCCGCTTCGACGCGCCGCGCGAACTAGCATTCTTGCTTCGCATCGATCGACGATCGTTGCTCTGCTTCGCAGAGCAACGATCTCGACGGATTGACATCGTCAATCAAGTCGAGTGTAGAGTGATTAATCATCATCCGAGCGATTTAGTGCATAGTATTTAGTAGTGTAGTAGGGGCGCTTTGATATATGATATACCTGATCGGTCATTGTTTACAATTACTGGATATTGCGAGAGCGGATATAATTTTAAACGGACATTACAACTAACGATCAAATAAAAGGCATTCAAAACCATTACAAATCAAAAATTATTTTTGGGCGTTTTTTAATTTTTTTTATTTACAATTTAGTAAATAATTTTTGATAGATTTTTTAGTACAGTAATTGTAACTGTAATACTAATAAGCAAGAAAAGCAGTCGTTAAGCAATAAAATGATGATATAGTTTATAATCCGACGACAGAAATTGACAGAAGGCAAAATTAAAAAGTAGCGCTTCCAAATGGTGTTCGTTCAAATAAAGTCTTGTGTAATAACACGATGTCCCGCCCCATTTTCTAAATTGATCATTTTTGTTGGAGGACTTCGCCGCTTCGACGCGCCGCGCGAACTAGCATTCTTGCTTCGCATCGAAGCAAGTCGACGATCGAAGCAAGTCGACGATCGTTGCTCTGCTTCGCAAAGCAACGATCTCGACGGATTGACATCGTCAATCAACATTTTTGGGACTTTGACGGGTTATAACTTCCGCTTGGAACAGCCATTTGCCCAAAACTTGGTACCAACCGACTCTACTCACTGAGACCTTTCCAATGATGTATAATATGTTGGGTTTTGAGACATAAAATGTTCACCCGCAAGTTGACGCTCTTAGTACATAGTACATACACTATAAGGTTGTATCACGTTGCAACCCCCACGGTCGTTTCCTGACGATACAGGGGGAGCCGCGCACTTCGTGCGCGGCGGGTCATACAACGTATGACAAGTGTAAGGTATTTGGTATGTCTTGTATAATCGCATCCCTTCCAAATTGATCCAATATAATCTTCATATCAACATTTCAGGAAACACTGCCAGTTTGCGATCTAGATCTGCTTATCAATACCTAGCTGCAATCTTCGTCTGCTACATGATGCTCTTCTAGTTATGGTAATTTTTATTTAATTGTGACCATTATTTTTTGTTAATTAATTAGAAAATTTGGTTAAATTCCAATCATATTAATGACTCAGCTTTGTAAAGGTTTTATGTTTTATCCCAATAGAGAAATAGTTCACACATAACATCGGATCGGATAGTTATTTTTGTCTTTTCATCTAAAAATCTAATTTATTTCAGGACAAACCGCACAAAAAGTTCTGATTACAGCATAGACTTTTAAATTTCCATTTTGCATACTAGTTAGGGACAGTACAGAGTGTCCAATTAGAAGTTGTCCATGTTCGCGAGCTTGATCTTGCATGTGGTACTACTCTGATCTCAGCGGTGGTCACATCTTATTAGCTATGGACGATTGAGTTACACTTTGACTTTTCGTTAAATATTTCTGTTTAAATGTTTCAATGTTCAAATTGTCGATGTAGATTGTAGGCTCCTGTACCCACGTCTGTCAGTTACATTAGAACCACTATTTGTATTAATCATAAAGAATCCTCACACCTTAGAACCACTATCACATTAGAACCACTATCTGCATTAATATCTTACTATATATAAAGCGAGACGATATATATATTATATATCTGTGCCATTTTACTGACACCACGGCATCGACTTTAACGCAACTTTCTGCAAAAACCGTAAAAGATATACAACTGAAACTTTTTTGGCAGGGTCAAATGCTTTAATATCCTCCTATCTGCATTAATATAATCATAATGTACGGGGCCTTTACCTTCCTGATTTTATGATCCGGGTTATATTTTATATCCGGAATTTTATGATTCCTGACTTTATGATCCTTATTTTATTATCCGTTCTGATTCCAATATTTTCCAAAAGTCCAAATGACTAACATTTAATATGGTCGTTAATTAGCGAGAACCCATTAAATTTAATCAGTAAGGAACCTCCCACGGAGTTAGCACCTTTATGTTCACGGAAAGGCCCTCTAGATTAAAATTAAATTATTGGTATTTTATGCATCACGGCTGATTAACTTTGAATGGTATTGACCGGTATTTCGAATCAGTCGGACTCTTTTGATAATTGATAATAGTAAAACAAAGTATTTTTAGTAAAACAAAGTATTTTATTTATTAGCAGTGCAATCAATTCATATGATATAATTATAAGAATATAATAGTATGTCACACCTATTTAACTGTTACTTTTGAGTAGTCGTGCCTTGGCTAAATCTAACTAGGACCAGTGGTGTCGATTAACATTTAATAGGTGAGTCTAAGTGACACAAATTGAAAATTTTAAGAAAAGACGGATAAAAACACAGATCCAAGGACAAGGAGACCCCACTGCAGGACCATACATGCTATTGGCTTGTGCATGGCCCAAAAAGGTTCCAGTTGTCCAGGAAACTGTACGTAGCTGGTCAACTAGTTTTGAATTCAGACTAGGCTTGATTTGTTCTGGGGTTTCTAGAGGTAAGATTTGATGGTGCCAGGTTTGTTCAGGCGGACATGGAAATTATGCGATGGATATATAGGTATATAAAAATCATATCAATATAAAAATAGATCCAAAAATAGATCCAAAGATTCACACGGCAGTCAGGGAACTTCCAGACAGGATGCTTTTGAAACAGGTATAATTAGCGCTTTTGTAATTAATTGTATGCAAGGGATGGGATGCTGATCAACTAAGCTGGTTCAATGCCCCAGCTATTTAGGGGGAGCCACTCAATTTCACGCCCAGGTGTTGTCAATTGCTGGGTTTCCAGTAACAGCTTTTTGATACGGCTCTTGATAATTGAGATGGGGGAGGAAAGGTCGGAAAATTTACTAGAGCCAGGGACCATGACATTGTTTTCATTAGGAGTGCATTTGTCGAATATTTTATCAATCAAACTGTTCCATATAGTCGTACCTTTGACGACAAAATTGTGTTTAGAAATGTCAAGTTTGTGTCGGGGGACCCGCATAGTTTGGCTACATGTTCTGGAACTTGTTTGGAATAAACTTGTCAGAGAGATGGGTTGATGCAGTTTCAAGATTTTAAACAGTTCAGTGGATATATGTTGGATGTACAGGTTGTGGATTGACATGATTTTCTCGGTATTGAAAATTGGCTTAGTGTTTTCCAAAGCAAAGCTCCTTTTTGCGATGTGTTCACTGTATGGTCTTGCACGTGCACATGTTTCATAGTACTCTGCCCGGTCAAAGCTTGGTTTGCTTCCAAATAGAAGGCGTACGCATCTTTTTTGGATGGAGAACAGTTTAGATAGTCTATGAGGTGTGACACCACCCCAGCTACTGATACAGTAGCTCATATGAGACTTGAATAAGGAGTCATACAGTTTATGGTACTCTGTTTCTGGAATAAACTTCATAATACGTTTAATTATAGCTATACTTGTAGTTAGTTTACTTTTTATGTTATCTAGTTGGTTTTTAAGAATGTGGTCAATGGAGTAATTGATGGCATGTGCCGTTGAGTGGTTGGATCTGAATCCAAACTGTTTATCGTATATGACCATATGTGAAGTAAAGAAGCTATATAGTCGGCAGTAAATTACTTTTTCAAATATCTTACCAAAGATAGGTAGAATGGATATAGGCCTGTAGTTGTCAAACAGCTGTGGGTCTCCTTTTTTAAATACTGGGGTAACCTTACCTATTTTGAGAATATTTGGAAATAGACCCAGCTTCATGAATGAATTTAGGAAACCAGCTAGGTGCCTAGAGATTGTTGTGCAACATTTCTTAAGAACAGCTATTGATATGTCACTAGCCTTGTCACCCTGGAAGGTTTTAACAATTTTTTCGATTTCCTCAGAATCACAGGGGTTTAAGAACATACTGTTGGTGACTCTTTTGTTAAAATAGTTCTTATAATCAAGGGGTCTCTGGCAAGCTGTGTCACGACCTATTGGTTTGGAGGAGCAGAGTTTCGCATTAAGTTTACCTGCAATGGAAGAGAAGAACATGTTAAAGCCATTCGATATGACACGTTTGTCTTTTACTAAACTACCATCTATTTTGAACGAGGCCTTAATTCCAGTTTTTGTTTTTCCTCTCAGTTCATTGATCAGTGCCCATGTTTGCTTCATATTACCTGAGACTTTTGAGAATTTTCTGCAATAGTACAATTTCTTGGCAGATCTGATAATGTATTTTAACTGTCGACGGAATTTACTATAGGTTAAGTATAGATCAGAGTCTCCAAGAGGGTTGGGTTCCTTAATTGTACTCTTCCACTGCTTGTAAAGATATTCTTTCTTTTTCACTGATGCAATGATCCCTGGTGTGATCCAAGGGTTTGCAATCATATTTCTTTTTGACTTTTTGAACGATTCAGATTCAATTAAAAAGTTTTCTTCGATCAAAAGTTTTATCTTATTTGCAAAAATTTCAAAGTTTTCTACGTTGTAGCACACCTGCCCACAAAAATTTGTTTGAATATCTTCTAAGAACTTGTTCATATTAGATTCACAGTAGTCATATTTTGGTTTACAAGGGTCAAGTTCTGGTTCTTCAGGCATGCTACATTCGAGAATACAGAAAATTGGAGAGTGATGCGAAACCCTGGTATCCAGTAGTCCAGCTGACACAATATTGTCAGTGGAGTTTGTCAGAATATTGTCAATAAGCGATGGGACACAGCCTGGTTTATGGTGCGTTGCCAGTGATATAAGTGGGATGAAGTTATTTCCATATAAAATGTTTTCAAAGCTGGCAGAGCCTTTATTAAATAGATAGATTTATAGTATTGTGAACTGTAGATCGATTCATCCTGCAGGAATTTTAATCAAACTTTCTCGTGCAGTAATTTAGATTTATGAAGTCTATCAAAGTATGAAAGCCCGTTACGGGAAAAATAACAAGTTTCAAATTTGATCGAGCTGATATTGTTTGAGTGCACGAAACACAATCTTGTCTTGATCGAACTTACTTTAGTTACGCTCCCCTTAAATTGCTCGCCCAAATTTTAAGAAAATTCTTGTGAAAAGGCCATGAGGATATGAAAGTACTTTTGTTCAGTGTATTTTTGGAAGCTGATTCTGAACCACCCCCATGATTTAAAGTAAAAATGCTTCCCTGAGAGTTATGGGCAAAAAACTGTTCTGGTCACGTGACAGGCTAGTTAAACACGAATTCGATTGTTTAGGGCTCGGGTTAGGGTTAGACTAAGGGTTGTGGATAGCTTTGGGGTTATGGTTAGGGTTAGATCAGAGTTGGGATCCGGATCAGGGTTTATGTAAAACCGCTTTGTTCGGCTGAAAAACCGTAAGAAACAAAGATACGTGATAATTTTTGGGCGAGCGAATTAGTAAAAGCCCTTTATTTATTGTTAATAATAAACTTGTATCACTTGTCCCCTAAAACTAAATCCAATTAAAATACCTTTTCGATTCGAAGTACTAAACAAATACATTTCCTAAAACTAATTATATCAGTGAGTTTCTCCTAAGTGCCATATTTGATAGTGCGCGGCTTTTGGAGCAAAATTAGTTGTAAAAGTCGAGTAATTTGACGAAATTTGTTGATTTTTGTCGTATTATTCGGTCATATCTTCGGTTCTTGAACATGAATATAATCTTGACCAATGTTAATGATCTGGCCCGGCGCGCGCTACTTCGTAGCACTTGCCATCGGGCGCTACTTCGAAGCAATTTAGACGAGTAACATCCGTCAACATGAATCATGCTGAAAATTTTTCAGAACCTAGTTTAATCATACTAAACTACCAAACCTAAATTAGTTGGGAGAGATTGACATTGATTAAGAGAATTTTGTAGGTTTACAACCTACCAGGACGCGCGCCGAGTTGGACTCGTCGACGGTCCAATATATGGAACAGATATTTTACGAGTATCACCCGTTAAAGAGAATTAAGAGGTCTCAAAATGACAAAATAGGTGTAAATTCGTTAATAACTCAAATTTTGACCATCGAAATTGCTCAAACTAATTTGAATTCAGTAAAACATAAATGTTTACGTATGCTGACCAAATTTGAACAAAATTATTGCATGGGAAGTATTATAACTTTTTTTATTGTTTTCGAAATATTGTGCTTGCCAAAATATGCTTGCTAAAAAACCATTCAATGGTCAGCACGCGCGTCTTACACAGGGGACTATAGTACAGTGCAAAGAAATTGCTGCTAACTGCTGCTCACTGCTGCTAACTGCTGCTGTCGTGCGCGAGCCCATAGCAGCAGTTAGCAGCTCTCTCTCTCTCTCTCTCTCTCTCTCTCTCTCTCTCTCTCTCTCTCTCTCTCTCTCTCTCTCTCTCTCTCTCTCTCTCTCTCTCTCTCTCTCTCTCTCTCTCTCTCTCTCTCTCTCTCTCTCTCTCTCTCTCTCTGTCTCTCTCTCTCTCTCTCTCTCTCTCTCTCTGTCTCTCTCTCTCTATCTCTCCCTCTCTCTCTGTCTCTCTCTCTCTCTCTCTCTCTCTCTCTCTCTCTCTCTCTCTCTCTCTCTCTCTCTCTCTCTCTCTCTCTCTCTCTCTCTCTCTCTCTATCTATATCTCTCTATATATATCTCTGTTCTGGTCAACAGTTTCTGGCCTCTTACTTTAAGAGGGAGGTCCTGCTCGCTGCACGCCAGGACTCCCAAAGTATATACGAAATCATAAAATAATGAATATCAATGCAACAGACCCCTGGAGTCTAGAAGCTGTCGCTACCTGGCTCAGAGCAAACCCACTTTCGTTGTAATACTTCTGCGGTCAGACAAGGGACTTCCGAGCTAGGTCAAAGCCTGGGAGATATGTCTCTATGCAGAGATAGGCCTAGGTTGAGTTCCTAGTGTGGGATTTTCATTTAGCGAAAGTTCCTGGTGAAAAATCCAAGGAAGTTACCCACAAATTAGAAGATATGGTTGAGTTTACTGTTGTAGGTTTACAACCTACCAGGACGCGCGCCGAGTTGGACTCGTCGACGGTCCTGTATATATATGGAACAGATATTTTACGAGTAACACCCGTTAAAGTTTATTGTTGTTAAGATCCTCCATAGCAGTGCAGTGAGCAGCAGTGAGCAGCAGTGAGCAGTGAGCAGCAGTGAGCAGCAGTTTCTTTGCACAACAGTCCCCCCTTACGGTCGATGGCGCACGGCTTACTTGTATCACGTCATGACTCCCATGGTTGTTTTACTAACTCTATGTGGAAACCTCTTTATATTTTTTACGATACAGGGGAGCCGCGCACTTGTACGTGCGCGGTGGGTCAAACAACGTATGACAACTGTTAGCCCATTAACAATAGACAACATCATGATACAGGTTGGGTCTAGTAAAAACTATTCACTTTGTAATTTAATTATTAAAATTAATCTCTATCTTTTTGAAAATTTTTAGTCGACTAGTTTGCTTCCACTTAATTTGTATTACGTAGTGATCCCCACTGTCTAGAGTTTTTACGATACAGGGGGAGCCGCACACTCGTGCGCGGCGGGTCATACAACGTATAACAACACTTAATCGCCTGCCCAAATTTTAAAAACATTCTTGTAAAAATGCCCTACAGGTATAAAATTAATTTGAGTGGGTTTATTTTTGCTGTTGCAAAGCCAAAAGCACAAACGCCAAATTTAACTGTTAATATAATGCAACGACTGTGAAACATGTTTAGTGTTTACTGTAAATGTAATTTATTATCTCATATCTTAATATTAATAATATAAAAATATTTGACACATCACGCTGTAACCCCTTTTGAGCGCGGCCGACCGGCCGCGTGCACGAGAGGTATACAACGTGTAGCAAAATAAATGCTTAAGGCTCCAAGTGACAGAATCATGTCACTCCAAAAAAATCCCCTGAACGAAGGTATAACGAGATATCACTGTAACCCGGGTTAAATACTGAAAGACGAGTGGTCAAATTGCATAATCTAATCCACATAGCCAAGCAGTTTTTTTTTTTTTTCATTCCTAAAAAAAAAAAATGGTTAAAAAAAAAAAAAACCCCCCCGAGAAATAACTAAACAACAGCTGCATCAATGCTACAGCTCCTGTGAATAATGACTGAAAAAAATTAAAGCCCCTCCCCTGCCCCCCCGCCCCCCCCCCCCCCCCCCCCCCCATTTGGAGGCGGTGCTGGCAACCTGCAATACTCTCAGACAACCACCTTTGTTGTGGAAACAAACCCCGCACAACGAGGCAGCTTTCAAAACGAAAAAAAGTATTACGTAATCGCCGAGAGGGAGGGATTTTCCGAATGATACGCATTGTGTAATTTTTACAAATCGCTATGGTGGGGGGGGGGGGGGGGGCTTAAAAATTTGTCCAATAATGATTTACTATATATGAACGGCCTCCCTAAGAAGTAAAGAAAAGGGAGACTGCGAAAGAGTAATGCACCATCTGGAAACTGAATCCACAGTTGTATAGTTCTGAGCGTGGACAAGCTAGAATCGGAAAAATAGCATAATGTTTGCTGTCCCTCACGACATTACGGTCTGTACTAACAGCTGAATAAACACACCTACCTATCAATCCAATACTGCCCATTAATTCTCGTCAATATTGGTGACTGATATGCAGATACCGTGAACCTCCAATCTCTCTGGGAAGGGCTAAGTAGTCAGCCACTCCGAGGTGTGCGTGGAAATTAAGACCTACGAGTGTCTTTGACTCTTTCTTGATGTGGAACAGCAAGCATGAACTGATAATTAATGTCGTGGTTTTTTTTTTTTTTTTTTTTTTTTTTTATTTTTTTTTTTTTTTTTTTTTCTTTTTTTTTTTTTTTTTTTTTTTTTTTTTTTTTATTTTTTTTATATATTTTTTTTTTTTTTTTTTTTTTTTTTTTTTTTTTTTTTTTTTTTTTTTTTTTTTTTTTTTTTTTTTTTTTTTTTTTTTTTTTTTTTTTTTTTTTTTTTTTTTTTTTTTATTTTTTTTTTTTTTTTTTTTATTTTTAATTTTTTATTTTTTTATTTTTTTTTTTTAGTTTTTTTTTTTTTTTTTTATTTTTTTTTTTTTTTTTTTTTTTTTTTTTTTCACAAACTTCCGAGTGGTCGCCGTTAGTGACCCATTTTGATCGATTATAGAATTAAATCAACGTACAGGAGTAATGACCAAGATGATAACATGTTTTTATACTATTACTACTAATTGTAAAAGTTTGACAACATTAATATTTAATTAATCGATTTTGTTGGTCCTAGTGGGTCCGCTAATGACCATTTAACCGAATTTTTCGCAGTTTATGATGAATTATCACTTGCTGAGAGCGCTTTTGAACTGATGATGTTCACGCTTTAGGCTGAATTCAAGAAGTTACATGTATCATATTAGTAATAAGCAAGGAGCCGAGTGGGTCTTTAATGACCCAACATCTGTATTTTTAAAACGTTAGAGTCACACAGTATTGATCAAATGTTCTTTAACTTATGCTAAAGTTTTTATTTTATCACTAACTCCTATTTTTTCGAGAAGTTAAAGCCGAAAAACCGAGATGGTCCGCCGTTTGCGACCCGGAACGAGTGGGTCGTATGCGACCATAGCTGTATCTTTTAAAGTAAACGAGATACAAATAGCTTTTGATATCTTATTTTTGCTGTACAGTGACCTATGTGTTAACGGCAATCAAAATCGGCAAACTTTAAACTCGATCGTCCCCTAATGGTTAAAAGCAATTTGCCCTTAAGTATGATAATATAACCAGTTTAATCTTGTTCGCGTACTCGTAAACATAGCCCTATCTTATTAAAAAACTTTGTAACCCTGTTACAAGGTTTTCCGCTTCGATTTTCATCCATAAAAAATCCTTATATTTTCAATTCTCTGCCGGCCAGCTGTGTTTAATAGTAAATTAGATGTCCCTTACACGCACCTAGCGTACACAACCTTACACAAGTTACATAGCACCCAATTGGCACTGCACAGTCAACGTGTGCAGTGACGTGGGCTAATCAGACATTTAACTGTAAACACACTCTAATTAACAACTCGGTAAACACACTCTAACTGACCCGCAGTACTGAGGACAGACAATGAGTCCGAACAGCCCCCCAGTAGGGACAATGTACTTGTAGGACCCAGGGGACCGGAGAGTAGAGAGAATGTAGTGGTGGACCAGGTTAATCAGCTGCCCTGTTACCCAGATACAGAGTCCTACTTTAACTCGTAGCTGCAGGGGAGTGGGTTTAGTTAGATACAAGTACATTGCAAAACCTGGTTTAGGCTTCAATCTGCTCAACCTATCAGATCCAATCTTCCTTTTATTTTCTTCTTTTTTAATTATATCCGATATTAATAGGCTTGAAATATTTTCGAAGTGTGTCCACTATAGCAAACCTCATCGTCAAGGAAAGAGTTTCTGTCAGGTCCAGAGAGTCTGTGGAGAGAGTATGCGGTAACCACAGCTCCAAGCGAGTAGAAAGAGGCTATCTGAAACAAACACGTGTAGTGTGTACTGTATTATTACACAGTCTGGCAGTGTTAAAGGCAGGGTTAAACACAGTGTGTATCGTCTAAAAACTAAGTGTAAGGTATCAAATAACAGGAGCATGATAATGTTCAGTTAATTCAATGTTTTATGCTGGGACTGGACGAAATGTTTATAACGCAACTGAGAAACAAGTTAGAAAAAGTGAGAAAAAGTGAGAAATAAGTGAGAAACAAGTGAGAAACAAGTGAAAAACAAGTGAGAAACAAGTGAGAAACAAGTGAGAAACAAGTGAGAAACAAGTGATAAACAAGTGAGAAACAGGCGATGAGAAGCGTACCTCGATAACAGTTAGAAATAGGCAGTCCTTACTGTACTTGTGTACAAATAGCACCTCCAGACACCGTTTAGTGAAGTGAGTACAGTATAAACCCAACATCAGCAGATCGTACGAACTGGGGGGACAGCTTGGTTATTTGGAAAACTTCTTACTCTGAACAAATAACGCTTTATCGATATTCCTTAAAAAACTAATCCTGTCAAATTTCCCAAAGCACTGTAAATCTGACCTGGAGGGAGCTCCCAGGTAGTTCCAGACAATAACGTAAGCTACAGCGGGAGTGGAGTACATGATGAACCAGCCCACTCTAGCGGGACACCCCCCTTCTGGAGCGAACTTACTGAAACATTAGTGTTACTGTGGTTACTGTGGTTAATGTGCTGTGGTTACTGTGGAGTGTGGTTACTGTGGTTACTACATGGTTAATGTGCTGTGGTTACTGTGGTTACTGTGGTTACTGTGGTTACTGTGGTTACTGTGGTTACTGTGCATTGTGGTTGTTATAAATGTTGGAACATTTATTATTGAATTGAAAGAAAGCACTGATATACCAGAACTAACAATTAGTTAGGGCAAGAGTTGATTTTTCTGTGAACAAATTCGTAACAAAGGTTTGTCTACAGGAATGTGTTGTCCATAGTCCCAGGAACCACCAAAAAAAACCGTCCAGCTGAAACTTTTGGGCAAAAATTTTTATAGTCATTTTTCTCCAGGAACCCATACGCCCCACCCCTAATATTGGTTATTCGGCTCCCGAAGGTCTTGAGATCTCCATAGGGGATGCAAAATGACCGCAATGGCCACATTATGGCAGGCGAATGATAGTTTCAGAACGATTGGGGCTTTATTTTTCGAAATAAATGGAATTTTTCGAAATTTTTCGAAATTTTATTGAAATTTCGAAAAAAATACACCAAATTATTTTTAACGCTTATTTCAAATCTTACTCGGGAAATAACTTCAATTAACAAATATCAAGGTTAACTAACAAACAACAGATTATTGACCAACCCCCAGACAGCTATTCGACGGTACATACTACTCTGGTTGAATGTCTTAAGTTATCCTATAACAGTGAGCCGATGATAATCACATTCGATTTGCCATTGTGGATTAAGGCCACCCGAATAGTAATGGAAACTGGGATGCCTATTGTGGTCAGGGTTGGGGGCTTCCACACTCTCACGAGTTTTCTTGGCTGCATAGGCTATATAATGGCAGACTCGGGTTTAGAGGAGCTCATCAAACTCGTGTATCCTGGAGACGTCACGCATATATCGGATGGAGGATCTTACTATAAAGCGTTGAGAGCCCACTTTCTGATCGACGCCGCTCTTTGTTGTTTCATTATAGAGGAAGAAGTTTACGACGATGAACTAGTAGACTTGGAAGGTTACATCAACAAAAGTGTGAACGAAAATCTAGGTGTTAACTTTAAGACTAAATCTATTCAGGATCTATCAGAGAAGATAACTCTGCTTCTAAAGAACCTGTTTTCCAACAGTAGAACAGCAGCTCTATGGGTTACTTACCACAACATGATAACACTAGTAAAGGACTTCATAAGAGCAGAGAGGTTGCACGACTACAATATGCATTTATCAGCAGTAGCTTTGATGCTGCCCTACTTCGCAGCAGCTGGGAGGGGGCAGTATGCAAAAGCTTTAAGACTGTATTTGGAGCAGGATGCTATTTATAAAGTCAAGTATGGGGCGCTTTTAAAGACCTTTAAAGTAACTGGGCTTCACACGGTTTGTTACAACGACCACGAGTGGGCCGGGGTGTGGACTGACCTCTCCATAGGGCAGAGTCTTATGAGGGCAGCTAAATCTAGTGGTGGATTAACAAGTGGAAGGATGCGTAATCGTGAGTCCGCTCACAAGTTATGGTTGGCCACCCTGAATCAGATGGCTTTAATAAATCAGTCTTTTGGAGATTCATTAGCTAATTCATCGAAGCGAGGAGTACCAACTAAAGCTGCCATCCACTCAGATCTTACCAAGTCATCAATCAAGAAAAACTGTGATGTATTTGGAAAATTATTAACTTGGTTTAAAGTCACTGTCGACTTTACAGAATCCGAAGATAAGACTAAGTTAATATCTTTTTCAACTGGTCTTATATCACAGCCTGGGAACGATGAGGTGAATCCCGAGGAATGTTTGGCCGTTGGGGCTGTCCTTCAACGTGAGCTAGATGGGTTGACATTCATCGATAAGATAAGTATCAAAGGTAAAGCAAAGAACTTGACACAACTAAGAAAGCAGGTTAAAGTGAATAATAAAAGCGTTGCAGTCGATCCGTTGAAGTGTTTTAACCGTCTAGTCTTGGTTGCTGATAGAGAGACTTCAATAGAGGAATGCCTAACATACGAGTTAACTGTGGTGCCGATGAGCTTATTTGATCAATATCAGATGATGATTGATGAGGAAATCTAATAAGGCTGCTCTTGGTATAAACCAATCTACACTTAAATCTTGCAGCTTCACGATCCCACTAGTCATTGATGGAGGTTGGCTAATTCACCAACTAAGCTCATTTTAAGGGTGTGACAATTATGGTGAGGTAGCAATGGAGTACTTGAAGCTTATCCCTAAAAATCGGGAAGTTACTGTGATTTTTGATGGATATGAGCCTTCTACTAAAGATCACGAGCACAAGAGGAGAGTAAAAGCGTTCTGTGCTAATATTGCTGTAAAGAAATCCACCTTTTGTACTGTCACAAAAACAACATTTCTGAGCAACAACAATAACAAAAAAGAACTGATCGACCCTATCTCAAGCATTTTTACTGTAAATGGTATTGAAGTGATCAGAGCTTGTACCGATGCTGATACTTTAATTGCAAAGAAAACATTGGAAATGTCATTCCTTGGCGATATTGAATTGAACGCAGAGGATACCGATATAGTTCAAGTCTATTAGTACATCATTTCAACAGTGACCATCACAATGATATTTATCTAACAACGGAGAAGGGTACATATTCAATCAAAGAAATATCAAGTCATCTAGATCATAAAGAAAAGGAGATACTTCTTCTAATTCATAGTATTTCGGGTTGTGATAGCGTCAGTGGACTGTTTGGTTTTAGCAAGGTTAAAGTGCTAAAGAAAGCTCTCACCTTTGATGAGCAAGGTCAGTTGGCAACATAACTTTCGGTGAGAGAGTCAAAAGAAAAGATTATTGAGGCAGGCCTCTGTTTCTTGCAGTACATTTATGGTGACAAGAAAAAGACTCTTTCTGCTTTGAGATTCCTAGCATACAATAGGATGGTAGCAAAAAAGAGTCTCAATCCGAATAGGCTACCTCCAACAATAGCTTCAGCAACGAAACACATCCTTAGAGCTTACTTACAGTACCATAACTGGTCATGCTTAACGCTGACAGTCTGAATCCCCTTGACTACGGCTGGAAATTGGCTCCTGGTGGCACTTACGAACCAGTTGCAACAAAAGCTGTAATTGCTCCAGAGTCTATTTTGAACCTTATATGTTGTAACTGTTCTGTCGATGTGGAACAGGCCTGTTTGACTTTCAGATGTTCATGTAGGAAATATGGCTTCAATTGTTTGCCAGCTTGTGGACGATGCCATGGTATGAACTGCACAAACATTAGACATGATGAACCTGAAGAACAAGCGAATTTTGATTAATATTAACTGTGTATTAATAATTGTCATGGTATTTACTGAGAATACACATTTTAGATTAACTGTATTTGTTATTTGTAGATGAGTTTTTAAATAGATTTGAAATAAGCGTTAAAAATAATTTGGTGTATTTTTTTTCGAAATTTCAATAAAATTTCGAAAAATTTCGAAAAATTCCATTTATTTCGAAAAATAAAGCCCCAATCGTTCTGAAACTATCATTCGCCTGCCATAATGTGGCCATTGCGGTCATTTTGCACCCCCTATGGAGATGTCAAGACCTTCGGGAGCCGAATAACCAATATTAGGGGTGGGGCGTATGGGTTCCTGGAGAAAAATGACTATAAAAATTTTTGCCCAAAAGTTTCAGCTGGACGGTTTTTTTTGGTGGTTCCTGGGACTATGGACAACACATTCCTGTAGACAAACCTTTGTTACGAATTTGTTCACAGATTGACCCATAAACAGCAATTCTTGCCCTAACTAAATGACATGATACAGTAAATTAATTAAAAATCTAAACTTAAAATATATTTCAATAGCGATACAAATAGATCTACACCCATTATCTACATTCTACACCCATTTATTTATAGGTCCTGCCTGTACTGGAGATCATTATTATGATCACTTAAACAAGATCCTAAAAACACGTATTTAGTCTTAGAGGATTTATTTAGAGGTTCTATTTAGAGGTCCTATTTAGAGGTCCTATTTAGAGATCCTATTTAGAGGTCCTATTTACAGATCCAATTAAGAGGTCCTATTTAGAGGTCCTATTTAGAGGTCCTATAACCTATTTAGAGGTCCTATTAAGAGGTCCTATTTAGAGGTCTTATTTAGAGGTCCTATTTAGAGGTCCTATTTAGAGGTCCTATTTAGAGGTCCTATTTAGAGGTCCTATTTAGAGGTCCTATTTAGAGGTCCTATTTAGAGGTCCTATTTAGAACTCCTATATCTACCTGTACTGGAGAGGGTACCACTGGAGATACTCGTTCAGATAGTTACTAAAAGTGACAATAGCACACAGTATCAGAAAACCTTGATTCTCCCATGTCAGTTCGGCAGGAAACCACAGCCAACCCTGAAATATTGTTCATGTTTCTGAGGAAATAATAGAGAATAATTATTTTAAATACTTGTTAAACATTCGAGAATGTTCCAAAACTTAGCCTAAATGGCTAGATTAATCAAGAGTTTTTGATGCTGTGAAATTGGAACAGGTGAAAGTAACGGTATTACCCTAAAAATAAAAATACATAATTCATCGAACCTTGAAGTAAGCGAGGATGACAGGGAGAATTCCGAAGGAAAATCCGACAATAAAAGGACGATCACCCATCTTGCTAGAATAATTTAGGGTAAAGCTATAAATAAAATATCTGTTTCTAAACTTTAGAATTGTGAAATAAACAACTTTAGGAGATGTGTTAGAGCCGGTGATAAATTTCAAAGCGAAATGTTGTGTTTTTAAAGAGGCCTAATAGTGAGCACGAAGCCGTGAAAAGTTCAGTAACTATTGCTACTAAATCGGTAATATATAATAATTGTGAATACTGAATACTGAGTATCCATAGTCGGTGAATGTAACGGTGAATGTAACGGTTGGACCCCCCTGAATGTAACAGTTGAACCATTGTGACGGTAAGGTGCGTAACTCGTTACACTCGAGTATGTCACAGACCTCTACTGTGACTCACAGTAGAGGTAGAAATAAACAATTTTGAATAGTACTCATGAATTTTGAGCGTGGTGCAACCCACAAACTTTTACATTTGCAGCTCATAGAAAGGCTGAGGCAACAAGGACCGAAATGGTGTTCGAACTATCAAACATGATTGCAACAAAGATAGTATTGAGACATTTAGCAATAAATTTCAAGGGGCTCGAAATAAATAAATAAACTGAAACTAAATCACACCGCTCGCGCTGTATTATCTTGCTCCATTTAAACACAATAACAGACACTAACCTCATTTAAATACATATCATGGAACGGCAACTATGCGGTATCAAGATAAACCCGTACAGATCATCCAATCCACTTTAAAATGTACCTGACACTTTTTGCTAAACCTCATTAAAGTATGTAAGTTATGGTAGGATAACTTGTTGGTCCAGGAATTCTATAAACTATCTTATTACACGAGGGGACAGCGACAGGAAATAAAACTCACAAATTAAATGAGCACACTTTTAGTTTCCTGTTCTTACCGACTATAATATCCGGTTATCAAATACAGTTTCTTGTATAGAATTGAATAATCTCAAATGGAAAATTATAATCCTGTAATATGTAACTCTCATCCAGCATTCCTAATACTTGAATTAACTTCCAAAGTATCTAATACCTTATCAACGATCTCACTATAACTCTGATAAGAAACACAAGTGTCCTTATTCTCCAACAAAGTCCCACTATCCAAATATATTGACAAGTTAGGGTCTATTGGCACTGAGCCAAGGAACTTTAACTTGCAGTGTTCAGCCAGTCTCTGACCTCCACCCTGGTTAAATAACAGACTGCAGTCTGAACAGTTCGGGCACACAAACCCACTCAGTGTCTCAATGATTCCTAGTATATTAGCTCCGGTCGTCTTGCAGAAGCTCACTTGTCTCAACACATCTGCTGCGGCTAATGCCTGGGTAGGGTAGTGTTATTATTGCAAACTTCAACTGTTTTAAAGGTACCCACAGACTTCGGGTGATTAGGATCGGATGCAAGTTAATAATAAACTTGAGTCCTTCAAAACCACAAGTTAAAAGAAAAGCTTTTTATAGTGGTAATATAATCTCATCAACGGTTCTGTGCGGTTTATAATACAGACGTCAATGTTAGTTACCTGAGGTGAGGTAGTGAGGATGACGGAACAGTTAGGGACACATTCCATTACAGCCATGTGCTCATCTGATGTACCTGATAAAACACGTCAAATCAGTGTCCTGTAAGGAATTCTTATAAAATTGGACAATTAAATGTGAAACAATTTAGAACTAAAGAAGAGTTGTGTACTGTATTTCCTGTAGTTAGAGAGATGTTGCCTCACATTACCTGGCGGTGTGTCAATAATCAAGAAGTCAAGTGATCCCCAGCAAACATCCTCTAAAAATTGCTTTATCATAGCAGTCTTCTTGGGACCGCGCCAAATCACCGCCTGATCCTGGTTTTCAACCAGATAAGACAAGGATACTGCCGATATTCTCCCAGCCCCAACTGATTGAGTTAAAGGAACCCAACCTTGATCACAGGAGTGGATGTTTCCCTGAATAGTTCAGAATGAGATTATTATAAGATGTACGGTTATGAAAGAATGGTCATTATAATTAACAATACATTGTACAATATATAATATATTTATACTGATTGTTGTATAATGTATATAAGTTGATAGCAATAATATATGAACAACCTTCAGTCCAATCATCTTAGAGAGACTTGGTCCACACAGGTCAGCATCAAGGACTCCAACAGAGAATCCTCTTTGAGCGAGATTGAAAGCTATTACCGCAACAGTTGTGCTCTTCCCAACTCCACCTTTACCTGGAATGTTAAATTGCACAAATTGTTAACAACATGATTGTGATATTTAAAAATATTTTTGGAATGCTGTTGGCCCATAACAAAATTTCTAATTATTTCGTGAATACAACTCGTAAACTGCTCTTTTCAGGTAAATGAAACTGTTCAACGTTGTGAGTAATGTTCCTTATCGGATGTTACATCTAGGTATTCTTATATTATTGGAAGAGTTCAATCCTGAAGTTAAGCCAGTGAATTTACCTGAAAACACACCAATGATCCGTTTTACACTGGATGTACCAGAAAACACCTCAGTTGTTTCGTTATTATCATTCATTCTCTGGCCTACGAAAGGTATGCATTTAAAATAACTATACTGAAATACAATGTTATACCTTTGACACACCAGTTCTAGGTGCAATGTGCATGGTGTATATCAAGATCTGATCCATTCTGGAAAATTTCACTGATCTAAGAGACAGTGACGTAACTCTGCAGTACTTAACACAGCTTTTACAGCAGGGTATGGAGGAAATTTCTGTATCCTGTCTCATATGTTTATCAAATGCATAACAAAAAGAGGACTTTTCAAGAAAACAACAAATTCAAGAAAACAACAAATTTTTATTTAAATCAATTATAGCAACAATTTGAAAAACTTTTAAAGTTATTCTATTACCAAGGAATATACTACAGGTATGGTGACTTGGGCTATTGAGTTGTTAAGTAGATTAAGATTAGTAAACATGCACTTGCATTGTATTTATAAAAACTAGAAATTATGCTTCACAGTAAAATGGAGAAGCAGGCTGATCTTGGAGAGAGCAGACAGTAAAGTTTATGCACCCACCAGAGCTACCCACCTACCCCAGTTGTTCTTTTTGGTTTATCAGCTTGTATTGTTATATTTATGGACCCCAATTCACCACACTAAGAAGAAGTATGTAACAAAATGAGTTAAGTTAATGTCATCATATCAGTTTAAAACAGTAAAAGTTAAGTTAAGGATTGAATTTCTTAGTGGGAGGTGGATCGTTGGTATACCGTTAAATCGATTTAACACCGCAATTCCAGTCGCAAGCCTGGGACCACTACTAGCATTGTCACAACATCTACAAAGCTGCCATATAGCCTGACTGACAATTTTCTCGACTGACTGACAATGTTTCTTCTTTTCCCCATTTAGAATACAACGATTAGTACATTTTAGCTTATGATTAATATTATATTTTTACCTATTGAGATTAAGATTGACTACCATGGATCCCGTGTGACTATGAAATGAGACCGATCTCGCCCCATTGGCATGCTCCTTAGTTTGTCAAAGGTGGTGCTGGGCAGATCGCTGGTGTGGTGAGGAGGTTCGGAAGAGGTGCACAATATATGGTGCGAGGTCAAGGAGGTTGTGTATTGTTATGATGCTATGTTAGTCGCTTTGGTGAACAGGTGTCTGAGTACAGGAATGTACGAGAAAGAGGACTTGATTGCGTGTGGATGCGTGAGTTGCCTGTCACGTGGTCGTGAGTAGGTTTGATAAGATTTTGCGCGTGCGCGCGTTCCCGGTTTTAGTGAGAAAAGTGTAGCTTTTGCTACAAGATTGTCTTGGCGCCCTACGCCGATTGATGCCTTATCTTCGTCGTTTGAGATGTCGCTTTGTTCTTGTTAATTCGCGGTCCGGTTGTCCGGTTTAGTGCTATCTATTAAGCCGATTAGCTGGCCTCTATCCTAGGATAGGAATATTGAAAGTCGTGAAAGGCCCACGGCGGCATGTTGCAGTTATATGTTCTCCAGAGGAGCTGTTCATATACCGCATAAGGAGTTAGAAATAAGATTCTTTTTTGACACTAATGCTGCCTCGCCACAAAGTGCAATGCGGACAGACATAAGCCCTGGAAGAACAAGCAAAACCTGACAAGGATTCTCACCCTGTATAATAATATCGATATGTTTTTCGTCTAGAAACCCCTCGCCACTTCAATAGATATTGGGTCGGCAAATGGGTGAGTGAGTGATAAGGTGTAGAATACCTGTGTTAGGGGTGTAGAATGTGAAGGATATACATTCATCACACACACATTGTTATATACTTGCTCTATCCAGAGCCCTTGCGCTTGTAGTAGCATGCGCCCGCCGATCCAGCGGTTTCTTAACTTGTGAAACATGCGCGCCCAGTGCCGCGAAAGTACATGGTTAGGTGAATTATATACTAAAGATAATGTACTAGATTTAATAAACAATATACACATAATATAGTTAAGTATGATGAGAAGTAGATGAGTTAAGTAGATATAGTATCATCGATTACAGTTAATGGCGCAACGTAAAAATTAGCCAAACGTCGCTGAAGTGCTAAGCCAATGAAAAATTGTCTTCTCTCTCATGTCTCAACTGAGAAGATACCAGTTAATACTAGTCAGTGTAATATAAGATATATTATGAGTTTGCACAGAATTTTGTAGCCCCGATATCATCTATATGCCATTTAGAGTGTACAGGGATAGTAAAAATAGAAATCAACCTGACAAAAAGAACGAAGAAACGAATAATTAAGCGTAAGTAAGTAAGTAAGTTAAGATTATGACATAACATCATCACAAGTGTCTACAAAATATTATTTGTTATTGCACTCAATAGAAAAATAATTTAAATAAATATATTTTTGCATCAACATTAATAATTTATTAAATTCAATTTTATTAATTAATAAAATCTAATACACTTTACCTGCACAATGATAACTGATAAAGTCGCCTTTTCAATTTGTATTTAAGATGTTGATTTAATTTGATGCTCAGGACGAGTGCGCAGCGTAAAATTCCCGATCCTCAAAAAATTTTGCTTTTTAAAAAAACTTCGCACATACAACATAATGATATAAATCCAACAAATTCTTTTTTATATAAAAAACTAAGGTGTGAAACAAGCGTGCAGGCGCGCTTGTTTCATTTAACCATTGTTAATGGTTTGGCCCGGCGCGCGCTACTTCATAGCACTTGCCATCGGGCTATTTCGAGAAGAAAGCAGCGAGTAACATCCGTCAATTGTTTCACCAGTAAGGAGGCGGGAGCGCGCCAGTGCAAGCGCAAGGGCTCTGAATGCTGAATAGAGTAACGTTTTATTTATGAAACCTTACTGGCACGGGCCTAACTTTGAAAGTAAAAGAAATAAATACTATCAGTTTTTAGTAACATGATTTCGTATCACGTCGTGACCCCCCACGGTCGTTTCACTATAGTGTAGAGTTAGTAAAGTTTCTACGATACAGGGGGAGGCGCGAACTCGTGCGCGGCGGGTCATACAACGTATGACAAATATGATTGACGGATGTTACTCGTCTAAATTTCTTCGAAGTATAGCGCGCGCCGCCCTCTCGAAATGTTCCGAGGCACGTGCTACGAAATAGCGCGCGCCGGGCTAGTCCATTAACAATAGACAATAAAGTGATAGTGTCGCTTTGTAAAAATAACTTTTCCTCCCCAGGAAAATTAGGGCCAGGGAGATTGTAGATTGGACTCGTCGGACGTTGACGGTCTTGACGGATGTTACTCATCTAAATTTCTTCGAAGTAGCGCGCGCCGCTCTCTTCTCTAAATGTTATGGCCAGACGGCACGAGCTACGAAGTAGCGCGCGCCGGGCCATATCATTAACAATGGTCAACCTTCGAGCGTGCTAAATCACTTAATGCTCTACAGTCGATCTTCGAGATTGATCTAAACCATAAATAAAAGGGCCCCGACACACGACAGTTGAAACCAATTTCGATCGATGTAATTTCGGGATTATGCATATGATTAATCACTCTACACTCGACTGTCACGTACTTTTTCAACTCGTTCTCTAGCTGGTCCTGAACAACTATTCGAAACCCTAACCCTCAAATCTGATCTCAACCCTGACCCTGATGCCTAACCCAATCCTTAACAAAAGCATATGCTGAAACCCTAACCCTCACAAGAAATTAAACTAACTTTCTTTTACTATATTTGATATTATGGTCATATTACGTGATCGAGACAGAATTTTCGCCATTATTGAATATCTCGATCAGGGGAGCATTTTAACCCCATGTCATGGGGGGCCGGGTGATTCGGAATCAGCGTCCGAAAATACATCGATTGAAGTTGGTTTCAACTGTCGGGGGCGCTTTTAGAACAATCTCGAAGATCGACTGTATACACAGGGGGAGCTGAAATAGTAGAGGCTCTTACGGGCATTGTCTGCTCGATACGTTAGGGACCCCAGATACACCTTACTAGACGTATTTTTGACCGTAGAATCGATTGAAAGTGGTTTCAAGATGATTGGACTGATTGTTCTGGGGTAAAATCGCAAAAAACCGATTTTTGGGCCAAAAATAGGCCAAAAAACCATGTTTTTTGATATTTTGAGCAAGTTAATTTTGTTGGCATGTCGGCAAAACTTGCATAAAGATAGCTAAAAGACAGCCGCACAAGATTGTATAAAAATAAAACAAATCCCTCTATTTGTTCTGAGGTAAAAATCCAAAAAAGTGGTAAAAATTTTGACTTTTTTGCTTGAAGTTTGAATAATTTTTTGCAGTTGTATTAAATCAACCCAAAAATAGTCACATCGTGTTTGCCTAAATTTTTCCTTTCCGAGAAGTACCCACTTCATATACTTTATCGAAGTTTGAATATTTTCACTCCGCAAGCGTTTTTGCCAAATTTTCGACGCGCACTACGCGCAAAAGCATTTAGTTGTTATCAATTGGCACCCGCGCGTTCATCATAAATTTCAAACAGCTATAACTCAGCGAGATTATGTCCGTTCTAGCTCATATTTTCACACTAAATAGAAAATAATGTGATCTTATTGCTGACAAAATATGAATATAATTACTCTATTTGCCTTAGAGTAATAGACTGTCAAAGTTTAAAACGCGCATTGGTATAGCACGTGACTAATAAGGCCAAATTTATACTTCTTAACATATTATCGATCCTTAGACATCATACTATTGTGTCCAATTAGCGGTTAGGTCTCTAAACTCGTAGCAGAAAACACGTCTTTTTGCCCGTAAGAGCCTCTACTAAAACCAGGTTTTAGATCAAACGCTGCCATGTGTAGTCAAACGTCGCCAAAAGTTGCTCTCGTCCAATGAAATCGCTGCATTATGTAATGTGTAAGCCAAGCTCCGCATATGAATATATGTAATTCAGTTATGCATACTGACTTGCAAAATGCATCGATTTCATTGGACGAGAGCAACTGTTGGCAACGTTTGACTACAAATGGCAGCATTTGATCGAAAACCTGGTTTCAGCCTCCCCTGTGTTTATATTATGTATTAGAGTGATTTAGCACAGATCATCAATCTTGTATCACGTGGTGACCCCCACTGTCGCTTCACTACCCCTGTAGAGTTTCTACGATACAGGGGGAGCCGCGCACTCGTGCGCGGCGGGTCATACAACGTATGACAAAATTAATCATGCTGAAAATTTGTCAGAACCTTCCAATCATACTTAACTACCGAACCTAAATTAAAGGTTAGGGTTAGGTTGTAGATCGTGGATTGACCATTGTAGGTTTACAACCTACCCGGACGCGCGCCGAGCTGGACTCGTCGACCGGTCGACGGTCCATGAATATATGGAACAGATATTTTACGAGTATCACCCGTTAAATTGACCATTGTTAATGATCTGGCCCGGCGCGCGTTGATACATGTTACGTATCACAAATATCAGAGATATTATGGATACACCAGGAAGGAGCACCTCTGCGCGGCGTTAGTAAATTTACAAGTTCGCGCGAAAAATAGTCTTATTTTCTTGGCGCTTTGTTCTCGCGCCGGGAGTGAATCACTAATTAGCTCACTACTCAACTCACAAGCATAATCTACAATCTAGATCTATAAAACGAAGTAAGAGTTGAACTTACATAGATCATATGAATATGGATAATAGAAATTACATACACACATAATTGAACAGCATGAGACAAGTGGAAAACAAACAAACTAGAATAGATTTCAAGCTCGTAAAGGATAGTTGCTTGATATTGGAGATTTCAAAACTCTAGTCCGACAGTCAAAGTTCTCTTGTCTAACTTTAGTGCGTGTCGAACTTGATGAGTCAAGATAGAGCACTTTAGTTCGACAGAGTCGAACCTCAGGGTTTGTCGAACTACAGTAAGTGACGAACTAGATTGCGTGTCGAACTTGAGTACGTGTACCGAATTCACCATGGTAAAAACATCTTCACACCGTAAAATGTACAAAAACTACAAACGGTTCCTCCAACATTGTCTACAGCGGGCAATATCCTTTATTTCATTCAATTCTTCTGAAGTATTCATAACCAAATTACGATCTTTAAGATCGTCCATCAATAATTTAAGGAAGCTTTTGGCGGGGCAACCTACGCCCTTTTAATTTTGACAAGGCAGCTCAGAAGTAATTGGTTTTAAAACAAAACATAGATAACTCTAGTCCCTTTAAAATATGCGGCTCAGTTACTGGCACGTTCTTACCAAAACAAATATACATAACTACACTAGCTTACTTATAGAACACAACTCGGAATAATTAGTGGCCTTAACATTCAACCTAAGCAGAACATAGCACTAGCAGACAAAACATCTGATACTCTTAACTTTAGAAACCTTCTCAATAACCTCTTTTTTAATAACAGAACAATCGTCAGCTAACATGGCAATCAGAATGTTATGGGAATGTTCAAAATAATAATTACAAATTTCCCTGTCAACTTCACCCTTAACGTTTGATATTCAAATCAAGCAGTAAGTAAATATTGATAATATAACTAACTAATTTCCTAAGTTTAGGGCTACATTTTTTAATATAGTCGTAGGACCCACGACTGCACTGTAATCCACCTTGCGTGGCTGAGAGGACCGATTCGTGCTCTCGACAGTTCAGGACTCAGAACCCCTTAAATTTTTAATGGCAGGTATATCCTGTGAAGGCAGCAAATAAATCTTTGCAATTCAAGTCCAAGATTCTTTATCCAAGAAGGCTATAATCCCATTGTGACGTTAGTGGCGTAACAGCCACGAGATCTTAGTGGCGAGGTGTCGATCCCAAGCTCCTCACAATGTTGCATCATATCGTTCAAGGTGGCAGTAGCTGAAAATGGAAAACTGAGCAAACATTTGAAATAGTTTTTTCAAGTAAATTTAAAGAGCAATTTCTATATCAAGATTATTTTGATTTAATTGACTTTAACGTTGTTGAAAAACTTACTGGTTCCATTCTCCGGAGCTGCGAACCCAAGGTAACGACCATATGGC
The DNA here is from genome assembly GCF_026151205.1 of Bolinopsis microptera. Classification (NCBI taxonomy): domain Eukaryota; kingdom Metazoa; phylum Ctenophora; class Tentaculata; order Lobata; family Bolinopsidae; genus Bolinopsis; species Bolinopsis microptera. Next base: position 20,958,605 of record NC_087076.1, read on the forward strand.
TGCGCTTTAAGGGTCGTGTGTTCCTCAGTCAACTGCTGTCTAATCTTGTGTTGATCCAAGACTAACGTACCTGGTTAGATAAACACTTTAACCTCATTTACCTTTTTACACCAAGCAACCAAAAAAGTTATAAGTTATCAAAATGTTATACCTAAAATCCCATTTGATCGATCGGCTTGGAAATTCGACTCGAAATCCCATATTTATTTTGAAAGCGTTTAGTTGCCAAAAGGAAAATCTATGAAATCAACAAAAAAAGAAGAGGCATACCTTTATCCTTTCTCCCGTCAAAGTAGAGCGACTTCACTTTCAGATTCCGAATGTCTTCTAACTCATTCTCTTTAGATCGCTGCACAATTCCTCTCACCTTCTTTACTGTAAGCCGCTTATCACACCCTATAAGCTCGTTATATTTTGGGTTCTGCTGTAGGTTGAGGTTCTGATGTAGGTTCGGATGGGGATACTTTTATGAAGTAAGGTCCAGGAAACGAGCTGCGGAGCAATATCTGTATTCTGTTTAACCAGCTAGGCTCGGCCTTCTTCTTGTTAAGGTTAATCAAATTGGTCCTCTGACTGTCTTTATTGGCGGTGTAGATTTTGGTGATGAGGTCTCCTTATGACACGTTGTACATTCCTTTGTGTGATTCATCCTTTCTCTCCTTCCTCTTCTAGAATATCTGAGGGGGGAGGGTGATCAGAGTAGGTAATATATAACAAGGGATATTTTATGGTAGTGCTGTCACGTGACAAAAATGTGCTCTCGTTCGTTCATTACTTAGCCACGACCTGTCGACCGTTTTTGGAGAGGTTTATTAACTACTTCTCTCTTACTCACTATTACTGCACAATGCACGTGCAGTTTTAGATCAGGAACAAAGACGGGTTCAAGATTAGGATGTATTAGCTACTGGCTACAGGAAAAGAAGATTTGTTTTTATTAACGGCACTCTTCCCGCAAACACCACATACCAGGAAGAACAAGTATAATTTCAGAGGTTGGTTTCCAGCCACATCAGTGCTCTGAATAACAGCAGGACGTTGATGTTCCATGGTCTGGACTAGTGTACCACCTTACCACCCTGAGCTTGAGGTGGAACAAGAGCTCCAGTTCGTACAAACTGGTCTTTACCAGCGTAAGACTTGAGGACTGAGGAGTTCTATCAGTTTCTCTATCAGAAGGATTAGGTCCTTGTAGGAGCTGGAGCTAGCAGGGAGGTCTCCGTACATGCCTGACCAAGATGTTAGTTAGAGAAATACACCAAACAATCATAAGTTTAACAAAAACAATTATTACACCAAACAATTATTAATAAAGTGAGGTTATAACTGTAAACTTGTTACACCCCGCAATATCACTACAGTCCGGAACAATAATTATTTTAAGTTATGATATTAAGTTTAACATAAGTTAATAGAATATGATATAAGTTACGATTGCAATACTAATATAACATCAGTGAAAAATCACATTACCAGTGACAGAAGATGTCAGAGATTGAGTGACAGATCAAACTGCACATTAGCTCATTAGTCGTTATAAAAATATTGTGGCTGAAGGTTGCTAAATCATTATCAACATAGCTCAAAGTTATTTTCTAAAAACAAAAGTATTAAGGGGGCCGGGGGGGGGGGGGGGGGGGGTCTTCATCAAAATTCTCTCGAAATCGACTTTATAGTTGTTTCTGATAGAGGGGAGTGATATCTATCAGCTGCTTTTGGTCTGTGGACCAAGTCTGTGGACTTCCTCCAGGATCTGGCACAGTAAAGTGTGGGTTATGAAGAGAGAGGTGGTTGATCGTCTAGGTTTGAGATAGGTTGATTAGTTTCAGGACTTTCTAGTTCCAACAGACTATCTGTCTGTTCCCACAATGGAACTTGTAGGTTGCGTTGTGTTTTAGTTAGAGTGAGTTGACCAAATAATACGACTTGAAATCGGGTTGGTTGTAGCTATGTATCAATGTATCAATGTATCAATGTATTAATGTATCAATGTATTAACAATTAGGAACGGTGGTAGGTCTTTGGGAGGCGTTCAGGAAGTCAAGAAGTGGGGAATTATAGGTGTGCCCAGGGTTTAAAAAGGGTATCACTCGTGTTGGTCATTGGGCCGACACGTGTGATCCGCGAGATGAGTTTCGAGTTCCCTGATTTGGGGGTCGAACGGGCTGGGCTCCAGGAAACGATTATCTTAAATGAGCATGAGCTGGACAAACGAGATCAACCAATCAGGGTTTTCCGTTTATCCATTACTCCATTATTGCACCGTTTCCGGTACTTTAATTATCGCATCATAGACCGTTATTTCATTACTTCACAATCTATTACAGATACCCGCAATGTTATTCAGCCAAAGCTTGTTCACTTCTGGTGTCACAAATCATATAAGTGGGATGCTTTAATTATCGTCATGACCTCTAAGTGGGTTCACGCCATTGCTTTTGGCTGGCAAGTGCCGTTTGTGACCACTTGAGCTGGCAACCTGCCAATACAGGTAGACAGCTGGAAAATAGCCAACAAGGTATGGAATTATTGTAAGGCTTATAGCAAGGAGAGAAGTGGACCCACAAAAGAATGTCCAAACACCGGAAACATTCCTCTCGGATTGAGACATCCTAGCCTGGCCTAAGGCATGTGACATGCACCTGCAGGCTGCAGCAAAGCACAGTTAATTTAAATGAAATCGAATCGACGGTTTTATTACAGCTGCCAGCCCCCAGGGTAGAAGAGAAACATCTCTTGGACACTGATTACGCTGGTGACATGGCCATGTAAGACGACTTAAAGGAGGGGCTGCAGGAAACCACTGAGCTTCTCTGTAAATACAGTGCCTATGCGGGTCTGAAGATTAATGCTGGAAAAACACAGAGCATGGCTGTCAGTAAAAGTGCATCGCAGAGGCCGTATTCTAAAGACGACACTATGGACATCAGTCTGGAAGGTCTCCCAATACAGCAGGTCAGCAGTTTCACTTACTTGGGTGCAATCATCATTGCGAATGGAACAATTGACAAAGAACTATCAGCTCGAATTCAAAAGGCCTCTGGGGCATTCTATCAGCTTAGCAGTATATGGTACAGTCGCGGGCTAACATCGCCCCTGTTGATACTTTCGTACGAGCACCTAGGCTCCGATGCTTTGGCCATGTGGTGAGGTTGCCAGAAGAAAGAATACCCAACTATCTTCTGCACTGGATCCCAAAGAATGGTAAAAGGTCAAGAGGTAGACCTCGGAAAAACTGGTTGTCATGTGTCCGGGAGGATGCAGCAATCTTCACAGGTGTCGATAACATCACGATAGAAGATGCAGAACAACAAGCAACAAACAGGATTCACTGGAGAGGTCTAACGTATTTTCTGATTCGGACAGATGTCGCTGTCGGACAGATGTCGCCCAATCGTCTAATACACCGGAGAAAGGAGTTACTATGTGGTGCAGGCCACTCCAACGACTAGGATCGGATGAGACCTCTTCAAGTACAAGTAAGTAAACTATTGAAATCAATCAGCACATTTAAACCTCTACAGCACGGTTTCACAAAACTGTCCTAATCAATGCAGGCTATGGTCAACGACCTAATTATTCAATTAATTACTCAACTTCAAAGGATAATGGGACATGTCAGGCAAATCCTGAGAGGTAGAGTAAATTCGCCGAACTTGTTTGCTAATTGTTTAACGGCTGGTCAGTGGTACCATGTGATTGATACGCAAGTAGCTTGTGCACGATATTCTCCCCAATACTCAATATGACACTGAACAACTCATTAGAAACTGAGACTTTTGCGAATGTAGGGATCAGGTTCATGCTAATTAAAAAGTGAAGTTATGTTAAATCTCTCGGCTAATCGCAGAGGACAGAAAAGCTATACAAGTTTTAATAGGACTCAAGAAGAAATGGCAGGGAATGCTCAATACATTCCGGATTTTGTACAGTTTTTACCTTCGGTCCCTATATATAGGCCAAGGTGTATACTAAATAAGTATTACCAATACGACAGAGTATAAAGTAAGCGATCAATTACTAACGCAACAACAAAAGCAAAACGAAAAATTATGAACTGATTCCAAGATGGCCGACAGAAGTCGGAACTAAGGTTGTACCTGATGCACCGACACCACTCACCTCTCCACACATCCGCTTCACTGTCAGTTGCAGTTGGACTACTGGCATTCAAACCCTGCCCCTGGATGTACATGACACATCGGATTGTGGGGGAACGAAAAAGCAGATGAGCTGGCCAAGCTTGGTACAATCAGTGAATCCACTTTGAAGTATCCAATTCAACAATCCTACATCAAACGTCAAATCGACAACAAAGTCAACAGACTGAATCAGGAAACTTGGTTAACTGACGGTCCCAGACACATTAAACTGACACTCGGCCACAAGCACGCCAACATCATCAAAAACTACACTCCGCAACAACAGACAAGATTACAGAACTGCAGTTCACCTCATCACGGGTCACTGCAGCTTAAACAAACACCTTCACACCACTTGCAAATCAAACACTGGTGCTTGTCCTATGTGCGGCGAGGAAACTGTCTCATACTTTCTTGGATAGTGTCCGGCTATTGCCCAAATTAGAGGTCAATATTTTTTACAGTTAAAGCTTAATAAAGAAGCAGACTCGGAGAAATATGTGTCATGAAGTTAGTGAGGTATTTTCACAAATTAAAATACGGCATGCTTAGGTGCTGTTTGCGTTCCTATAATGTCAGACGGCAGGATTAAACAGGATTAAACAAGTAAACATTAAGCACTAGTTTCTCTTGGAAATGTAAGTGTCGTCACTCGTCCATCAGAAATAGGTAAAAGAGAAAGAACAAAAAACGATGCAACAGGCAAAAGCAAACCAGGCGACGGAAAATAAAAAATTAGAGTTTTCGTAACAACAATCTAACCCGAATTCTCAAAAGATGAGACAGTAGTCACCAAGGAAACAGGCAACGTCTGCGGAGTAAATCTAATTATTGCATCTAAAGTGCGCGGCTTAGTGTTACAAAAATTAAGCAGTTTGGAACAAAATTACAAGTTTTCAGTTTACAAAAATATTGAAACATTTCAATTTTTGTTTGCATGAAGGTTCCAATGACTTAATAAAGTCGTTTAGAAAATAAAAATACTACAAAGATACCAAGTAAACTCACAAATATTGCAACTTGGTTAAAAACAATGCATTTAAATGTTTTGGTGGCGCGCGCGCGCCATCTCAGTCAACTACCCCGGCCATATTTGGTCAAATAGGATAATAAGGACGCAGAATATGCGTCCCTCTAAAAAGTCCGATTCCCTTCATGGTATGCCCCTTTTTCCGCCTTCGGCGGCGCGCGCTTCGCGCGAAAAGTGGCATGCAACGTATGTCAAGGCGCGCGCTACTTCGTAGCTCGTGCCATTTCGAGAAGAAAGCAGCGCGCGCTACTTCATACTTCGACGAAATTTAGACGAGTACATCCGTCAAATCGTGGAT